>NC_133557.1:33618611-33918611 GCF_048773025.1 Camelus bactrianus
TGTAACAAAAAAGAATTAGACTCACGAATACAGAGAACCAATGAGTGGTCACCAGTGGGAGGGAGGGGAAATTTGGGGGTAGGAGAGCTGGGGGAACAAACTGCTGGTGGTAATACAGGCTCAAGGATGTGGTAAACAACATGGGGAACATAGTCACAAATTTTTAGTAAATGCAAATGGAAAATATCCTTTAAAATTATATAAAATATTTTAATATAAAAAAAAGCACCCAACACCAGACCTCCCAAATACATAGCACAGACATCTGCAGACCTGACAGGGTAAATAGACAGCCACGCAGTAATAGCAGGAGGCTTGAGCACTTCACTTCCAATAACGGATGGGGCGTCCAGACAGATATCAGTAAGGAAACAGCAGAGCTGAACAGCACCGGGAACCAACGGACCAAGCAGATGACATCAAATGTGCAACAGCAGCAGGACGCACTTGCTCCTCAAGGACACGTGGCTTCTCCAGGATAAACCACATTACAGACCACAAAAGAGGTCTGAACAAATTGAAGATTGAACTGTTTCCAAATGTCTTCTCTGACTGACAATTTTTTTTTACTTGAAGTAGCAGTTTTGTTATTTGAAAGGGAAATCCAGATGGATTGAAGACGAGATGTACAAAACGAGGCCCTTTTGGTCACCACGTGCATAATCTCAGGGTAGGCGCTGCTGTTCTACGTGTGAAACCAGAGCCAGAAGACAGAAGGGAGATGCTTAGCTCTTCCTCTGGCAAAACAAAACCAAACAAAAACAGAAAATAAACAAAGGCCAAGAAAGGCAGCTGGAAAGACAAACCATCCACTGGAAAAAGGATTCCTCACGACCCAAGGTCAGAGAAAGGTTTCACACCCCTGTGGCCCAAAAACCTCTTGAAACCCAGTGTTCTACACAGAAACAGAACACGCACAGGCAGTTCCAGTGAGAGGCAGTGCAGGCGGCCAGTGTGTGTTAGAGATGCTCGGCCTCTCAGGTGAGGACACGGGCAGACGCACACACTGCGGGACAGCACTGGTCACCAGCACATGGGCAGCTCTTCAGCCTGGTGACAACCAGCTCTGGTGGCAACATGAGGAGGCAAGGGCCCCAGAGGACCCCCTGGAGGGAAGGCATGAATGGACACTCCTCTCTGGGAGAGCAGGGCACAGGACGCATTGAAGTGCCACAGGTGCATCCCTTCCCCAGCTGCTGGTCCTTGGGGCTGACCCCACCAGAGCTCCTGCACAGCTCTCAGTGTTTTTTCTTCAGTAACATGAATTCAAAATAATCAATATGTCATTAAGGGATCTTTAGAAGTGACCTGCCCTGGGCCCTAACAATCCACACACATAAATACATATACAAACATACACACACACACACACATATATATACACACATTTATATATATACAAACACATACATACAGGAAAGAGACAGGCAGACTGAAACACAGAGAGGCAGAGGGAGAGAGAGAAACAGAGAGAGGCAAGACAGACAGAGAGAGAGGCATTGAGAGAGAGAGAGAGAATGAACACTGGAGCTGGAATGAATGGAAGTCACGCACATTTTCACAAGTCAGTCTACATGTCAGAACCCGGGCCCAATGTCCATCCACCCTGCAGGGGAGGCTGTGGGGGTCACACAAGGACGTGTGACCAGAAGACAAACAAGCAGGGAGTCACTGTGGGGCAGCCCATCCCAGAGGCCGAGATGGGGCACTGGGCCTGGATCTGACAGGACAGAATGACCTAGGAGGTTGCATGCCCAAGCAGACGATGTCAGAGTTGTGTTTAATTTCAACCCCCGCAACAGGGAGCTGGGAAGCAGGCGGCAAGGAGAGTGACTTTCCCCAGACCCCAGGGTGGACCCCGGCCTGTATGGGGTGTGCTCTGCGTTCCACCAGCCCTCTGTGGGGCCCTTCCTTTGCTGAGTCTGTGCATGAGCTCCCTGTGATGCCAACCCACGGGGGTGACAGGTGCAGGAGGTGTTTACAGGTCTAGAGACATGATGGCTTCCCTAGGAAGCACAAACCAGAATGACCCCCATAGTGCCGATGGGGGACTGGGGAGACTCTGAGAGGCAGGTGGCTTGTCCAGGGTGACAGCACTGCTGAGTTGGGGGAGCCGGGTCTGAACCCAGCTGTGTCCTCAGAGCTGCGGCCCTGGCTGCACCCAGGCCTCCCCAGGGCTGTGGGGTGGGCTGGCTTGGTGTCACTGTGTGTGGACATGGTGCGGGGTGGGAGGTGAGCAGTCAGCCACCCAGAAAGGCCCTTGGGGAGCTCTGTGTAAGGAGGAAGCTTGGGTAAGGGGACCCCAGGAAGCGACCTCACTCCCTGGACAATAGAGCTCAACAGAACTTGGAACCTAGTCACCAGGCACCCACTTTCTAGAGAAGCCCCCTCCCCAGCTCACTTGGTTGGAAACACTCAGACATGTTCTGTTGTGTCCCAATATCCTGCAGCCATGGTCTCAGGAAAGCCTGCACCGAGGGCCTTTACCAATGCTGCAGATGTTGGGGTCAGGTCTCACCCCAGATGCCTTTGGCTGTTTGCCCAGAGGGACCCAAAGGTAACACAGGGAGGCCCAGGGCAGGCCTGCCCAGGCCAGGCCACCACTCGGCTCCCACCCGGGTAGCCCTACGTCCCCTTCCTGGATGGTGGAGGTGGGGTGGTCATGCGGGGAGATCTGCCTCAAGCATGAGCAGGCTGAGGAGGGGTCAGAGGCCTGAGGGGCTGGTCATGTCCACAACCCAGGTCAAAGCTGGCTGGCTGGGACATGGAGAGCCAGGGCAGGGCCCTTCTGCCCGAGGTGGAGCCCAAGCCCTCTGGGTGTGTCCCTTCCCTCCTGGGTGACTACCTGGGCAGATCGAGGTCTGAGCCTGATCTGGCAGCAGAGGGTCGAGCGGGCAGAAGCAGCCGTGAAGCTGGCCAGGCAGGGCTCTGAGACCTCCAGGCCGGGCCAGCTGCCGGTCACTGTCATTGCAGAGCCCCACGCCGCAGATCGGACAGGAGCTGGTGGTGGACGGGGACACCCACTCCACCCCACCAAGTGAGGGGCTGGAGCGCCACACTGCCAAGGGCCAGTGCAGGATCCGAGTGAGTGTGGACACATAGGGGTGCCCAGAACCATGGCCCAGAGATGAACAGGGCAGGCCTCCTGCCCAGACACCACCCAGGCCACTCCCAGGGTCCTGCCCAGGGCTGACAGGCAGCTCAGCACACCTGGCTCCAACCTGGAGCACCATGCCCACCTCCTGGTAAGTCAGCTGGAGGACCTGGAGCCCACTGCAGCAGAACCCGAAGGTGAGAAGGGCGGGGCTGGGTGCATGTGTGTAGGTGAGGGAGGGGTGAGGGCTGGGCCACACAGGGAGTCCCTAGAGGCTGCTGTTGGGACCAGAGCAAAGACAGGCCTCAGACCAGCCATCTGGTGGAATGCAGTCACAGAACACATCCTGTGGGCAGTTCCTGGGTGGGACTTGTCTGGAAAGCTCTGGGAAGATTTCTGTCCTTGAAAAGGCACATGGAAAGGGAGGCATGTGGGTAAATTTTTCCTCTCTCACAGCTTTAGCACTTCCACGAGACTTAAAGTTCTCACTTCCAACAGATACAGATCCAGAGGAGGTAGGGGCAGGGGAAAATGCCAGAGACCCAAAAAAGGAAGATTTCGATCCACCAGGAGACCCAGAGCGAGATGAGGAAACACCACGCCAGCAAGGAGGGGCTGCGCCTGCTCCTGCAGGAGACCCAGAGCTGGGCCATATTCCACCAGCTCTGCAGGGAGACCCTGTGCCCGCACCTGCACCTGCACCTCTAGGCGATCCAGAGCCAATTCGGGCATCACCATCCCCACGGGCTGAGTCGCCCCTGCAGCCACTAGCACCGTCATCTCTGAATTCTCACCGTCATCCCACACCCACACCTGAACTTTACTTCCCTTCCCCTGGCATTATTTTTGTTTGGGTTCTCTGTAATTTCCTCTTTTTCTTTTATGTTATTTATGGTGTCATCTATTTTTTATGTTTTAAGTTTACAGTAATAAAATTTACTTTTTCCCTATTAAATTGTGCAATTCAGGAGCAATAAGTGCATTCACAATGCTGTGCGAGCATCACCACTGTCTAGTTTCAGACTACTTCATTCCTCCAAGTAAAACCCTGAATCTAAAGCACACACTCCCCCTCCTCCCTCCCCAGCCCCCGACAACCCCCCAATCCCTTCTCTCTCTGTGTCTTTACCTCTCCTGGACGTTCCCTATCAATGAAATCACACAAAAGGTGGCTATTTGTGTCTGCCCACGTATTTTAAGTGGGGGCTGGTGCATTTGTTCCAGTGTCCCTGGGGCTGTGGGCTAATCACCAAATAACAGTGTAACTGAGCAGGACCCTGTGGGGCCTTCCCGAGGCAGACCCCTCTCTCATGTCCTCTGCTGTAGCTCCTCTCTGAAGGACCCAGATAATAGTATCTCATGCTAAAAACCACCATCAAATGGAAGAAATTAACTACTGGACGATCATGGGCACACAGCCCCCAGACCTTCTGGCGCCTAAGGCCATACAGAGAATTGTGCACAGCTGGTCACCCAGGGACGCTCCTCCCTCAGCCGCCTTTAAAAATTGCTCAGCTGAAACCCTTCGGGGAGTTTGGGGTTCTGGGGGCATGAGCCACCAGATCTCCTTGCTCAGCCCAGCAATAAACCTTTCTCTGCTCCAAACGCCGACGTTTCGGTATTTTTTGGCCTCACTGTGCATCAGGCATACAAACTTGGGTTCAGTAACAACAGCTTTGATATTTTATGGAAAAATCATAAACAGAACCCAGATGTATCCCATGAATCCTTCAAGCAGTTGTAACACATTCCCTTGCAACTAATCTGGTTTGACCCAAGTCCCCAACCTGTACACACACTGAGAATTGTCACAGCCATGCCTACTGGTTAAGAGCGTGCCCTCCACAGCGAGACTGCAGACCTGGGTGCCATCACTTTGAGAAAGGTATTTAAACTGTGCCAGGTTTCTTCACCTGAAAAAGATGGGTGAAAAATAACTCCTTCATAGGGTCCTTGTGGGGACTGAATGAGGAAATCTTGTATAACACCGGGAACCATCTGAGGTGTATACTTAATGTTCCATACGTGTTGGATATTACTGACAGTGAAATCTCCTTATTCCAGAGGCACAAAGAGAATGAACTTTCTGCTCTGTGTCAGTATCGCGTCAGGACAGGCTGATCTTACACATACACTCTGGGTCTATTCTTAGGAAGCTGCCCATGGTTCTTTTCTTCTCTGGCAGGATTAATACTTGAAAAAAGAAAAAAGAGGAGGCCATTTCCCAGGCTTGGGAATTTCCAAGGACATTCTGAGGGTCACACCCTTTCTTAGCCCCTGGCTCTACTTCCTCCAGTCCCTTGCCCACCCAGGAGAGGACTCTGCTGGGGAAAGGGAGGACAGCCCGGCTCCGGTGGGTGCTCCTTATCTACTGCCTTCCTACAAGGCCTTCTCTGCTCCAGACAATGGTGGGTGTCCTTCGCTTGTGTCTGACATCTTGTGACCTGCACTGTCCCCTCTGGGGCTCAGAGCCTCAGCTCGTTCGCAGATAACCAGGCGTCTTTGTGAGGAATATTCCCTAGACCTTGTGCCCTCATTTAGGACATCTCCATCATTGTCCCAACATTCCTTCTCTCAGCACTTTACTCAGGCTGATGCATTCCTGGTGTAGACCAGGTCTTGTAGGGAAAAAAAAAAAGATTCAATTAGCATTTATGGAACAACTGTCCTCTCCTAGGTCCTGGCTTTACAATTATTGCCATATTTTATCCTCTTAACCAACTTGTAAGTTAGGATTGGAATCTCCATTTTGCAGAGGAAGACATAGTGTGTTAGTAAGCCGAAATAATTTTTACTTTCTGAGAAAAATACCATGCGATGTTCACATAGGAATCTATAAAAAGGTCACAAATGAACTTACTAACAAAACAGAAATAGACTCACAGACATAGAGAACAAGCTTATGGTTACCACGGGGTACAGGGGGTGGGAAGGGATAAACTGGTAATTCAAAATTTGCAACTCTTGATTGGAGAGTGATAGAAATGTTAGCTACCTTGATTGTGGTAGTAGTTTCATGGGCGTATACATCTATCAAAATTCATCAAATTGTACATAGGAAATATGTGTAGTTTACTGTACAGGAATCATACTATAATAAAGGTGTTAAATATTGTTTTTACTTTATGTAACATACCTGGGATCAGATGGTCCAGGTTGTAGAGAAGCTGTTTTTGTGTTTTGTTTTGTTTTTATAATCAGCTTTATTGATGTATAACTTAGACATTTAACTTTTGGTTATCCTATATATAAAAATGACATCTTACTGTAGTTTGGATTTGCATTTCTTAAAATACAGGTGTGACTGACTGCCTCTAAAATGGTCAATGGCTTTATTTATTTTCCTATTCTCTGCCAAGATGGTTCCTAAGGGATCAGGGGAGATAGCATTTTATGAGTCATCAGCTTATACATAAATGATATTTGGGGGGATATTGGGGGGGGGTAAGTTTGTTTGTTTTGTAATGGAGGCACTGAGGATTGAACCCAGGACCTCACGCGTGCTAAGCACGTGCTCTACCACTGAGCTCTACCCACCCCCTTATAAATGGTAATTAAAGTCATGAAAGTGAATGAAGGAGATTCTCTGAGGGAGTGAGTGTAGTGAGGCAGCCCTGGGGCCCTCTAACACCAGAAAGTCAGGGAGATGAGGCATCAGCAAAGGAGATTATGAAGAGTAGTCAGGAGCAAAAAAGAAAATTAAGGAAGTGTGGTGTCCTGAAAGCCAAGCGAACAAAGCGTATGTACGAGAAAGGGGCCAGCTAGATGGGAAGATGCTGACAGGACAAGAAGGCAAGCCCAGGGAATGGCTACTGGATTTAGCAAGTGAAGGCCCCTGGCGACTTTCCAGAGGAGTTTCAGCACAGCGCTGTGAGTGAGAGGAGTGGGTCCAACGGTGGGAGGGCGCTGCTGATGCAGAGAGGGAAGAACTGCTGAAAAGATGTCCCTAAGAAAGAGCGGGGCATCTAGCAAACAGCTGAAGGCTCAGCCACACAGGCAGCAGGGGCGGCTCACATTAAGGCCGTCTGGCAGGGGAGGGGACAGCTGGTGACAGCTGGGCAGGTGGAGTGGGGCCTGCGAGACTCTCTCCAGGTGGTTTCTGTTTTGTCCTGTCAGCTAAGCAATGGCCCATCCTGGGAAAACCTTGAGCCCATGGGGCAAACCTCTGCCAGGACAGCTGGTGCCTGCCGAGGCCGCACGGCCCCAGCTTCCAGCCCTGGGGTGTCTGCCCGCCCCTCTGTGGAAGACAAGCTCCTGACAGGGGTTTGCCTCAGCAGAACTGACCACCCTGGAAATGGAAATGACTCATCTCAGCCCAAGTCTCCTCCTTCTCGGAGTCATAAATCCCACTCCCCTGCTGGTGTCAGCCAACGTCTCCACCTTCCTGGAGCCGTAAGTCCACTATCCTCCCGTGTACCAGAGCACCTCATCTCGTTTACCGCCAGCCAGAAGGCTGTTCCGCCCGCCCTTTGTGTCCCCAGCCCCTTCGCTGATAAAAGGTCCTGCACGTTCACACTCGATGGGCATGCAGGAACCTATGCGGCCCGCTGTTGCCTACAGCAGCTTAACTATTAACCTTTTCCTTTGTTCTTAAACTTCTTGCTCTTGGTAAATTCTTTTACCACCTGCGGCTCTGGCCCCTCCGTGTGTCCCCCAGCACTCTCTTTTGAAGTCATGCAGTTGCGACGAACTTGCACATGAGGTGGGTGGGAAGGGTCTGAAAAAGACTTTCCCTAGGGCAGGACGGAAAAGGCAGGGTGGATGCTGGGTGGAAGCAGCTGCACAGCAGCGGTGCCGTTCTGCAGAACGTGGGAAAAGCAAGTGCTGTAGTTTAGTTTTCACTTGTGCTCCTTCATCAAGTCTCACAATTATTAATCTTTTACTTTGACCTTGCTTCCTGCAAGTGTGAAAACATCCTCTAGTGTCAACTCTGTCAAGCTGACCACTTAATAACCTGAGGCCCATCTATAAGCTTGTGCATCTCACTGCCTTAAAGTGCACGGGAAAATTCACTGGTTCACAAATGTTAACTGCAACGTCTGAAAACCTGGAGACATCTCACTAGAAGAAACAACGGTCATCAGCACACTGTATCTGGCCATCACCCCCCTGCAAGCAGCAGAAGTGGACTAGAGTACTTGTCACGCAGGGAACCCTGTCAAACACCCCAACCCCTCAAACCAGGAGGACTGATGACACACGCAATTGCTGTGGATCCTGACTTTGGATTTGCGCCCAGGTCAATAAACTCTATGTGCACATCAAAAAAAGAGAAAGGAGGAAAATCGCTCCAATCCTATAAACTTCATGTGTCCATAAGCAGTTTTATGCAATACTCATCCTGACAATTCAGGCAATTAAAAAAGTAACTGCAACCAATGCGCTCATACTTTCGTCTAACTGCTAATCTAAATGACCAGTATTGATAGACTAGCTCTGCACGTCAACAGGGTAACCAGAGTCCTGCTTCTGAGGAATGGATATTCGCCTACTTCCCACAGCAGCAAAGAGGTCAACTGTGATACTGTCCCAAAACGCGGACACTGCAGTCCGCGCGGCCGGAGGAGGCCTGGTACCGCAGACACAGCTGGTCCAGACCCGCCGGACGTCAGCAGCCCGGCAGTCGGCGGGCGCCGCAGGGCCGGGCAGATCTTTTCCACCAAGTTCCAGACAGCCGCTGCTTTCGGCCCTGCAGGCCCCGTGGCCTCAGTGCCGACTCTGTCACTGTGGGGCAAAGGCAGCAAGACAATCTGTAAATGAGGTGGGCCCGGGCCCCTGTGAAACTACCCGTGGACCTAAGACCTGGATCTCATTTAGTTTCCACGTGTCACGAATACGCTCCCTTTGATTTTTTCCATTACTTTAAAAGCTATAAAAAGCCACTCAGCTCACTGATCCAACAAAACCAGGGAGCAGGCCAAGTTCGGCCTGTGCCCTGCTACACCGGGCGGGCAATCCCTGGTCCCTGGGGACGGCCGCAGCGCCACACGTCAGGGGTCGCCGGCACCGACGGCGCGGACAGAACACGAGGCCCGGCCCAGGAACCAGATTCCGCCGACGGCAGAAGGCACAGGGTCACTGCCCTCGGGAGGGAGGGTCACCGGCCTCTCCAGGTGCCTCGGCCTCTGGCTGCAACCGAGTCCCCCGGGAACCGAGGCTTCAGGAAGCGCCGCCGAGGCAGACACACGTTGGTCTTCAGACGCCGCCGCCAAACGAGGGCCTCCAGACCCGGGCTGCCCGCCTCCGGCGCCGACGCGGTTCCACACCCCGGCCGCGCGAGCTCGGCGGGCCGGGCCGCACGTTCCGAGCTCGGAACGCAACCCTCCCACGGAGGCGCGGCCTCGGACGGACGCTCCCGCGCCGCCGGCCGCTCCGCGGGCGAGGACACCCCCACCGGGCTGGGAGGCCGCTTCTTCCGTCTCCTCCCGGGCGTCCCGGGCCCAGGAACCCGCTCCCCGGCAGCCTGGCGCCCTCCTCCCCCAAGGAGGGCACAAGGAGGAAAGAGACGAGCGGGGACAGGCGCGAAGGCAGAGGCCGCACTTCCGAGCACCGGCCGCACACGAGCGGCTGAGGAAACCGCTCGCACCGCGACGACGGGACGCCCCCGCGCGCCCGGAGACCGCGATGCCGAAGTCTCGCGGGAACTCGCGGCTCGCCGGCGCTCAGGTAGGGAGACGTCTCGCGGGAGTTCCCCGAAACAGCGCGGAAGGGTCGAGGGGCCGAGGCTCCGCCCGCGTCTCCCACGCCGGTGGGCCCGCATCGCGCCTGCGCGGGCGGCGGCCGGCGGCATGGGTCTGAGCCGGGTGCGGGCGGTCTTCTTCGACCTGGACAACACGCTCATCGACACCGCCGGGGCGAGTCGGAAGGGCATGTTGGAGGTAACGTCCCGGCTCCCGCGCCCCCTCCGGCGGGCCAGGCGCCCTCGACCCCTCAGGCCCCGGCCCACTGCCCCGTTGGCTTGCGTGGCGCCGGGGCTCCTGGTTCCCGAAGGCCCTTGATCCCGGAGGCCCTGGTTCCCCCCGGGGTGGGGGCTCTCGTCCCGGAGGCCCTGGTTCCCCCCCGCGCGGGCGGAGCCGGGGCGGGGGCTGACGGCCGCCCGGCGCTCGGGCGGCCGGAAGGATGTTGCTGAGCTGCCACGAGGGCAGAGTCGCCCCCGCGCACGGAGGGCGGCCGCGCCGCGAGGCGCTGGCGTTCTGCCGGGACTGACCGCGGGAGGGTGGTCTTCTCTGGACCCGGGAGGCAGGCCTTCCTTCTGGCGACTCGAGTTTCCTCCGCGGGAAGCCCCCCGCTGTCCTTGCCAGGGGCGTGGCCCTCTGGAGGTTGCTGAGGGGACGCTCAGCTCCGGTCCGCGCTTCGCGGGGCTTGCTCAGCAGCGGCCTCTCCTCTGCGCCCACTGGTGCTCTTTCAGACCTTCCTGTGCTCTTCGAGCGGCTAAGCCAGCCCTGCTTTCTTTCCTCTGCCTTCAGCTTCAAGGAGAAAACTAAGGGTTATCAGATCGGAAAAACCCACTCTCAGCAACTAATCCTTCCAACCCTGAGGTTTTTATCTCCCTAACCCTCAGCGTCTTCACCCTTCCTTGGTGCATTCCGCCCCTGCTGCGCGTTCAGACCTGTCCAATACTTTAAAAAGAACGCCCCCCTTGGCCCCTTCTGCCACAAGATTTTACCTCTCTTGACAGCCATGTGTTTGAAGACAAATCTGTACCCATTATCTCCATGTTTCTACTTCCTGCTTATTCACAAATCCTTTACAATGTATCTTTTGTTTTTGCCTCTGGAACGAAGTAGACTCACCGTCCTTAGGCACTTCCCAAAGTGCCAGAATCACTGGACGTTAGTCTGTCTTACTGGCTTCACTGAAGCATTAAACACTGTTGACCATCCCTTCCATCCCCATGCCTTTGGCGCTGCCCCTAGGGGCGTCACCCTGTGCTGTCTTGCCTCCAGTATCTCTAGCTGCAGACAGTACACGCTTACCTACATGTACTTGGCAGGCCACATCCAGTGTTTTGTGATTAAATGCTTGTTTTAGTCCAATTCTTGCTATAGACCAAGAGTTTAGGCATTAAAATCAGACGTTTGAGTTTGAATCACAGCTCTCATTACCTAGCTCAAAGCACCTGAACAAGTTAACCATCAAAGTCTCAAATCTTCATTATAAAATTTGAATTGTGATATTAGTCCTCAGTAACCCTGTCAACTAGGTTTAATATAATGTGTGGGAAGTACATAGTATCCAGTGTTTCAGATTTGTGCTGCCATCCACCTTGTCACCCAGTCTGCCCCTAACCCTGCCCTTGTCTTAGTTAAAACTGGACGTGTCTGTCATTGAGACTGTTGCTGCCTTGATTCCAGGCCTATCACATCCAGTTCTTCCTCTACATTCCTACCACAGTGAAATTTCCAAAACAAAAATCAGATGGTATTCCTCCCTGGTCTTTACACCCTCCCTTATACCAGCTCTGTATTTTGTTCAGATATCTTTTAATGCACTTGTCAAAGGATGTTGCAGTTATTTTTTGTTACTGAGATGCCTACAACTAAATAGTGAGGGAAAAACTCTTAAGAGGGAAAAATTGTCTTATTCATCATGTTTGAAACATGGTAAATATTAAATGAATGCTGGATGGATGGTTCTCCATTTCTCCAGACTTGGTTCTGTTACCATTTCCTTTATGAATATTCTATGAAATGTGCAGAATTAACTATACGAGGATCACTTTATCACATAAGAACACAACACCCATAAATGTTGGTCTGTTCAAAAGTAATATGTCAGCTTTCCTAAATCTGAATGATTTATGAAGCAGGAAGGGGGAAAGGTCCAGCCATTGCCTGCGGCTTGGGGAGGAGTCATACAGATTATTTATATCCGTTCTAACTTTTTAAAAAAATTTTATTTTATTGGGTTATAGTTGGTTTACAATGTGTCAAATTCCAGTGTAGAGCACAATTTTTCAGTCATACATGAACATACACTTATACATTGTTGCATTGTTTTTCACCGTGAGCTACAACATCTTGTATGTATTTCCCTGTGCTGTACAGTATAATCTTGTTTATCTATTCTATATATACCTGTCAGTATCTACAAATTTCAAACTCCCAGTCTGTCCCTTCCCACCCCCCTCCCCCCGGCAACCAGAAGTTTGTATTCTATGTCTATGAGTCTATTCCTGTTTTGTATTTATGTTCATTAGTCTTTTTCTTTTCTTTTTTCTTTTTTTTTTAGATTCCACATATGAGAAATCTCATATGGTATTTTTCTTTCTCTTTTGGCTTACTTCACGTAGAATGACATTCTCCAGGGACATCCATGTTGCTGCAAATGATGTTATGTTGTCGTTTTTATGGCTGAGTAGTATTCCATTATATGAATATACCACAACTTCTTTATCCAGTCAGCTGTTGAGGGACATTTAGGTCATTTCCATGTCTTGGCTATTGTAAATAGTGCTGCTATGAACGTTGGGGCGCAGGTGTCTTTTTGAATTAAGGTTCCTCTGGATATATGCCCAGGAGTGGGATTGCTGGATCAAATGGTAAGTCTATTTTTAGTCTTTTGAGGAATCTCTGTACTGTTTTCCACCAACAGTGTAGGAAGGTTCCCTTTTCTCCACACCCTCTCCAGCACTTGTCATTTGTGGACTTTTGAATGATGGCCATTCTGACTGGTGTGAGGTGATACCTCGTAGTTTTCATTTGCTTTTCTCTGATAATTAGCAACATTGAACATTTTTTCATGTGCCCATTGGCCGTTTGTATGTCTTCATTGGAGAATTGCTTGTTTATGTCTTCCGCCCATTTTTGGATTGGGTTGTTTGTTTTTTTCTAATTAAGTCATATGAGCTGTTTATATATTTTGGAGATCAAGCCCTTGTCAGTCTCATCTTTTGCAAATATTTTCTTCTATTCCGTAGGTGGTTGTTTTGCTTATGGTTTCCTTTGCTGTGCAAAAGCTTGTAAGTTTAATTAGGTCCCATTTGTTTATTTTTGCTCCTATTTCTATTGCTTGAGTAGACTACCGTAGGACAGCATTGCTGAGATGTATGTGAGATAATGTTTTGTCTATGTTTTCTTCTAGGAGGTTTATTGTGTCTTGTCTTATGTTTAAGTCTTTAAGCCATTTTGAGTTTATTCTTGTGTATGGTGTGAGGGAGTATTCTAACTTCATTGATTTACATGCACCTGTCCGGTTTTCCCAACACTGTTTGCTGAAGAGACTGTCTTTATTCCATTGTATTATGTTCTTGCCTCCTTTGTCAAAGATTAATTGGCCAAAAGTTTGTGGGTCCATTTCTGGGCTCTATTCTGTTCCACTGATCCATGTGCCTGTTTTTGTACCAATACCATGCATGACTGTATCTCTGTAGTATTGTCTGAAGTCTGGGGGAGTTATTCCTCCAGCTTCATTCTTTTTCTTCAGTAATGCTTTGGCAGTTCTAACTTTTTTTTTTTTTTGATCATCTGGGAAAGTTATTTCTTTCTACCCTCTTCAGGTCTGTCTTTCAATGTCACTACTCAAGAGGAAGCCTTCTATAGAAAATTAGGAAGCCTTCTACAGAAAAGCAAAAAAGATTTCTGTGTTTTTGAGTTTACTATCTAGTGGGGATGACAGTGAACATAATAAACGTGCTTATAAGTGTATTAGAAAAAATGGAGGGGAGAAAACTAAAATTTTAAAATAGGTTGGTCAGATCAGGCCTCATTGAGTAGATGATTTTTAAATAAAGACTTGAACTAAAAATAACAAACACCACTTGAATTGTTAGTCTGTATGCAGCCGTCATGCTTTGTGAGCATGTCTTTTTAAATTAGTGTCATTTGGAATTCAGCCACTTCATATCATAATCATATGCTATAAAATGTTACATGGTTCCCACACTAGCCCTCAAAAAGTCCTCTTAAATCACAGCTAAGCATTAGTACTGATAGGATTAACTTTAATTCTGGGTCCAGAGAGCCGGAGGTAGAAGAGTTTCCTTTTTTTGTGTTTCTACCCTTAAGTAGAGTTTTGAAGTAGAAAATGTCATCATACCTCTAAATTCAAGATCTTTTTCCTCCAGCCCCAGTTCAGATACAACGCTGTTCTCCCAGTGCAGACGTTAGGGAGTTCTCACTAGTCATGTACACTCCTGCACCTTAGGCTTTAGTTCTGTTTGAACTGATAGTAATATGTGAATGACTGATACACAATGCCCCCCCCCCCACCAAAGATGTCACTGATACTAAAATGCTGCTTGTTATTCCAAAAGAATATGTAACTAGTCGCTGTGTGACAAAACGGCAAAGTTGGGAAACAGGCTTGAAACCTGGGGGGGCAATATGCCTTTACAAAGAGTCTCCCCTTTGAGGTGGGCCAGTCTACTCTTTCAGAGCCCAAGAATGTGCTTAATGAGTCACCAGTTGCGGCGTCCAGGCAGTGGGATCTCTGTTGGGAGTCTCATTTACTAACTAACTGAGCCAGGCCCTGTTTCAGCGAGAGTCCTGTGGAGTCCTAGAGGCCTGTGTCCTTTTATTGTGTATCAGTAGTGTTGCTAAGGACTTTAGAGTGACCTTCAGTCGTACCTCAAGAGTAGTTCAGTTGACATTGCTGGAAAAGACGGTGACATCACTATGAAGATGGAATAAGCTGAATTTGTTCATTGAAATTTAACTTTAAAAAGCAACAAGTGTCAGTGTTTTGCCTTCGTCTAGAACTCCTAGGGCTGATACATTTTTCTCAGACCGGCAGGACCTTTTTTAACTCTTACATTTGCCGAGTAGCACACATAGCCTGAGAACTGTTCCCTTTACCTGTGACGTGCTTCTCATACTCTGAAGGAAGAATGTGTCTGTTCAGCTGTTCCCCTGTTCAGGAGGTGAATAGAGTGTCTGCTGTGACTAGCAGCTCATTTATTCCCTGTAGAGTTTAGGGCAACACAGTTGAACTTATTTCACTGCTTTCCTTCAACAACAGACAATTTTTAGTCCCAGTTAAGTGTACTGCACTCGTCTGCAAAGATCCAAAATCTCCTTGGCATGGTTGCCTTTCTCCAGATGTCCCCAAGACAGGGACTTCAAGTGCAGGTAGTTCCCGTAGGGTAGGATCCCAGGAAGGGGAGTGACAGAGTAAGACTGGGAAGGGAAGGAATCTCAGACAGGTTGTATTAATGAGCAGGGAACGGTATGAACAGTGGGGGACTCTGGGAGTCAGCACGCAGACATGCTTTGTGCTTTACGTGGCCCTCCCAAGAGGCATGTCCATTTCATTTTCCTTTTTTTCAAAATTTGATCCTGAAAGCTTGGAAGAAGTATTTTTTTAACATGTTTATTGTGGTATGATTCCTGTACAGTAGACTACACATATTTAAAATGTACAATTTGGTGAACTTTGGTAGATGTATACACCCGCAAAACCACCATCGCAATCAAGATAGCTAACATTTCCATCACTCCCCAAGAGATGCAATTTTCGAACTCCCAGTTTATCCCTTCCCACTCCCTTTACCCCTGGTAACCATAAGTTTGTTCTCTGTGACTGGAAGCACACCAGTTTCTGCCTCTAACTGGTTGAGGCCTGCTTCTAGGGCTATACTCTGGCTTCAGCCTATACACATGGGTGCCCCTTGGCCAAATGAAGTTCTCAGGCAGAGAAGCCCAAGTCCATGCGGTATGAAGCCATTGGCATGTGTAGGGTAGCGCGTGCCAGGGAATCGGGGCAGCATCCACTGCAGCCTCTCCAGCCTCACCTCTTAGCATCTCCTTCACATGCCTTCCATTGTGCCTGAACTCAGCTGCCTTTCCCAGTTCACAAAATTCCAGGTTCTGTCATTGTGCTGTTGTTATGTCTGGAATGTCAAACCTCCTCCCATCTCCACCTTCGAGGCTCGGTAACTCCTTGGTTTAAAGGTGCCTTCTCTGCCTTCCATGCCCGACGACCCTAGGATTGCTCCTTATTTCCGCACTTTTTCGTGTGCCTGTCAAGGCGCTCAGCCCAGCATTTGCGGTGGTGATTTTCCCCACCAGATGAGGTCATGATGTCCAGTCTCCAGTGCCTGGTCCAGTAGTGCAAAGGCAAGCGTACGGCCTTTGGAGGTAGGCAAGTATGTGGTTAAACCTCAGCTGGGGCCAGTTATTAACAGTCCTGACCTTCCAGTCCCTCATCTCAAAAAGGGATCTCCCTTGAAGAGTGTAGACACGATCAGAAACAATGTATGTGAGCCTTGGGCATCCTGCTGCCAAGTTAGGGTCTTGGTAAATGCTAGGAGACAGGCCAAGGGGATAAGAACCTGCTAACAAACAACCAGGAAGGAGCTGTGGGAGCACAAAAGGGGCTGTGATAAGGGGTCTAGAGCCCGTGTGGCCAAGACAGGGACTCAGAACTACTTGAGGTTTTTTACTCTCGAAAACTAAGTTTGGGAGAAGCACTGGCATTAAACTGCTGAAATCACAGAACATGCTTGATTCCATTAGAGGTACATACACGTGTTTTTAAAAGTATAGGGTTGGGTCCCCTTTTATATGATGTTAACTTAGACCTCCAAACATAAGGAGAGGAAGGGTTAGGTGAACTAGTAGTATTTCTGGGAAGTGTCTAAGTATTAGTTGTTAGACACTTGAAAAGGGGGAAGGGTGTAACTCAGTGGTAGAGTGTGTGCTTAGTACACACAAGGTCGTGGGTTCAGTTGCCAGTACCTGCATTAAAAAATAAATTTAAAAAAGCTAATTACCTCCTCCCAAAATAAATTTTAAAAATAAATAAAAAGAGAAGGGTGGAACCTTTAGAAAAAAAAAAGAAAGAAATTTTGAATGTTTTACTAAATATAAGTCATTTTATTTTTATGTGTTCATGACCAGAATGAAAGACAGTAGACTTAAACTGCCAATGAAGGATTTTTATTAGCTATATATAAATAATCTTCTTAGGATAGAGATTGGTTTTAGCAAAAAGAATGAGTTGTCTGGAGGGGCTGAGAGATCTTCACTCTGGTAGTCTTTAAAAATAAGACCAGTTTGGGGGGAGGGTGTCGCTTCTTGGTAGAGCGAGCTTAGCAGGCACAAGATCCAGTGTTCAAACCCCAATGCCTCCATTAATAAATACATACATACGTACATACATACACAAACCTAATTACCTTCCCCCCAAAAAACAAACAAAGAATTGGAGGAAAATTAAGACTAATTCCCACCAGAAATGGTGTGGTAATAGAGCTTCTTTAAGACAGAGGAGTGGAGTTAAAATCTGTCTCTGCTCTGGGTTTGTAGCCTCACAGCTTCTCAGGGCATGAGTGTTAAAGACATGGAGTATGCTGATGGAGTTATTTTCCCTTATTCAGGTGATAAAGCTCTTACAATCAAAATACCAGTACAAAGAAGAGGCCGAAATCATCTGTGACAAAGTTCAGGTTAAACTCAGCAAGGAGTGTTTTCATCCTTCCAATATGTGCATTACTGACCTAAGGACTTCACACTGGGAGGAAGCGATCCAGGAAACAAAAGGTGGTGCAGCCAATAGGAAATTGGCCGAAGAATGTTATTTCCTGTGGAAATCTACACGTTTACAGCATATGACACTAGCGGAAGATGTCAAAGCCATGCTCACTGAACTTCGGAAGGAAGTCCGCCTGCTTTTATTAACAAATGGAGAAAGACAGACACAGAGGGAGAAGATCGAGGCTTGTGCCTGTCAGTCCTATTTCGATGCTATTGTTGTAGGTGGAGAACAGGAAGAGGAGAAACCAGCCCCTTCCATATTTTATTACTCCTGTGATCTTCTGGGAGTCCAGCCTGGGGACTGCGTGATGGTTGGGGACACCCTAGAAACCGATATTCAAGGAGGCCTCAATGCCGGGCTGAAAGCAACGGTCTGGATAAACAGAAATGGAACAGTGCCATTGAAGTCATCCCCCATGCCGCATTATATAGTTTCTTCTGTGCTGGAATTACCTGCTCTCTTACAGAGTATAGACTGCAGAGTCAGTGTGTCAGCTTAGAGCACAGAAAGGGGCGTGCTTAGGAATTTTAGGGTCAAATTACAGAGCTTCACCTAAGAAAAGTTAAGGCATTCTATATACTATGACCCAGTTCTGGAATAATTATACTTGTCATTTAATGGCCAGCCAACCATTGACTGGTATTTATACCTGAAAATTCAGAGTGTATTAATACAAGTTACTTTTAGTGGTGTCAACCAAAAAACTTGAGGAAGTCTTATTTGTTAATCTGTGGCTTGAGATTTTTTAAAAAATTATTTTATTAATCTCTTAGCATCTTGGATCCAGGAAGATACCAGGGAGGATAACTTATACATGGACACACAAACACAGATTTTATGTTTTGGCTTGAAAATGTATTTTTTTAAAAAATAGGTATTCTAAAACATATATGATAGAGATTTATTAGAGCAGTTGGATCTGGTTAATATGAAATAAATACCAAGTCACATGCAAATCCAGACATTTCATAGTGAAATGATTTTCATATTTTCTGTTTTTATAACATGCACCATATTTTTCCCTACTCTGAATGTATACCCCTCCTATGAATCTAATTTTTCTGCATTACCTTTGCAGGGGGGTAATTTTCCTATGCTGTAGACATGACCAACAAATTCCTCCAGTAAAAAAGCTGTTAAAATCAGCAGCATGGTGCTCCTTTTCCATGATACTTTCACGTCTTTCCTGAGTGAGCTTTGAGGTTCCTGTTAGTCTTTGCCTCTTATGGAACTACTTTTGCTATCTCTCCCAGGCACACAGTGGGATTGAGGGACTGGCCTGCTTTGCTAAGGATGAGAGCCAGCACTTGGCACCAGAAATCTTTTCCCTTCTGTGGCTACATCGGAGGGGAATTGTTCGGTGCTGCTAATCCTGCTGCCCTACCTGTCGTCTGCTGACTGAAGAGCTCAACCACATGATGAGAACTAGTAGAAAATTAGGTTTTGCTACGAACCAATTCCAGGGTGCCATTTTAACACTTGCTGGGCTTTGTTTGGTGTTAACATCTGCCTTCAATCTCCTGTTTTTCAAATTTGGGGAAATACGTCATTGTTTCACAAATTTGTCCAATTCAGGGTTTGCTTTGAGCCTACTAATTAATGACTCCACAGTGAGGCATCTTGCAACTAGAAAATTTTCTCAAGACCATTAGGCTAGCAAGTCTCATGATTTTACCAGCCAAACTTGGAGTAAAACGGTTAATTAAGGAAAAAAATTATTTGGGTTTTTTTTTTTTTTTTACTTTTGTGTAAGGAACTACCAGTGTAAAATGTTAGATTGCTAGGATACATACAGCCGTGGCTCCTTCAAGCATCCTGCCAAGAGCAGGATTCTCTGCCACTGGTGCTTATGCCTGTTGACTTCTCACTCTTCCTTTTTTAAAATGTGACTGTGTCCTTGACTGTCCAGGGTGCTGTCACTCTGAAGCTGGATGTTTGTGAACAGGGAGTGGTTCCCGTGTAGCTCTTCCTGGCGCGGAGCCTATGTGACCTCAGTTCTACCTTAGCTGGTTTAAAATTGTTAGGTAGGAGGATCGTGACAGAATAGTTGTGTGTGTGATTTCTGTGGTGGATCAGAGTGTGATGCGGAGGACGCCTCCCACAGGACAAGTGTAAGCACGGCGCATCCTTAATGCTGACTGAGGAGGATCACTGGGATCACTGATCCAAGGTCACAGCTGTGGGCCGCGGCCAGAGCACCCAGGATGTCGAGCTGCCGTTCTTCCGCAGAAGTGAGCTGGGGGGAATGATATAACTGAGTTTCCTCGTCTTCAGTTTGTATTCTAAACAGTGCAGTAATGCAGTATTACATTCCATTTGCACCCTTCCTTAGGGAAGAACTTTGTGATTTTCTGCCTTCTGAGTGGAATGTTACAGAAGATATTAAGAAATCTTGGAATGACCTATTATTTTCTTAATGATGTTTTTGTTTTAGAGTAATATTTCTTAAGATTAAAAAAGTGATATAACAATGATGTTTTGTCTGTTTTTTATCTGTAGATTCCTCATAGTGGTATACTCAGAAAGCCATAAATTCTCAGTTGTCCACAGGGTCCCCCAAACACTGTACAGAGGAAGGCCTAGAGTGCACTGTACCTGGAATACTGACGGAGGTGGACGGTTTCTGATCTCATACATGTATGTACCATCTAAGATGCACAAGCATCTTAGATACAGTGGTGCCCAGGACCCAGTGGGTGTTAAGTATTGTAGGAAAGACAGTTTCTTCAGGTACAGGGGTATTTGGTTTAGCTATACTCTCCCCGCCCAGGGGCAGGGATTTTTTTTGCCAACGCCCTATGCTCATTGTCACTGCTCTGTTCTCAGCCCCTAGGACAATGCCTGGCATTAGTAGGTGCTCAGTAAATATTTATTGATTGAATACATGATGGAAGGCAATAACCTAAAGTGTCTCAACTGTGAATTGGGGTATGGCCTGACCAACCTCCCGGGGTTGTTACCGGAGGAGGATGCGAGGCCAAGACCTGTGAAGGGAGCATCACTCACACAGATCAGCGAGGTCAGCCCCAGGGTTCACTCCCTGAGGCTCTAAACTTTTCCCGAGACACCCCCCCACCCCGGTCTGCGGGGACCCCGTCGGCTCTCGAGTAGCCACCCCGCACTCTCCCCACGCGGCCCCACCGGCCCCGTGCGCCCCACGGGCCCCAGGTCCCCGCCCGGCCCCGCCCACTCCGCCCCGGCCACGCCCACTCCGCCCCGGCCACGCCCCGACTCCCGCTCGGTGGCCGCGGGTACGGCCCACCTACGCCGGTTCCGCTCCGGCCCCGCGCCTGCCTTGGCCCTGCGGCCTCTGGCCCCGCCCGCCAGCTCCACCCACCACCCGGCCCCGCCCCGCCGCCCGCGCCCAGAGCAGCGCGGCGCCTGCGGGCCGGGAGGAGCGCGGCGCCGGGGCCTCCAGACACAAAGAGCGGCGGCGGGACGCGGCTGGGAGGCGAGCGCCCGCCCGGCGATCTCGTCCTGTCTGCGTGCGGGCGGAACCGGAGGCGCCCCGACCCCCAGGTGAGCGGGCGCCGGGGGTGGGCTAGTGGGGACCCGGTGCCAGGGCCCCGCGCCTCGCTCCGCCTCGGGACTGGGGCCCGCACCCCGGAGACCCTGGGGGGCGGGGTGGGCGCGGCGGGGCCGGCGCTCCGGAGCCTCGGCTCAGCGGCCGGCGGGCGGGCGCTCGGCGCGGGTCGCGGCCGGGCGGGCCCTGCGAGCGGCCGCTGGCGTCGTTCCTGCAGGGGACGCGCTCTGAGTGAGATTCCCACGGCGCAGGAGCTCCGGGACCTGCCGGCGTCCTTCCGCTGCGTTACGAGTTTGCACTTGGGAAACCTGTTAGGAACGCGGACCCGCACTCCGGGACGGAGGGCGCGTTGCCGGCTTTGCCTGTTGTGAATAGTTTTGCAGAAGGTCCCTTCCTCCCGCCGGTGCCTCAGTCACCGGTCCCACAAGTCCTGCCCTGGGGTTAGTGCTGATTCCTGGGAGCTCCGCTCGCAGGATGGAAGTGAAGAAGGTCGCTCGGTTCTTCCTGCTCCCGGAGCCATAGGCCAAGCTGTGAACTGGAGCGGGTCCGGGCAAGAGCTGCGGAGCTGGAGGGCTCGGCGGGGAGAGTGGTGCTCGCGGCCCCACTGTGGGCCCTGTGGACCCTGGGCCCTGCGCTGGCCCTGTCCACAGGGCGGGGCGGCTGCGAGCGACCGGGAGCTGCTCCTCAGAGGCCGCTGTGGTGATTTCCAGGTTTTCCTCATCGGACTTCAAGTGCTTTTTAAAGCAGAAAATTTAAAAAGAAGTAATGAGGAGGGAAGGGTATAGCTCAGTGGTAGAGCACGTGCTCGGAGTCCTGGGTTCAATCCCCACTACCTCCCTTAAATACATAAATGAATAAACCTAGTTGCCTTCCCCCCAAAATAATAAAAACTAAAAAATAATGACAGTTAAAACTGCCTGTTAAACAGAATACTGAGTCAACAGCCTCTCGGTTTTATGAACCATGTGAAAGACTTAAGTGTATATTAAAAAAAAAGCGAAGACAGGATAGTGGGTATCACCATGCTGTGCTGCCCTTTTCTGTGGTTTACACGTCATCTGAGGTGGTTTAAACTATTACAAATCAAAGTGGTCTATACTGGCGTGTAACAGTGGGACGTGTGTTTACCTGTAGCTCAGATTCAGTAGAAACTAGAGCACAGTCTTTTTTTGCAGAATGGTGAAATAGCAAGCCTTCTCCAAAGAACCTGAGCTTCAGATTAATTTAACATTATCCAGCTAAAAAGAGAACGTTTTATAGGCAGAAAGTTCTGGTTTAACCTTTTTTCAGTTGAGGAGTTTGTGTAAACTTTGGTGGAAAATTTTTTCTCCAGCTCATATTTATTCCAGACACTGTGCTTTGCAGGGCTACTCGCAGGTGGGTGAGCTGACATCATTGCTGGCAGCTGATGGCGTGCTGTAACTGTGTCACTGTGTCTTCTGTTCTTTGTCCCTGGTCCTTACGAACATTTGATGGTGCGAAATAGAGTAACAGAAGAGTTGCACGTGTACTGTGTCTCTTCAGGGCTCAGATCCTGCCCTTCTCTGGTGTGTGGCTTTCGGTGCGGGTTAGTGGGTGGTTCTGTATTTTGTTTTGGAAGATGGCACATGTGGTGTATGGGACTGGGACTGGGACTGGGACATGCGAGAGAGCCCTTGGACGCTTACTTTGGATCTTGCCATGAACAGATGGTTGCTAAATACCTCTCTCCTTACCTGGCTCAAGAGGGTCTAAAAGGAGACAAAAACTCTAGAAGTTTCAGAGGTGGAGGCAGGGGCGTGGTGTGGCTCCTGACTGGAAAGAACAGTGCCTCTAGCCTGGAAGGGTGTTTCCAGTGCCCTGGCCACTTTGCTCTGTGGTTCTGTGGTCATTTCCTAAAAGGCTAATCGGCAGTAACCCAACTTTTTTTGGTTTTTTGGGGGGTGGGTGATTGTGTTTGTTTATTTATTGATGGAGGGACTGGGGGTTGAACCCAGGACCTCGTGCGTGTTGGGCAGTTACTCCACCACCGAGCTATGCCCTTCCCGCTCTAACTGGACTTTCCATCTAGGCTTAGCTTAGTCCTTGGCTCCAAGTACAAATTAGGAATTCAGGCTCAAGGCCAGCAGTTTGGTTAATCACAAGCAGGAAGCTAAAACTTTGGGTCAGACTCTACCTGGAGCTGTTTGGAGGGTGGTGGTAGTGGAAGGCTTTCCTTCCCCCATCCTTGGGGTAACCTTGAGATCCCAGTGAGACCTCTCCCCCAAAAGATTCTGACTGTTGTTGTTTTTGAACCAAAGGACAAAAGAGGCTCCTGGAGCATTCTGTGTTTTTAGCCTCTTGAGGTTGGAGCTTGGATCTGGTGCTGCTGGTTGCCCCTGTCTGTGTCTCTCAACCCTGGACTGTCTGTCCTTCCTTAGACTTCGAGGGCTGATGCCTTCTCGTTTCTCAAGACTGGTGCATGGTCTCAAGTGAACCGAGCCCTGCAGTGATTCTGGGAAGCTCTGGTACGTACCAGCTGTTGTGTGTTGACAGTTATTTTGTCTTCCATGAGAGGAAACGGCACATCGTTTGTGCTGTGACACGTGCTCTTGTAACCCAGTTACCTCACTTTGGGATCTGCTTTGCTTAATAAGTTAAGACTCTGCTGTGTTGGAGTTTATCAGTTTCATCATTTCTAGTTATTGTTAAAGATCTGACGGGAAGCCAGTCTTCACAATCTCTGGGTTTTCAAGTTTCTAGTGGAGAATTTTGTATTTGTCAATGGGTATCTGTTATATTTTTAGCTGCCAGTGTTGGAAAACCTGACTCAGTCTTAGTTTAACCAAGCAGAGAGGTCCCAGAAGGGGGCAGGGCTTTGGGGTGGCTTGTTTCAGGAGTCTGAAGCAGCCTCTGGGGCCAGACTGTCCCTCTCCTGCAGTGTCGTGCTGGTGGTGGCTGTCTCAGTCACTTCGGAGGGAGAGAGGTTGGCTTCTGAGGCTCGCTTTGAGAATGAGGAGTACCAAGCCTGCTGGCCTCTGGGCCATCTGCACCAGTCCCTAGCTGTGAAGGAGGGCTCCCCTTCGTCTACAGCAGGCCCCACACTTCCCTGGAAGCAGGGTGCGTGGGGCTGGGAGGAGGCAGGCTTTGGGCGCCTGGCCACCGGAGGGCTCACCCCATAGGTAGCGTTGCCCCTGTACCTGGACACCACGAGTGGCTTGTCCACTGGCTGTGCTGCGGTCAGAAATGCAGCCCCCATCTCTTCATGAGCTGTGTTTAAATCTTGGTTGTGCGCTCACTGTGTGCCGGGCAGGCTCTGTTCTTGGTGCTGGAATTAAGTTCCTCCACGTGGTGCTCACAGTAGTCGCTGAGCTGGGGGGCGCCCTGGTTCCCATCTTGAAAACTGATACCTCACTGCCTCGACAACTGCACATTAAACGAGCACATCACTGCTCGTTTCTGTACATTAAGAAGAAAATTAGGGGGAGAGAGTATAGCTCAAGTGGTAGAGTGCATGCTTAGCATGCACGAGGTCCTGGGTTCAATCCCCAGCACCTCCATTAAAAATAAAGAAATCAATTGACAAACATAAAGACAAATCATTAAGAGAAAAAAATATATATATAAAAGAAGAAAAATTAAGACTTTCCATGTTGATTCAGAGGTGTGACTTACGTGGTCTATCCAGACACCCGTGGACAGGTGCAGTGGGGGATCTGGCAGCCCGAATTCCATGTGAGCCATAGTGTGAATGGCTTAAGAAATTGGACTTTGCCAATATCAAGTAATGTAATGGAGCATTTGCTGATGTGGAGTTTAGTTTCAGGGCACAGGAATTTCATAAATTGAAGTTGGAAATTCTTTAAAAGTCAACAAGGCAGTCTGCCCAGAATCTGACGAGCAGGCTCTGATACCCCAGGGAGAGCTCACTGTATCTAGAACATCTCACCCGCCTGCATTCAGGTGGCCCGAGGAGGGAGGTGCTGGGACTGTCCATCCACGTGGCCTCCTGGCTTTCAGCTGCGTTGACAGAGGTAGACAGAACCGGACAGCAGTGGGCAGCATCACCAGTTCCCTGCTGAGGACGATGACAGGGCCTTAGACAGAGAGACTCTCCTCACGCTCTGGGGCTGCGTGTCCTGTGTGGGCAGGGAGTCAAACTGAGGACTCAGTGTCCCTGAGAGAGCAGGGAGGGCAGTGCCTTCTGCCCCAGGGGAGCGATTCCTCTGTGCTGAGGGCAGCCCCAGCCTTCTAGCTCCCTGGGCGCAAGTGCCTGATTCTGTGGTCTGGCTTTGATGAGGTCACTGCTCTCTGAGGATCTGGACAAGGGTGGGTGAGTTTGCCCTCTGACTGGGCCAGAAACATGGATGCCCAGTTTCTGAACCCCATAATCTACATGGAAGACCTGTTCTCACCACTGGTAGCACTCCTCAGAAAACTGCTTCAAACAGGACGCTTGCAGCGTCCTGTGTAATTCATACTTAGTCTGTCCTGCTCTCTGGCAAAAGCATAAAAGTAGGTGATGGTTCCTGCAGCGATGTGGCTTGGAAGTTAGGCAGTTCTTGATACATTTTAAATTCTTTTTGAATTTTCATTATTTCAGATTGTACACATAAAATCAGACTTTGATGTTTGTCGATTTTACTACTTAAAATTCTCCTAATTCAAATTCTCATAAAAGATAACTGCCCTGCTGTGGACACCTCTTAACTGAGTGGTCAAAGTTCATATCCCATGGATGACCTCCTGATAAGAGGTTTTGGGGTATGCCCACCAAAACCTGAACCGCACTGTGCAAAGACATGAGGCAAACTGCATTTGAACCACATTCCACAAAGTAACTGGCCTCTGTACTCTTCAGAAATTTCAGGGTCAAGATACACAAAGAAAGACTCTGGTTGAAAGAGGACTGAAGGAACCTGACAGCTGTATACAGTGCTCAACTGTGGACTGGATTCTGCTGGTGGTGGGGTGGAGGGGTGGCTATAAAGAACATTATTGGGACTGTGGACAGAATTTGAGTGTGACTGTTGAATCGGCCCAATAGTATGTTAGCAGTGTCTCATTTCTCAGGTTTGATCACTGTCCTGTGACCATGTCCTTGAGTGTAAATACATATGGAAGTTTTTAGGGAGAAGAGGGCACAACGTCTGAATCTCAGTCTGAAATGGGGAAGGGGAGAGAGAATGGTAACATGGACGTGCTAAAAGGGGCAAAGGGGAGACAGCGTATTCGAGAATTCTTTGTGCTGTTCTTGCAGCTTCTCTGTACATTTGAAATGAACTCAGAGTAAAAAGTTACAGAAACAGAGGTTCACCCTGGATTCCCTGCAGTCTGAATCCCTCCCACCAGTAAACGCTTACTGTCCTTCGTCTTTTCTGAGATGCGCTGCTCTCATTTCACAGCCACTCTGAACTGGGGTGCATCTGATCATCACTGCTGTCTTAATGTTCGTTGTGTCTAGTTTCGACATCGGTTTTTCTTTCTGGGTAGTTTGGCTGAGAATCAGTGGCATTGTGGATTTGATGAAATAAGGTATTTTCTCTGGCTTTGTTGTCTGCAAAGAAGACAGTGCTCAAGTATCTTTGTGTGTAAGTCTTTTTAAGTCCCTCAGTTCACATCTTGCTCCCGGCCAGGTATCCAGCTGCCTTCGCTCAGTTCCACCTCCATGCCTCCCAGATATTTCAGACTCAACACATTCCAGACTGGATTTCTGTCTTCACTTCCATCCACCACCCCAAATGGCTCTTCCTGGGTTTCCTGTCTCAGGAGTGGAAACCTGCTGTTCAGCTCCAAAATATCCCCTGGGAGCCGTGTGTTTAACCCGTTGATCGCCACAGCACCAAATCTTGGTAAGAGCTGTTCCCTCAGGGTCGCCCCGTCCACAGTGGGCGAGGGGCGCGTCCGAGGAGGTGGAGCGGGCATGTCCCAGTCTCGTCTCAGAGGGAGGCTGGCTCAAGTCTTCCTTGAAGTGTCTTTGCACTTGGAATGTGTGTGCCTTGTTTCCTCCATTTGTCAGGTGGGGACATGTATCCCAGGCCTGTCGAGGTAACGGACAAGGCGAGTTCAGGTACTGGAAGGCTCTGAAATTCTGTGACTTGGAATAGGACAGCACTTCAAGAAGGCATTTATCCTAGAATCACTCGAACGGCCGGTTTCCGCCAAGGGGACCCCTCTCTGAGCACACGTGGCTGCCCCGCTTCCTGAGGCCCAGCACTTCCTCCCAGGCTTCTGTCTTGTATGGGGTGCCGTTCCTGGGTGAGTGGCGGGGCGCGGTTACGCTGGATGCTGGCAGGCACCCCCGGGAGAAGGTGTCTGTAGAGCTTTCCGTGCCTGGTGTGTCTGGGCTCCTCCCCGCCCTGGGGCCCGCTGGGCAGTGCTGAGTGGACACTTCTGGCCGAGTCTCAGTAGCTCTTGAACACATGTGTGTCGGGCTGGGGCTGGCTCCGCCCAGAGCCCTGGAGTCCTCTTCAGTGCCTTTGACTCAAGGAAACTGCATCAGCACAGGAGGGTAACATTTTACTTTTTTTGTCTGGCATGGACTTCAAGCAACTGCAATAGCAAAATACGGTGATATCCCCATGGCCTGGTTTCTCCACTGGCGCGTTGTTTCGTTTCGTTTTGTTTTGTTTTATGTTGTTTTGTGTTTTAATTGATGTATAGTCTGTTACAATGTGCCAGTTTCTGGTGTACAGCACACTGTCCCAGTCCTGCATATACAGACATATATTCATTTTCATATTCTTTTTCATTGAAGGTTATTACAAGATACTGAATATAGTTCCCTGTGCGTTACAGAAGAAATTTGTTTTTTATCTGTTTTTATATGCAGTAATTGATACTTGCAAACCTTGAACTCCCACATTTGTCCCTTCCCACCCCTCCTCTCCCGCTCCATCTGCGTCTTAGGTGATCACTTCGTGGCGACTCCGAATCCACTTTTGTGGCCACTGAGCTTTTGGTGTTGAACTGACCTTCACAACAGGCTCGTTCTTTAGAAGGAGAAACCCAAGATAATCAGTCCACGTTGGATTCTCTGGACTTCTAAGCATGTGTAGAGAACAGAGAAGATCAAAGCTTCGTGTGATGTGCCCTTAGGGTCTCAGCTGTGTGCCTGTAATTTAAGATAAGAAAGTTGGGACAATAATGAGTGGGAAGCTTGTTCTCAGGGTTGTCTAAATAGATTCGTAGGCTGTGTTATTTTCTCTGACTTTCTTTATAGTTGACACCAAAAAAGAACTGTTACACCCTGGTTTTGGCAGAGAAAGTTTCCTGACAGATGGATAAAAATGGGCTGGGATGCTGAGTGCTGGGCTGAAGAACTGCTTTTTGATTTAAGGGACTATTCGAGTTAATGTTCTTTCCTTTTAATTAAGTTTATTCACATAAAATTCTTGCATAACATTGGGACCTTCTGGTTTGGTGTAGAGCTAGGAGAGACATTTTCCCATGTATTCTGGATTTCAGATTCTTGCACCTATTCATGGGAAAATCTTTTTTTTTTAACTATTCAAAACTGTTTTTTGGGTTTACATGTAATTAGTAGCCATGAGGCAGGATGTAAAGGTTGGTAGTTCTAACTGTGCAGTTAGACCTCAGTATGCGTTCACTTACCAGCTCTGTGACTTTGGGCAAATTACCTAACCTCTCTGTGCCTCAGTTTCCTTGCTTTTCATGTGGGGACAATAATGGTGCCTCCCTTACAAGGCTAAATTCCACAGTGTTCAGGAGTGTGCCCATTACAGGATGCATGCTTAAGAGATACTAGTTTTATATCAAATGATTATTTAGCAAAAGCAAGTGTCCTCCTGAGGGGTCAGAGGTTGAGACATCTCTCCAGCGGCTTGATTGTCCACAGAGAGTAGACCCAGGGCCTGCACAGCTGGGAGGGTGTGTTAAGAAAATCCTCTAGGGCTGTTTTTATTTTTTCCCTCAACCTTGAAGGTCACTTGACTGAAAAATAAATTGCAACAGTTGTCCCACAAAAAGAAACTTCAGAATGGCAAGGTGTGCAAACACTTCAAAAAATGATAAACGCAGGAAACTTAAAGGAAAGCAGTATGTTCACAGAGGCGATATCGTTACTGTTGAAAACGTGCAGTTCGTGTGCTGAGCTGTTCCCGCTTCTGACTCTTTACGGAGCAGTTGGGGGCTTTCGGGTAAGTGCTCTGTGAAACACTTCAGCCTTCCTGTTTTCTTTCTTTCTGGATGTAAAACTTACCCCCTGGCTTCTTTCCTCGAGTCTGGCCACAGCCCTTTCATGTTGCTGGTGGGATGAGTGTGCGGTGGCATCTCTGGGCAGAACATCCTTCCCGCTCCGTGCGGGGGGAGTGGGAGGGTCAGCCCCGACCCCAGAGTGCCAGGCAGGTGGAAGCAGCTCACGTACAGCCTGCTGTGTTGTGGCTCTTGCCTAAGTTGTTTTAATTCAGTTTCTTTAGTGACTAGCAAGATTGTGCCTATTAACTGTTTGCTTGTTTCTGATAAGGAAAAGCTAGCTCATGCCCTTAGCTCTGCCTGCCTCCCTGGGTGTCTTGCCAGCACTGTTCCTGCCATGCAGGTGTGGGGCCTGGAGCAATACCAGGGCCCCTCGGGCTGACCCTGGTCTGTTCTTGGACAACTGTGGGAACAAGGAGCCCTCAGTGTAACATCCCCTTGCCTCAACATTGGGATCACAGACATTTGGGGAAAGAAAACAAGAGCGTTTATATGCATTCTCTTCTGGAATTTCTGGCTTTGATAGAGAATCAGATGCTCCAGTTAGCTCACCAATGAAGTTATAGTGGTTCTGTGACCAGTGATGACACTTACCTAACGATGTCACCCTGCAGGACCCCGTGGGGCCTTCCCAGGTCAGACCCCTCCCCCAGGTCCTCTGCTGCAGCTCCTCTCTGACCGACCCAAGTCATACTTTCTCATGCAGATTTCCAGAGTTTTTCAGGTGCTTAAAACCACCACCAAAGGGAAGAAATTAACCACTCGATGATGACGTGGCCCCCAGACCTTCAGGCGCCTGGCGGTTGGCTCTGTTGACGCCCTGCTCCTTCGACGTCAACCCGTCTGTGCACAAGCTGATCACGTACCCTGCCCCCCGCTTCCTCACCTGCCTGGCTTTGCTGAGTCCCTTCGGGGACTTCGGGGTTTTCTTGGGCATGAGCTACCCCACCCTCCTTGCTCGGCCCTGCATTCAGCCTTTCTCTGCTCCAAACCCTGAGTTTTCCATTTATTTGGCCTCATGGTGTGGCGGCTCACGAACTTGCCCTCCGTAAAATGACAAGGTGCTGGGGCTCACCCCATCAGCCTCAGGGAGGCCTCTGCTCTGCCTGCCTCCCTCTGGGCTCCAGCGCCAGCTCTGGCCTCTCATTTCAAACAGAGAAATGTGGGTTACTCGGCTGTTGCTCAGAATGTGTCTGCACCCACATCTCGCCTCCAGGGTGGCCTCTGAGAAGGAGGGGACCCGCCCACCTCCATGTCCCGGGGCTGGTCCCGCCCCAGGTCCCCCAGGTTCTGAGACTGTGTGCCGGGTGGGAGGGGTTGCAGTTTGCTGCTCAGAGGGCGTGAGGCCCAGCCCCGTGGGAAGGTAGTGGCGACCCTCGGAGTCAAGCTGCAGCGGGCAGTACACACCCTAGTGTTTGTGAACCTGCAGCAGGGGGATCATTTACTGAAATTCATTGTGTTTTTTCTGTTTTTCCCATTCCAACATGTACTAGACCTTAGGTGTTCCCTTGCCTCCAGGGGTCGAAGGCAGAGGTTTCAGGAAAGTGACCTCCGTCCCTTTAAAAGAAAATTGCTCACACTGAACTGGACTTACATGTGCAGGCACGTGTGCAGCTCCAGGGGCTTAAGTCGTGCAGGTTTGTGTAACTGTCACCACCATGTGAACGTAGTTCTGTCACCAGAAACACGTGCTGCCCCCGTTTGCAGACCCCACTTCTGCCTCTCCCAGAACGCCACGTAAGAGAATCTCACAGCAGGCCTCCCGGGCTGGTTCTTTCAGCATCGGTGTGGCGCAGGGCAGCCGTGCGGGGTGCGCCTCCGCCGCCGCCCACTCACCTGTTAGGGTTGGTTCCACCTTTCTTTTTAGGAAAACATTGTTTTGTCTTTCAATTTTCATTTAAAAATTTTTTTTAATTGAAGTGTAGTCAGTTTACAATGTTGTGTCAGTTTCTGGTGTGCAGCACAATGCTTCAGTCATACATGAACATACATATATTCGTTTTCATTTTTTTCATTATAGGTTATTACAAGATAATTGAATATAATTCCCTGTGCTGTACAGTAGAAACTTACTTGTCTATTTTGTATATAGTAGTGTGTACCTGCCAATCTCAGACTCCCAGTTTGTCCCTTCCCACCCCCGTCCCCCGTAACCATAAGACTGTTCTCTGTGTCTATGAGTCTGCTTCTGTTCTGTAGATGAGTTCATTGTCAGTCTTTAGGTTCCACACGTGAGTGACGTCATCTGGTACACGGCTTTCTCTCTCTGGCTGACTCCACTCAGAATGACGGTCTCCAGGTCCATCCACGTTGCTGCAGATGCTCCTCACAGCTTTTTGCTGAAAGCTGGACTTGACGTCCTGGGCTGTCGGAGCTGAAGTACGAAGACCTGGGGTGCGGGGCCTTGTGTTTTCTGGCTGGGGGTCAGGCTGTGTCTGCTGCTCGCTGCGGTGGCAGACGCCAGAGGCTCTGGATTCCTCAAGCGTCCTTGTGATGAGAACTGTTAGGATTTACTCTCCTAACAATTTTCACATATAACATACAGCAGTTTTTGTTAATTATATTTATCATGTTGCACCAGTAATTATTTTCCCTGTGGCTGGAAGTTTGCACCTTTTGACCACGTTCATCCAGTTCCCCCTCCCTACTCCTCTGATAACCACAGCTCTGACCTCTTTCTCTGTGAACTTGCTTGTTTGTTTGGCTTGAAGTATAGCTGACCTCCCACACTGTTAGTTCCTGGTGTGCAACATAGTGATTTGATGTTTTTATACATTTCAGAACGGTCGCCTGATCAGTCCAGCTACCATCTGCCACCGTGAAGGACACTGCGTGTTACTGGCTGGATTCTCCCAGCTTGTTGCTGACCATGGTCTCAATATTCCACTTTAACCACTCGGTTTTTGACCATGTATCTCTGGGTGGCTGTTTCAGTGGCTACCCTAGAGGTTACAGGATTCATGCTTTATTTTTCTCTGTCTACCTGGAAATAAGATTGTGCCACTTCAGGTCCTCATGGAAACGACACCACCACGTCAGTTCCTTTACTTATGTGTCTTCATACATCCAGAGCTGCTCCAGGCGGTGTCACAGTTCTCACTTCCTGCCGTAATACATACTGCTCAAAGGAACTCCAAAGGAGAAGAGCAGGCTCTTGTGTTTGCATGGTTATTTGTCATTTCTGCTGCTCCTCCTCTAGCCCTGAAATTTCAGTTTTCCCTCTGGTATTGTTTCCTTTACATCAGAAGAATTTCTTTAGCGTTTTTTTAGGGCAGGTGAGCTGGAGAGCATCCCTGCCCGCTCAGCGTGGACGGTGCGAGGGTAAGGCTCAGCTCCGTGCCGCCTCACTGGGGGAGTCCCTGAGGTGTCTGTCGTTGTTAAATTGTCTCGTGTAAATGTCCCGGTGTACCGTGGGCGCCTGGTTTCAGCCACAGGACCTAAGACCAGGCGGCAGACCGCCAGGCGCAGGCCGCCGAGCCTGGACGAGTGCTGTCTGATAACCACCTCTGCGCCCAGGAACTGGTGCCCACCGTCAGCCGTGTGCTGCCAGGATGGCCAGGAGACATGGAGCACTGCGTGCCAGCTTTCCCCAAACCATCAGATACTTCTCTTTCATAGCATGGAATTCAATAGGTTTCTGGGTTTTTTTCCCCCCGCATTAAAGGAGTGTCAGGCATTAGAAGCAGGCAGGGGTGTACTCGGGGGTTCACGCCGGCCTGTGTGCAGCCCAGCAGCGGTACCTGCAGGCATGAGGAACGGCCGCGTTCTCAGGGAGGCCTCGCCAGGCCACCCCGTTTAAAGCTGTGAGCCTGCCCCCCGCCCCTCCTGCTCCGTTTCTCCCCGCAGCACTTGCGCCATCCAGTGGGATGTGCTGATCTTCCAGACTGAGCGAGTTGGTCTGCTTTCCTGGTTGCAGTGTCCCAGGTGCCGTGAGTGAGTGAGGCGTGGTCAGTGAAGCCATACTGCTTTGTGGCTTGCTTTTCTTTCTTCCCTTTCACAGATGAGCTGTGCCTGACCCCCTCTCATGGTCTGTGCAGCGGCTCCAGGCACCTCCTCCCTTGTACTGTTCCCCCTGCCGCCCCAGCCTGGTCCTGATCATCCTTCTGCTCCTGGGGTGCAGAGAGCACTGTGTTGCCTGCAGGCGGCTGGAGGGACAGGGCTGTGTCCCTCGATCCTCAGGGTGTGGCAACATGAGCCCCCAACATGGCTTCGTGCAGGCAAGGAGGCTTTCTGGTGCGCAGCCGCCCCGCCGATTTGGTCCTCAGGCCCACTGGGGGCCGTTGTATGATGGTCACTTACATTGCCCGCGGTCGTACAGGTCTCTAAGAGGTAACTGCTGAAAAGCTACAGTGTTGCCAAGCCTGAGCCCCGGAGAACGGCCGGAGGCTTCAGCAGCCAATGGCCTCCTGGGGAAAGTGGGGGACGTGGCTCGCACCTTTGCCTCTGCTGCTGCTCGGTGCTAAGAGTGACAGGTGCCTTGCAGGTGTCCACGGCTGTGAGGCCACGTGGGGACACAGACGAGCCCGATTTTGCTGCGTTGTGCTTTGAACACTCAAACCCCGCATGCGTGGATCCGCCCTACCTCGGCTGGTTGCTGGTGACTGGCCCTCAGCACGTTTCTGAGGGGCTCCCCGTCAGTAACTGCCTGGGCTCTGGGGAACAGACACTTCGAGTCTAGGAGGCAGGAATAAGGTGACTGTGCTTTGGAGAAGTGGAATGGTTTTGAATGACTCTTCGTGTTTGGAAAAGGATGTTAAGAAGGAAAAAGGCATCAGTGCAGATTGCCTTGGTCAGCTTCTCCAAGAAGACTTAAAGGAGGGTTTCAGACCTCTGGGAGATCCCTACAGGCTCCAAGGAGACAGACAGTTAAGATGAAATGAGAGCTCAAGCGCGGCTCATCGTGCTTCGCTAGACACTGCTTGTCTGCACATCTTCCGGCAAGGCGGTCCCTGGTGCTGTTGAGCACTTCTGTTTCTTTATATCAATTTTTTTTTGGATCTGATTCTACCACCTGCCACGAAACTGCTGTTAAAATTTCCAACTGTGATTTTTTTTTTGGAGAGGGGAGGTAATTAGGTTTATTCATTTATTTATTTTTGGAGGAGGCACTGGGGTTGAACCCAGGACCTTGTGCGTGCTAAGCGTGGGCTCCACCCGTAGGCTTCACCCTCCCCAGGACTGATTGTGGAATCGTCTGTTTCTTTCGTTCTGTCAGTTTTTCCTTTGTGTATTTTGAGGCTCTGTTGTTAGGCAGGTGGTTGTTTATGGTACGTCTTCCTGCTGAATTATGTCTATGAAGAGTCTGCCTTTGGTCATACACTACCTCCAGAAGTCTATTAATACGACCTCTTCAGCATTCTGGTGTTTGAAGTATGCATGGCATGGGCTTAACCAGTTACTTTTAAAAACTAGCAGCTTTACTTAAAAAATAAATAAGCTTTACTTTAAAAAAATAACAGCTTTATTGAGATATTCACATACCATCAGTTCACCCATTTAACATGTACAATTCAGTGGGTTTTAGTATATTCACAGAGTTGTGCAACCAGTACTACAACAAATTTTAGAACAGTTTTATCATCTCAAAAGAATCCCACATTAGCGGTCACTCCCCATGTCTTTCCAACACCCCACTCCCATCAGCCCTGGGCAACCACTAATTTATTTTATGTCTCTATAGATTTGCCTGTTCTGGACATTTCATACAAATGAAATCATCGTGTATGTGGTCTTTTATTACTGGCTTCTTTCACTTGGCATAATGTTCTCAAGGATCATAAATGTTGTAGCATACGTTAGTATTTTATCCAACAATTTTTTCTAGTTTTTTTTCATTTTTTGTTTTCTAAAAACAAAGGCTTTATTTCTTTTTATAGCAGTTGTAGGTTCACAGCAAAATTGAATAGACAATACAGAGAATTCTCATATATTTTTCCAACCGACACCCTCCCCCCACCATCAACATCCCTCACCGCTGTGGTTACAGTCGGTGAACCTACATTGACATCATTATCACCCAGAGCCCCTAATTTACGGCAGGGTTCACTCTCTGGGTCTTGCACTCTGTGGGTTTTGAAAACGTGTGGTGTCGTGTTCCTACTGTTAAGTATCATACAGAGTAGTCGCGTTGCTCTCAATCTCCTGCTCCGTTCATCTCGCCCCCCCCACCCCCGGCAACCACTCATCTTTTCACTGTCTCTACAGGTTTACCTCCTCCAGAGTGTCGCAGAGTTAGAATTGCATAGCATGGGGCCTTTTTAGATTGTCTTCTTTCACTTAGTAATGTGCATTTAAAGTTCTTCCATGTCTTTTCATGGTTTGATATGTCTTTTCGTGACTTTTTTCAAGTGCTGAATAGTATTTCATCCCTTGGATGTACCACAGTTTATCTGTCCACCCACTGAGGAGCATCTTGGTTCAACAGGTGTTGGCAGTTACGTCCACAGCTGCTGCAAAGATTTGTGTGCAGGTTTCTTGTGGACCGAATTTTTCCTAATGTCTTCGGAGTTAATATTCTAGCAGCTTCACATGTAATCCAGAGATCCTGCGAACGTATGCGTCCATCCCAGGAACTCTTCCTGGTAGTGTGGGCCCTGCTATGATTACATCTGCTTATGTTGCACATCCAGTGAGACAGTGTTTCGATTTTTTTACTTCAGTTGTTTGTATCTTTTTCTAAGTTTAAAACTCTTTTCTCTTGTTTTACTGAGGTTCACTCTTTGAGGTGCTGTTTATTTCATCTTGAAATGTAAGCTTCCGTCTGGTGTAATTTCTCTTCAGTTAAAGATCTTCCTTTTAGCATTTGGCATTTCTCTTAGAACTGCCCTGCTGGTATTTCTCTTAGTTTGGGACTTTTTTAATCCAAAATGTGTTGATTTTATCTTTGCTCATGAAGGATGTTTTTGGTGTGTAAAATTATAGCTGGGCAGGGTTTTTGGTTGTTGTTTTTAACCAGTTAGAGGCTAAGACCTCTAGATCCCGTTGTTTCTGATGCGAAGTCAGCAGTCACTTGAATTGTTGGGTCCTCGTGTGTGATGTGTTGTTTTTCTTTGGCTGTTTCCAAGATTTTCTCCTTACATTTGGTTTTAATCTGTTTGATTATGATGTACCTCGGTGTAGCTTTAGTGACATTGATCCTAAATGGGGTTTACTGAGTTTCTTGAATCTGTAAATTTGTTTTTCACCGAATTTGGGGTCATCTATGCCATGTGTTCTTCAGTCTGTTTTTCTGCCTAATTCTCTCTCTTCCCCTTCCAGGATGTACGCTGGACCATTGGAAAATGTCTCTTTAGTCTCTGAAGTGAACCTTTTAAAAGTTCTCTTTTGTCTGTTCTTAAGGTTGGATGGTTTCTATTTATTTGCCTTTAAGTTCACTGACTGTTTCCTCTGTCATATTCATTCTTTTTTTTAAAAACTTTTTTATTGAGTTATAGTCATTTTACAATGTTGTGTCAAATTCCAGTGTAGAGCACAATTTTTCAGTCATACATGAACATACATATATTCATTGTCACATTTTTTTTCGCTGTGAGCTGCCACAGGATCCTGTATGTATTTCCCTGAGCTATACAGTGTAATCTTATTTATCTATTCTACATTTTGAGATCCCAATCTGTCACTTCCCACCCCCCCCGCCCCATCGGCATCCACAAGTTTCTATTCTATGTCTATGAGTCTGTTTCTGTTTTGTATTTATGTTCTTTTTTTTTTTTTTTTTTTAGATTCCGCACGTGAGTGATCTCATATGGTATTTTTCTTTCTCTTTCTGGCTGACTTCACTTAGAATGACATTCTCCAGGGACATCCGTGTTGCTGCGTGTCATATTCATTCTGCTGTTCATGTGAAATTTAAAATTTTGTATATTGTGGTTTTCAGTTCTCGAATTTCCATTTAACTCTGTCTTAAGGTTTCTGTTTCTCTGCTTAGTTTTTCTAAATGTGCATTCATTAGGAGAATCTTTTCTTTTACATCCTTGAGTATAGTTGTGCTGGCAGAAGATTTAAATATTTTTTAATTCTTTTTTTTGATTGAAGTGTAATCGATTTACAATGTTAGTTTCAGGTATACGGCAAAGTGATTCAGTCTCATATATATATTTTTTTCATATTCTTTTCCAATTACAGCTCATTACAAGAAATTGAATATAATTCCCTGTGTTATATACAGTAGGTCCTTGTTGTTTATCTGTTTCATATATAGTAATGTGTATCTATCTGTTAATCCCAAACTCCTGATCTATCCCTCCCCCCACCTTTCCCCACTGGTAACCACAGTTTGCTTTCTGTGTCTGTGAGTGTATTTCTGGTTTATAAATAAAATTTGTTTTTTTTTTTTTAGATTCTACATTTAAGCAACATCATATGATATTTGTCTGTCTCTGACTTACTTCACTTAATATGATAATCTCTAGGTCTATCCATGTTGTAATGCAAAAAAAAAAGGCATTATTTTATTCTTTTTTATGGCTGAGTAGTATTCCATTGTGTATATATACCATGTCTTCATCCAGTCATCTGTCGATGGACATTTAGGTTGCTTCCATGTCTTGGCTGTTGTAAATAGTGCTGCTGTGAACATTGGGATGCATATGTCTTTACAAATTATAGTTTTCTCCAGATATATGCCCAGGAATAGGGTAGCTGGATCATATGGTAACTGTATTTTTAGTTTTTTAAGGAACCTCTATACTGTCCTCCAATTTACATTCCCACCAACAGTGTAGGAGGGTTCCCTTTTCAACACAGCCTCTTCAGCATTTGTGATTTGTAGACTTTTTAATGATGGCCAGTCTGACTGGTGTGAGGTGATACCTCATTGTAGTTTTGATTTGCATTTCTCTGATAATTAGTGACACTGAGCATTTTTTCATGTGCCTGTTGCCATCTGGATGTCTTCTTTAGAGAAATGTCTGTTTAGATCTTGTCTGGCAGAGGATTTTAAAGCAGCTAATTCCAACATCTCTTCACCTTGAGGTTATTCTCTGGTTGTGGTTTCTTTTGAGAATGGCTTACTCTTTCCTGGTTCTTAATTTTTGTGAATAATTCTGGATTCTGTCCTGGACATTGTGAAGTTGTGTTGTAGAGAATGATGTTTCTGGTATATTCCTCTGAAGAGTGTTTGTTTGTGTTTGTTTTAGTATGCAGCGCAGTTATAGTCAAACTGAAAACTGCAGCTCTTGGCAGCAGCTCAAATCTTATTTCAGTTCTCTTTTTCTTGGCTGAGCTGCTCCGAGGCTGCTCCACTGAACATGCATAGCTCGTGGGTCATCTGGAGATTTGGGTAACATTTACAGAATTTGGGGCTTTCTCTCTCTGGTGCTCTCCTTTTCAGGATTCCTCACTCACTTTTCAGTTGCAGTGGTTGCCTCAAACCCTGCAGGCTATCAGACCTGTTTTTCCTGTTGACGTTTTAGCTGGTCCACATGGTGTGGGCTGAGCGTCCCTCCGCCTAGAAGCTGTGGGAATGGGGAATGCACCAGTGCCCGCCACTCCCTTCCAGAGTCCGCCTGCTCTTCGGTGCTCTCAGGTATCCATCTTGGGTCGTTGTTTTGTGTCTTATCCAGAGTTTATAGTGTTACCCGGGGAAGGCTCAGTATGGAAGGAGCTTATTGGCCTCTGAGATTATATTTTATTTTATTTTATTTATTTCATATTTTTACCAAAGAATTTCTTAGTTTTATTCATAATTTCCCCCCAAAGCTCAGCATGTGTTTTATTGTTTGTATTGTTCCTGTTCATTTTTAGAAATACTGATTTTTTTTCCTCTCTTTTTTTAAAAATTGAAGTACAGTCAGTTACAATGTGTCAGTTTCTGGTGTACAGCACAATGTCCCAGTCCTGCATATACAGACATATATTCATTTTCATGTTCTTTTTCGTTAAAGGTTATTACAAGATACTGAATATAGTTCCCGGTGCTACACAGAAGAAATTTATTTTTATCTATTTTTATGCATACTGGTTAACATTTGCAGAAATTCTTGCTTTTCTTATGGTAGAATTTTCTAGCTGAATTTAAGTTAGAAGTTGATACTGCTGCTGAGAGGAAGGTTTTCTCTTTTTGTATACACAGCGATACGTAAAGAGAAAGCTTATTTTTTGTAAGTAGAACCATATGAGGATGCCCTTGTGTGTGTGTAACTGAATAATTACGTAGATGTGTGATGACCTTTGGGTCTGTAGCTCTAGTCCTGGAACCAAATATATGCATGTGGTTATGAAAATCTTTAGGAACTGGATATATTCAAAGTTCTGAATGAGAAAAAGTTGCAATCGAGGCTACGCTACCCAGCAAGGCTATCCTTTAGCCTAGAGGGAGAGAGAAAGAATCTCACAGACAAGGAAAACCAAAAGGAATTCAGCAATACCAAACCCGTGCAACAGAAACGTCGAAAGGTCTACTCTAAATAGAAAAGAAGCAGGATGCTACAGCAAGAGGAAAGCCGTAATTGGAAAGGTGACAACTACAGTCAGTTGCGATAGAATAAACGTGAGTATGTAAAAGAAGTCATCAAATCATTCAAGCTGAGATGGGGGTAAGAAAATGCAGATTTTTTTTCTTTTTTTCATTCTTTTTAGGACATGTTTGAGCTTACTTGACTATCAGTTTACAGCAAACAGATACAGTAATGGGTTAATATGCTTGGAAAACAGGGTGACCGATAATCAAAAGCATACTGTGGAGTCACAAAACCTGAAAAACCCCAAGATATGCAAAAGCAAATTATCAAACCACAGAAAGCTTTAAGAACTGGGAAGATACTGGCCAAAGGGTGCAAGGTTGTTTGCGCTGCTCTCCCCGCGGTGTCTTCTCGAGGAGACCCAGATGACAGGCTTTCTGGGCCAGTTTTAGAGTCTGATGTTCTTACACCTACTTTGGAGGAGGAGCAAATACTATACTAATTGCTAATTAAATGAGACATTGGCTTATTTTTACATTGTTGGGATTGAAAAATCCCTTTGGTAGAAATGATAGATTCTCAAGCCTCACTGCTGCGGCCCTCGGGGCCCTCGCTGGCAAAGTGAATACACAGTGGAAGTTCTGCAGTCTTGTGTCACTGGAGATGAGGGGAGGCAGGCGTGCCTTGGAGGGCTGAAGTTTGCGAAGCTTAGCCACTGTGTGTGAAAAGGGGAGAGAAACAAAATCTCTTCTGTGCAGCACAGGGAACCATGTTCAGTATCTTGTAATCACCTTTAATGAAAAAGAACATGAAGACAAAGAAGTGTGTGTATGTGCACGGCTGGGACATGGTGCTGCAACCAGACATCGACACACTGTAACTGACTGCACTTCAATTTTAAAAAAGTGTAAGTTTTGAAAAACAGGAAAAAGCCATGAAAACAGCAAATGCAGAAATGAATCCTAAAAGCTCCGAACTGCTGGAGAATGAAGCTTGATTACTAACCAGCCGCCAGGCTGTTTATCGCACCGAGACCTGCTTTTCTGGAAGCCGAGGGTCGTCCATCTTCCCAGATGCAGGACGCACTGTCCGCAGCGGGACCCTGGCGCTGTTGGTTCTGGAGAGCAGGTCTTACTGGTTTTATGGAAGGCCCTGTGGGGAGCTGGTCCCTGTTCACCCAGCTGCTGGTGAGACCGCAGTCCTCGTGCTGGCCCTGCACGCCCAGTGGGTTTCCAGGCCACAGATTAAATTCCCTCCTCGCTGTGCATTAGTGAGACGCAAACCCACACCTTCCTCCGTGGCCTCCAGAGGGCTGTGTTGTCCTGCAGAGGCCGGGCCAGCTGCGGCCTCGGGGCCAGTAACCTGTTTGTTTGAGTGCAGGTTTTCTCCCCCAGTGAAAACAGGGTTGTGCTTCACTTGGTAACAAACTTTCTGCTCATGGTTTTGTTTTGTTTTGTTTTGTTTTTAACATTTTTATTGTGGTATAGTCCCTGCACAGCAAACTACACGTATTTCACATGTACAATTTGCTGAATGTTGATAGATGTGCACACCCATGAAACCACCACCACGATCAAGACAGCTAGCATTTCCATCCCTCCCCAGGGGGTGCAGTCCTGGGACTCCCAGTGTGTCCCTTCCCACCGCCTTTACCCCTGGTAACCGTGAGTTTGTTGCCTGTGTCTGCGAGTCTGTTTCTGTTTTGTAAACAAGTTCATTTGTGTCCTTTCTTTTAGATCCACACGTAAGTGCTATCATGTGGCTTTTCTCTTTCTCTGTCTGGCTCACTTCACTTAGAATGAAGGCCTTCAGGTCCGTCCGTGTTGCTGCAGAAGGCATTGTCTTGCTCTCTTTGTGGCTGAGTCGTGCTCCATTGCATAAACGCACCGCAGCTTCTTCCTCCAGCCGTCTGCCGATGGACACTTGGGCTGTTTCCGTGTCTTGGCTGCTGTGAGTGGTGCTGCTGTGAACACTGGGGTGCAGGTGTCTTTCTGAGTTGTTTTCTCTAGGTACACGCCCGGGAGTGAGATTGCTCGATCACATGGTAGGTCTATTTTTAGTGTTTTAAGGAACCTCTGTACTGTCCTCCGCAGTGGCTGCACCCTTAGGCTCGTATTTTTAATTAAGCTTCACAGCATTAGAGTGGGCGAGAGTCCACTCATCCCAACTTTAAAGTAATGAAGCCACAAGAAAGCACGTGCTCTTCCTTACCTGGAGCCCGGCCCCCTGGGCGGCCCTCAGCCGCGGAGTCGGCTGGGCTTCCAGGTGGTTTTGACATGCAGTCCTCTGTACCTGTGTGGGATCCGAGAGAATTAAATAATTCAGCTTGGGTGAGGAGGAAACTGAAGAGGGCCTGGAGCCCGGGGGTGTTCATTATTTATAGCACCCGCTTGGCTCTGCATGGCCGGGGCACCGGGGGGTGCTGGATGCTGGGGCCTGCTGGGCCGCCCCAGGCCCCACCCCCGTTCCCGGAAGGCGCTCCCAGTGCTTATCCTCTTCCCAGGGGCCTGTGCAGGGTTCCAGGCACCAGCGTCCTCTGCCGCCGCATCCAAGCCCTGGGGAGTCTGAGCAGAGTCCACGGTCAGTGGGCCGAGGCTCCCTGCTGGGAGGGGCCGGTGGAGGCCTGTGCTTCTCTCCTGGATGTTTTGTGATGTAGGCTGACGGCTCTGCCCAGGAGGGAGGGAGAGGGGAGCTCTCCAGGGACACATTGCTAGACCCAGGACTTGAGCTGCAGGAAGGCCGGGGACCTGGGCACCTGTGTGTGGGCAGTGGCTGGTGTGGTGTGCCCGGCCCTTTGTGACTGCCCCTCCCCCAGCAGCCCAGGAAAGGAGGCGTTTCAGACCCAGTCTGGTAGACGCTGTGACCTGCCCAGAGCCCACCCTGGCTGTGACCCCACAGTCCTGCAGGGAGGTGTGGGGAGAGGGCACTGATCACTGAGCCCTGAAGGCAGCATTGCCCACGTCTGGGGTCTTTTAGGACTGCCTTTGCCTGGCTCAGGAAGGGTCTGATGCTTTAAAATGTTATTTATCTATGTATTTTTTAACAAACCCTTGTGTTGAGAGCTGGCTTTCAGTAGATTGCAGCTGGGTCAGTAGCTGCTCTGGTCTGCTACGTCGGAAGGAATGTTCTCACGGAGGCCTTGGCGGGCCTCCCGTGACCCTGGCAGCTGGAATGTGGCAGTTCTCTGGGCCCCTCACCCTGCAGTGACGTCCCGCCTGCTCTGCTGGAGCAAGGCCTTTCAGAACCTAAGGCCAGAGCAGACACAGCGCTCACCCCGCTGAGAGGACCAGCTGGAAGGATGCCCGGCCCTCCCTGCCTATCAGTCCCAGTTTGCAGGACCACACGGCACTCCCAGTAGGGAGCGCGGGTTTGGATGGGCCAGAGCTCAGGTCAGCCACCCCACCCCCTGAGCAGGGCGTCTCCCCTCACGGGCTTGTGCCAGCCTCAGGGTCTCACCGGCGAGACGGAGCATGGACGCAGCCGTGGGGGTGCTGTGCTCTTGGACTCCTGCCTGGAGCCGCTTTGTGGGGGCCTGTGAAACACCCATCTGGGCCACAGTCGGGTTGAGCTCCTGGGGTCCCGTCTCTCCTGCACCGACCCCGTCCAGGGCTGGTACCTCCGATCGCCCTCACCCCGGCTTCCTCATCCTCCGAGGATGCACTGCCCACCTGACTCCCCTGGGGACGCTGTCTGGGTGCCTTCTCACAGTTCCTGTGCTGGATTTGGCTTTAAGGAGGCTTTCTTGGTTTTTGATCTTTAATGTATTTACCCTCCTTCTTTTCCAAATGCTTCATCAGCTGTGCCAGAAAGTACCCGGGTTGTTTTCCACGTGGTCACACGACGCAGGACCTGTTGGGTGTCCAGTTGTGGCTTAGTGTGGGTTGCACTGGCTCTGCCCAGGGCTGCCCTCCCAGAACAGTGTCCGTTGCTTGCAGGGGCCCAGGCCCCCCGTCCGGTGTCTTCCTCCCTCTTGGCTAACCCCTCCTTTTGCTCAGGGCCCATCTAGTAGCTTCCAGATCAGGTGGAAAGTGTCTTCCCTCAGGAAGTCGAAGGCCTGTTCAGTCTCTGACTCCCAGCCTTGCTGCTGGGGTCATGCCTGGAGCCGTGAGGGCAGGAAGGCTCTTTTTCCTGCGGACACTTTCAGGGCTTGTTTGTTTGTTTGTTCTGAAATTCCACGAGGATCCATGTGGTATGGGTGTTTTCCGTTCGTTGGCCCTCAGGATGGGCCTTCGCCATCTCTCTGCTGGAAAGAGTCTTGTGTTTCTCTTGTGACCTCCTTCCCACTGACTGGTTCCCTCTCCTGGAGTTTGGGGATTGATTTTAATTTTTTTTTTTTTTTAAGGAAAGAAAATCTGAGTAAAAGTGCCACAGAACAGAGCCAGGCAACTTCAGAAAGCAAGCCCCCAAATTTTGACTTTTTTCTTTAAATGTTTTTCTTATTTTTAAATTTTTAATTGTAAAAAACACATAGTATAAAATGTACCCCTGCTTTAAAAGTTTACCCTCAATCGTTTTAAAATATACAGATCAGTGATGTTATGTATATTCACATTGTTGTGTCGCAGATCTCCAGAGCTTTTTTTAATTGAAGTGCAGTCAGTTATAATGTATCCATTTCTGGTGCACAGCATCACGTCCCAGTCATGCATATACAGACATATATTCGTTTTCATTAAAGGTTATTATAAGATACTGAATATAGTTCCCTGTGCTGTACAGAAGAAATTTGTTTTTTATCTATTTTTATATATAGTGGTTAACATTTGCAAATCTCAGACTCCCAAATTTATCCCTTACCACCCCCTTACCCACTGGAAACCATGAGTTTGTTCTCTATGTCTCTGAGTCTGTTTCTCTTTTGTAGAAAAGTTCATTTTTTTTTTTTTTAGACTCCACATACAAGCGATATCATATGATATTTTTCTTTCTCTTTCCGGCCCAGTTTACTTAGAATGACAATCTCCAGGTCCATCAATGTTGTGCAAATGGCATTATTTTATTCTTTTTTATGGCTGAGTAGTATTCCATTGTATAAATAGACCACAACTTCTCTAGCCAGCCATCTATAAATGGACATTTGGGTGGCTTCCATGTCTTGGCTGTTGTGAATAGTGCTGCTGTGAACGTTGGGGTACATATACCTTTTTGAATTATATTTTCCTCTGGATAAATGCCCAGGAGTGGGACGGCTGAATCATATGGTAAGTCTATTTTTAGTTTTTGAGGAATTCCTATACTGTCCTCCGCAGTGGCTTCACCAGTTTTCATTCCCACGAGCAGTGCAGGGGGCTCCTGTTTCTCCACAGCCTCTCCAGCATTTATCGTTTGTGTCCAGTAGTCTATCTCGTTTCATGATTGTGATGGTTTTCCTTCATCTCTCTGTGGATGTTGGTCTGTGTGTGTGTGTGCGCGCAGGCTGTCCCCCCTCCCCTCCCACGTGCACCACCTCCCCCATCGCTGCCTCCAGATTCCAGCAAGGCGGGGGAGGGGGGAGCATCCAAATTCTGAACCCCACCCAGGCTTCTGCACAACTCCAGAGACCTTCTGTGGTTCTGAGGTGTTCAGCGTGTCTAGCGGCTTGTCACTCTAGCCCCTTCCTGGGACTCTGGGGTCCCAGGGCAGCCATGTGCATCAGCACGACCCCTCCCCACGGTGGGGTTGGTGGTGTTCGGACCTGAGCCCAGGCCGTGTTTCCCAGGTGAAGGTGCCCTGGGAGTTCTTCCTGGCCAGTGTTTCCAGCTGGCTCAGCACGGAGATTTGTCATACATGTCTTGACTACAGAAAGACCACTGTGGGGCGGGAGGAGGCGAGTCCCGTGGGGTGTACGTGAGTAGGGGCAGAGCCTCCTTTCTCCCGGTATTTTGAAAACATATTTGAAATCAATGGGGAAAGAGTGATTATTAAGTGGTATTAGTGCAAGCGGCTAACCATTTAGGAAAACGTTAAGTTTCTATCTAAACCCATATATCAAAATAAATTATAGAGGAATTAAGAGTTATGGTGAAGCCAACAAGTTTTTTCTGCACAGCACAGGGAACTGTATCCAGCATCCTGTAGTAACCTATAAAGAGAAAGAATATGGAAAGGAATATATGTGTGCATGTGCGTGACTGAAACACAATGCTGCACACCAGAAACTGATGCGTTTTAACTGACTATACTTCAATTTAAAAAAATTTAAAAAGAAAAAAGTTATGGTGGATAAAAAGCAAAACAATAGAAGTATTAGAAAGAGAAAAAAAAAGAAAGAAAACATAGCTGGACCTTATCTTGGATGGAGGTTAAGTTACTTGCACTTAGGAAGTAACGAGCCAGCAGATTGTGACTGAAAGGTCTTTTTGCCTGGCCTGTAGAAGGTGACGCCTGTCACTCCACTTTCCTGACCCGGATGGCCCGAGGCGAAGCACCCACTCTCCTGGGACAGTGTCTCAGTCTCTGGAGGTGAGGGAGGGGCGAGGAAAGGTGTGTTTCTGAGTGGCCAGGGACTCGGCTGTGCTTTGGGCAAAGCCAGGTGTGAGTGAGGTGATGGGGGCCCTTGTGTGGGGGCAGTGGGGACCGACCAGCAGGTTCTCTCAGGAAGGGGCTGGCTTGTCCCTGCTCCTGGGAGGACCCTCGGTGCCCTCCAGCCTCCAGCCCCGCGCCTGAGTCCTGCCCGGTTCTGGAATCGGGGCAGGTGTTCGGGCAGGTGTGCCACGTGTCCAGGGGGTCCCAGGTGGACCCGGTCAGAGAAGAAGCAGGATGTGGACTCACTAAAACATGAACCGTGATCTTCGTTCTCTTTATTCTTGTCTCTTTTTTCTGATGATTCTGTAATACTCTTTTATAGAACAAAGTCATCCTGGTTCTTTGAGCCACTGAAGGAGGACGGGCTCCCTGGGACACATCGCTGGCCTCTCCCATCAAGGTGGACCTGACTTCCTCCAGCCTCACGTAAACCAAGAGGACCTGGTGCCCTTTCCCACCAGCCAGCCCCTGCCCAGACCTGGGCCACGCTGCCCGGCTCGTCGGGGCTGGGAGAGCGGCAGTAGGAGAGGCCGGCAGCCTGCGATGGGATGGCCCAGGAGGGAGAGGGCCACCACGTGTCGCAGCTCAGGGCCGTCTACAGCAGCTGCGACACCACGGGAACCGGCTTCCTGGACCGGGAAGAGCTGATCCAAGTCTGCCGGAAGCTTCATCTGGAAAAGCAACTGCCCGTCCTCCTGCAAACACTTCTTGGAAACGACCACTTTGCCAGGGTGGGTACTGGACTTCATCCTCACAGAGAAAAGCACAGAGAGCATGTGGTTTTCTCCATGGGCATCTGAGAAGGGCCAGTTGGCTAGAGATGCTCATCCGAGGAAAGTTAGAGGCATGGGACAGTGTTGCTCCTTCTGTGGAACCCTGACATTAGATTGCTTTGCGGGGGAAGGTAATTAGGTTTATTTATTTAAATTTTTTTACTTTTGGGTGGGTGGGGGAGGTTTATTTATTTAATTTTTTTTTTTAATTTAATGGAGGGACTGGGGACTGAACCCAGGACCTCATGCATGCTGAGCACATCCTCTACCACTGAGCTACACCCTCCCCACCTAGGCGGCTTTTTTGACGCGTAGTAACTTTCCGAGGTATGTTTTCATTCTGTTTTTCCAGAAAGATGTTTGAGAGATTTCCCTGGGGCTGGAAGGTTGTATGGGCAGTGGCACAAGGTTCACAAAACATAGGCACCTGTGGGCAGCTCACACGCCGGGTGGGTCAGAGGCAGGCAGTACCTTGAAGGCTGATTGTCTCAGAAAACTGCGCAGCGTGAAATGTGTCTGGCAGCTGGACAGAACGCTGCACGGTGCTGTTGCAGGAGCAAAGTCTCTCTGTGTTCAGAGGTGCCCTGTGAGTTTATCCAGCCCGGAGAGGAAATACATGCTCGGAGAGTTGCTTTTCTCTAGGAAATTCGAGGTCGTCTGGAAGGGTGGTCTGGAGCCTGGACCACAACTTGCTTTCCTGATGGAAACGTAGGCAGCACGCCCTACCTGTCCCTGCTTCTGAAACACGTCCAGATGTTAACGTGCTGGTTTTAAAAACAGTGCCCGTAGTCTTGGGGTTTGTCTTACCTCTGAAGGAAGAGCTCATAAAACTATTTTCATTCTTCCCCACAGAACTGGATAAAGCTATTTTCATTTTGAGTGAGAAAAAAATCTAGCATGCAAATATTCTTGAATTGGCTCTTGGGCAAAAATAAATGGAAAAAAATAACCCAGAGCCCCCACTGCGGGCACCGCGGGAGAGCGTCCAGGCGAGTCCGACCTCTTACTACCCCAGGCCCGTGTGGCCAGGGCTTGTCAGCAGCGCCACTGTCCCTTGTGAGCCCTCCGCCCCCTCTCTCTGTCTTTCCTCTAGTCCTGCTTCTTCTCTGTGGATGTAAGAATCAGATGTGGTGGGTTTTGTCATTGTTGTTTTTAACCAGTCTTTTGTGTGTGTGTGTGTGTGTGGGAGGGGGTCATTCGGTTTTTATTTAATTTATTTATTTTAATGGAGGTACTGAGGACTGAACCCAGGACCTCGTGCATGGAGCTACACCCTCCCCCAAATCAGATGTGCTTTGATAGATGGTGTTCTAGCCCCGCTTGGTATCACCTGGAATTGTTCTGGGAGCTGGATGAGCAAATCAACACTCTGGTTAAAGACAGCGTAAACCCAGAGCTGGTTTCCTTCATCATTCTTGACAGTTTGGAAAATTCAAAACCAAAAGAATCACTCTGGGGCCCCAGATTCATTGCAGGCTCTGCTGATGGAACAAACTGTATCGTTCTCGGTTGGTCTCCACTTTGTGCTTCATGTGAGCAGAAGGGTGCGTGACCTGGAACTGCTGAGTTGGAAGGTGGCTGACTCTGCTCCACCCACAGAGGCGGAGTTCTCGCAGCCTGCGCGTGGGTGGGACTTTCAGTAGAGGTTTTAGGGGAAGCCAGTGTCGAGTCAGGAATGTCCAGATAGTTGTCACCATATTCTGGTAGACGCCAAACAGTGGAGACTTCGGGAAACTGTGAGCAAGATAAGCCCTTTATCTGGGAGAATGGGTTGGATTTTCAGTTCAAATATCACACAGTCAGTTTCTTTGTGGTAACCAACATACGTGACACCATAGGTTCGTCGTTGACACAGTAATCCGGTTATAAACATGAAAACAGTATTACAGTATTTGAATTAACAGGGCAACTTTTTTACTGCTATGAAGGTGTGCTTGTTTTTAATTCCTATTTCCTGTTAAAGAAACTTTATCAAGGTCTGTTTTCATGCGGGAAAGTTGATGCCGCCTCAGGCTGTGACCTGTGGGGAATTTCCGTGCGCCTTTTCTGTCGCGCTCTCTCGCTTCTTTGCTGGGGGTGAGGATCTTACCTCGAGTATGTTTTTTTAATTGAAGTCTAGTCAGTTCACAATGTTGTGTCAATGTCTGGGGTACAGCAGGGTAGTTCAGTCGTACGTGTACACACGTGTATTCGTTTTCATGTTCTTTTTCATTATAGGTCACTGCAAGATACTGAGTGTAGTTCCCTGTGCTGCACAGTGGAAATTTGTTGTTTATCTATTTTATATACAGTAGTTAGTATCTGCAAATTTTATCTCGAAATCCCAGTTTATTCCTTCCCACCCCCTTTCCCCCCGGTAATCATGTTTGTTTTCCATGTCTGTTAGTCTGTTGCTGTTTTTTAGGTAAGTTCATTTGTGTCTTTTTTTTCGATCCCACATATGAGTGCTATCACATGGTATTTTTCTTTCTCTGGCTGACTTCACTTAGAATGATGATCCCCAGGTCCATCCATGTTGCTGCAAATGGCTTTATTTTATGGCTTTTATGGCTGAATAGTATTCCATCGTGTGTGTGTGTGTGTATATGTATCATAACTTCTTAATTCAGTCATTTGTTGACGGACATTTAGGTTGCTTCCATGTCTTGGCTGTTGTAAATGGTGCTGCTGTGAACATTGGGGTGCATGTATCTTTTTGAATTAACTATCCTTCTGGATACAGGCCCAGGAGTGGGATCGCTGGGTCACACGGTAAGTCTATTTTTGCTTTTTCAGGAACCTCCATACTGTCCTCCATAGTGGTTGCACTAAACTGCATTCCCACCAACAGTGTAGGAAGGTTCCCTTTTCTTCCCTCTAGTATTTTAAATTTGGCTAGAAAGGGAGTTTTCCTCTCAATAAAATACTTGTTAACATAGCGTGACTGAAACTAATTTTAAAGTTGAAAGTGACCCTTGAGCACAGGCTCCCGCCCCTTCGTTTGTGTTGGGTCCCAGACCAAGCGGGACGATGGGCTGCCCTGTTCAGTTCGAACACCTGATGCTGTGGGCTGGCTGCGCCCTCAGCGTGAGCTCTGAGGGGAGAGGACGCCAGAACACCTGCAGGCACAGCCAGAGGGGCCAGGAAAAGCGGCAGCACCTGGGCCGGCAGAGCCCGCCCTGTTTGCTGGGGAGGCGTTACTGGAGACGGAAGAAACCTGGGAGGAGGTCAGGCAGAGGGCCGTGTCGTTCTGCTCCCACGTCGTCAGCAGGTACTTCTGAGCGCCCACGCCGCGCGGGGCAGCAGCTAGGAAGGCAGGGAGGAGAGCACGGTGTCCGTCTCTGTGAAATGAAGCCTGGGCAAGGTCACGCAATCCAGCGTCGATGCAGCAGGCAGGAGACTGGGAACAGCCTCCTCAGTGTGAGATGCCTTCAGTGCCTTCTTGTGGGTCTGTCTGATCAGCCCTAGAAACGAGTGAAGCGGCTTCAGACGTTGTCTTAGTAGCAGGTTAGCAAACTCAGGCTCGCCTTCCAGGGAGGGCTACGAAAAAAAGGCTGAACAAAATAGTAAAACAAAGCTTGTGAAAATGGCAAAGCGCAAACAAGTCAGCAGGAATTTACAGTCTAAAAAGCTATGCTAAGCCACATACCGAGGGCCTCAGCACACACAATGCCGTTGCCTTGAGAATATTTTCTCGTCTCATGTAGGAACTGTGAAATTGATACGTGGTCTCGGGGGGGCCCAGAGGGCCAGGGGAGCACATGTGTAAGCCCAGGTCACCAGAGGCAGGGAAACCGAGGAGCCAGCCCCCTGTGCAGGGAGGGTCCTGAGGGCGTGTCTGGGGGCGAAGATGCCGAAGCGAGCCATCTGCCGCCTGGGCCGGCGTCCCCTCGGGGCGCGCCCTCGGGCATCTGGCAGAAGCAGACGGAAGCCCCCTCTTGAGGAATTCTTATCACTAGGGCCTATAATTGCTCCTCAGTGACAGGCCAATACAGCCGCCGAGGGCAGCGAGGCACAGGTGAGTCAGGATGAGCTGGAGCCAGAGAAGTGACAGGCAGCAGGAGCGGTGGCACTGACATGCGAGGCCATTGGGATTACTGGGCAAAAAATGTGAACCAACTATGGTTGCTGCGTTAGGAGAGATTTTTGAGAAAGCTTGGAAGCATCCATAAGAAAGAGGGAACTCTAAAAAGTGATAAAACAAATCTGAACAGAGAACTGAACACAACTTTAGGAGCTGAACAGATTAGACGCAGCTGAAGAGCATTCGTGCACCGGGCTCGCCGCTGAGAAGAGTCAAAGGAGAAGTGAAGGTGGAGTGAAGCGGCCGGACGTCCCTTAGTCGGACTTCCAGGAGGAGAGGAGTGAATGGGGGTTTTATGAGGGGGGAGTAGTTAAGAAGCTCCCAAATCAGATTGAAGGTTCCAAGAGCCCGTGGAATTCCAAGTTGCATAAATAAAAAGACACCCACCCTGGCCATATTATTGTGAAATGGAAGGAAAACAGATCATCTTAAAAAGCAGCCGAAGATGGGCGCACAGGCTCTCTCTGGATTTTTTCCTGCAACTGCCTGTGAATCTCATATCAAAGTGAAGCATTTAATAGTTTTAGAAAGCAGCCAGGGACAAAAGGCGTGTCCTGAAAATGGGCCGTAGCTGGGTGGGCAGCGGCCCCTCACGTGACAGGCTAGGTGGGCGGCGGCCCCTCATGTGACAGCAGAAGCCAGCCACCCCGGAAAGGTGCCCCGTGTGCTCGAAGGAGATGCTGCAACCTGCACCCTGTACGCCGTAAGGAAAAGAGAGAAGGCGAATTCTGCTCAGTTTTGGGAGCGCACAGAGGCAGATGCAGCCAGCAGTGTTTGCTGAGCACTTACAGCGCGGCAGCGGGGAGACGCAGTAGAGGACGTGGGCAAGGCGCGCTCAGCAAGCGTCGTTCTGAGTCTGAGATGTGTACGCACGTGTTCCGTGTAGGTCAGACTTAAGAGGTGAGGCTGAACCGTCCTGTTGAGGGGTGCGCGCAAATGGGGCATAAAGCAGGGATGTTGTCACTGCAGAAGTCAGACTGGGGCAGGGGCTTCACCCGGGAAGGAAGCACGGGGGAGGCCCGCCCGCGCTGGCAGCGCCCTCCTCCGTGGACGGGTGGCGAGGGCCTGGCTGTTTCTTTGTGTTAATGTTTATGGTCACCAGGTGCCTCTTCTCGGCGCTGTTTTCTAACTGGGTTGCTCTAAGTACTTTTACGGAGGCTTTCGTTTGTTTTTAATCGAAGTAGTCTTTATCACACAATACAGCTAAGTGCCACATTTTCTTGGGTTTTTTAATTGAAGTATAGTCAGTCTGCAATGTTGTGTCAGTTTCTGGTGACAAGCAGAGCAGTTCGGCCACGCATATACATACATACATTTGTTTTCATGCTCTTTTTCATTATAGGTTACTACAGGATACTGAATATAGTTCCCTGTGCTGCACAGAAGAAACCTGTTGTTTATCTATTTTATATATAGTTGTTAGCATCTGCACATCTCAAACTCCCAGTTTAACCCCTCCTACGCCCTCCTCCTGGTGACATGAGTTTGTTTTCTGTGTCTATTTATGGGTCTGTTCTTGTTTTGTAAAAAAGTTCGTTTGTCTTTTTTTTAGATTCCACGTGTAAGTGATATCATATGGTTTTTCTCTCTCTTTCTGGCTTTCTTCTCTTAAAATGATGATCTCCAGGTCCATCCATGTTGCTGCAGTGGCATTATTGTACTCTTTTTATGGCTGAGTAGTATTCCATTGTATATATACAGCACATCTTTTTTGTCCAGTCATGTCAGTGGACATTCAGGCTGTGTCCATGTCTTGGTTGTTGTAAATAGTGCTGCTATGAACCTTGAGGTGTGTGTGTCTTTTCAAATTAAGGTTACTTTTATGGAGTTTTATTAGCATTTTTGGTGATGGATTTATGGTTCACTTTTACTTTCCTTATTATATCTTCAGTTTTTTTAAATGCTAAGTGAATATTTGACAAGATGAATGTTTCAGTGCTGAAGGCAACGTAAGATCTTCCCCCAGGGAAAAAAGCTGAAGGCCAGTGTGTCACGTCTGTGACCTGCAGAAAGTGGTGTTGACCTCTCTTCTCAAAATCACAGGTTAACTTTGAGGAGTTTAAGGACGGTTTCGTGGCAGTGTTGTCATCACAGGCTGGTGTCGGCTCCTTGGACGAAGACAGTGGGTCTTTGGAATCAGGTAAGAGGCTTTCCTGGTCTCCTTTTTTGGTTCTTTCCGTGATTCATCTGTGATTTCTGGGATTTAATATCCTCACTGAAGGACAGCAGACCTGTCACTGCCAAGCAGTGTGGACTGGGACCAGCGTTCGGGTTTTTCTGTCTTTTGCTTCTTTATTTGTGAAATAGCGAGGGGAAGACTCCTGTTTTCCGCGGCCCTGCGTGCAGCCCTCTGAACACACTGGCGCCTCTGGGCACGAGAGACCTGCTAGTTCTTCCCTCCCCGCGCAGTTCTGTGTGCCAGCTGGTGTCCTGCAATTCCACTCAACTCTGACACCGTCTGCTGGGGACGGCGTCAGACCCCACAGGGCAAGGGCTCAGTCCCCAGGACTGCTCCCTCTCAGACGTCAGTCACGAGTGCAGGTGTCGCCTATGCTTCTGACCGGCCCCTCCTCAGGCTCAGTTCCTTTGCTGGAGCAGCTCACAGGACTCAGGGAGTCCTCCCGGAACCCTGGTTTATCGCACAAGGACACGACGCAGGGACACTGGATGCAGGGAAGTGGCTCTGGGGTCCTGCGCCCCACAGGCCCCGCTCCCGTCTCCACGTGTTCACCAGCCCAGAAGCCCTCGGACACAGTCCTTTTGGGTCTTTTGGAGGCGTCATCACAAGAACTGACTGACCAAATGATTGGCGATCAGTGACTGAACCCCAGCCTCTCCCCTCTCTGGAGGTCAGGGCGGGGCTGAAAGTGTCCCCCCTCTGATCACAAGGGTGGCTCCCCTGGCAGCCAGCCCACCTGGGGGTGTGGCCCCAAAAGGCGCCTGTTAACATAAACTAAGGTGTGGCTGCTCTACTACTTTGGGGATTCCAAGGGTTTTAGGGGCCGTGCCAGGGAAGGGAGGAGACCAAATCATGTTTGTCACATCACAGTGTCACAAACGTCAGCTGACACTGTGTGCTGTAGCAGGGTGGGCATGGGGGCGGTCCCGGCTGTGTGCCGCCCCCCAGCACAGGGTGCTGACCAGATGGGGTGGGCGTGGGGGGTGGTCTCGGCTGTGTGCTGCCCCCCCAGCACAGGGATGACCAGATGGGGTGGGCATGGGGGCGGTCCCGGCTGTGTGCGGCCCCCCAGCACAGGGATGACCAGATGGGGTGGGTGTGGGGGGTGGTCCCGGCTGTGTGCTGCCCCCCAGCACAGGGATGACCAGATGGGGTGGGCTTGGGGGGTGGTCTCGGCTCCTCCGAGTGTCAGGAGGCAGAGTGAAGGGTCGCAGGTCTTTCCCTCCCCTCCAGGCAGGCGTGTGAGGAGGGAGTGCTTCCCCTTTGCCCTGCGGGAGGCGCTGGTTGCTCCAGGATCCTGGGCAGGTCCTTGTTCTGGAGCCTGTGACATCTGGGGTACCGGGGATATCGCGTGGGAGCTTTGTGTGCCATGCTTGCAGCTTCCTGTGCGTTTCGTGTCAATGCCAGTGAGCCCTCCTAGAAATCCCATGGGTTATCATACCTGTTACTCAGATATGCACCTGCCCCTACCCCCGGGGCTGAAGTCCGCCTTCCCACCACCTCCTGCTGGAGCCAGTGAGGGCCCTGATGTTGGGGGAGGAGTCAGCCCGCCAGCCGCGCCACGGGTCTGGGGGTCAGGGGTCACTGGTTGCCTACCTCACACTTCTCCTCGAGGTGGGAAGCAGGCCACTTGGGAGACTTGGAGTGTGATCGCGTGGCTGTGGATGCGGATGTGGATGTGGATGTGAACCTGCTGAGAAAGGTCACGCCTGTTCCACTGCCCCCCACTCCGTGCGGGAACGTGTGTGCGTCTGTGGGACGTGTCCTCAGTTCCTCCAAAGACAGGAGAAGCTGTTTATTCCAGAGATTTTTTTTAAAATTTAAGCATTGTCGGTTTACAGCATTGTGTCAATTTCTGGTGTACAGTATAATAGTTCATATGTATACACACATACATTCCTTTTCACATTCTTTTTCGTTATAGATTACTGCAAGATACTGAATATAGTTTCCTGTGCTATATGGTGGAAACGCGATGTTTATCTATTTTATACATAGTAGTTACTATTTGCAAATCTCGAACTCCCAGTTTATCCTTTCCCTCCTGATAAGCATAATTTTTTTCTGTGTCTGTGAGTCTGTTTCTATTTTGTAAATAAGTTCATTGTGTCTCTTTTTTTAGATTCCACACATGAGTGCTATCATATGGTATTTTTCCTTCTCCTTCTGGGTTACTTCACTTAGAATGACAATCTCCAGGTCCATCCATGTTAACTAACGCAAATGGCATTAGTGTGTTCTTTTTTATGGCTGAGTAGTATTCCGTGTGTGTGTGCGCGCACACCACATCTTCCTTCTCCAGTCATCTGTCAGTGGCCATTTAAGTTGTTTCTGTCTCTTGGCTGTTGTAAATACTGAAGCTATTTTAGGACTGCTGCTTTTTCACACTGATTCTGTTTTGTTTTGTGTTGTTTTTGTCGTCTTTCCGATTCCAGCACTTTCCTCAATCATGTGGTCACAGGCCCGCCTGGGGCAGGGCTCTCGTGGTTAGAGGCAGGGCGCCCGCCAGCCGGGCTGTCTGGGTGGCACTGAGGGACCAGCCATGACTCCGCACTTCCCACAAGGCTGTGGCTCTGTGCTCTGTGGCTGCTGGTCTGACCGGCCACCCTGACACTCACTTCTGGAGAAGCCTTTCTCCCTGTTGGAGCTGGGGAGGTGATGCTTTTGGGGGAATATTCTGAAACAGCCATGTGTTTTCTGTTCGTCTGAGGAAAGTGCTGACCAGCTGAAACGATGCAGAAAGGGCCCCCTTGGGGGCGGGTGGGAGTCCAGACATGGGCCAGGGGATCCCTGGAGGGGAGGGGAGAGCAGGGTCAAGCTGGATGGGGTAGACACGGGGCTGGTTCACGAGCTCCAGGCGTGCGCCAGCAGCTGAGCCTGGGGGGCCTGCCCGCTTCTCTGCACCTGGTTTCCCAAGCGTGCCACTCGGCCCCCCCCCCCCCGACAGGACTGTCCTCTTCCTGCACCTCCTGGTGGAAGGAAGGTTCTTTCCCCATGTTAACCAGCCCGCAGCCCCTCTGCACGCAGAGACCAGGACCAGGCGGGGAGCCCGTGTGCTGGCGCTTCCCCCCCGCCGTGCGCAGGGTCGCTCAGTCTCCCGCTCTGCTCCCCACCCCGCTGGCAACCTGAGCACTCGCACTTCTCCAGCCGCCCCATGAGAGCTTGCAGGGCCAGGCCCATGGTAACCTCCGAGGGTCCTGGGACCATAGGTCTTCTGCCTTAAGTGGCTGCTGCCCCGTGAGACATGGCATCTTCTCCCCAAACTCCTCCCGTGTCCCCAGTTTCTGCCGGTCACTGGCCTCACTGTTCTCCGTGTCGGCCTCCTCCGTGACGGCCCCAGGGTCAGGGGCTGTGGAGGAGGGAAGCGAGGTGGTCACTTGGCCGTATGGGTGCGCCAGTTGTGGGACACAGTCCTCGGTTTTCTTGGCCTGGCCTCACTTCCTGGGGCCCGTCCCTTTCTTCTCCGACTGGCCCATTCTGGTTGCTTCCCTCGGAACCGGAGTCCTGTCCTGGCCCCTGCCCGGCCGTCCTCCCCAGTCTCTCTGGCCGCCCAGATCCCCCACAGAGTCGGTGACATCTCTCCGCCTGCCAGGTCCTGGCCACTCTGAGCGGATGTGGGCAGGTGAGGAGGGAAGGAAGAAGTGGAAGAGGTTTATTAGGGTTTAAGGGATCCGCATGAATCCCAGACTAAAGCCCCCGCCTGCCTCTGCTCCAGGCTTCGTGAAGACCCACGCGGAGCCTGAGCCTCCCTGGCTGTGCGGAGGTCCTTGCCTGCGGCGTCTGGCCCAGGGTGGGTCCTGTCGTGACTGGGCTGGGAAGTGACCGTCTGGACTCTGGAACAGGATGTTGCTGGATTATTGGAGCGTTTTTTTCTTTGGATAAAAAGCTGGATTTTTGGATTAGTCTTTTATTACATAACAAAAGCAAAATATGGGGGCTGGCTACAGCTCAGTGGTAGAGCGCGTGCTTAGCGTGCATGAGGTCCTGGGTTCAATCCCCAGTACCTCCATTAAAAAAAGAAAAAAAAGGCTAAACATACTTGGAACAGTTTGAACAGCACCTAGCATTTAGGACAGAAAGCCCTCCCAGCCTGGCCTTCCCCGCCGGCCTGCTGGTGGCCGTTCCCTGCGTCCTGCGCGTGAGAGCCGCACTTAGCACCGGGATCTGCACCCGCGTGCCTGGGCCCAGAGGCTGTTTTTAAGAGCCCCACAGACCTCCCATTTTCTTCCCAGCTCCCCCCTGTGCTGTCCCACCGAAGTACGTGAGCGGCTCTAAGAGGTACGGCCGTTGGAGTTGGCCCGAGCCCTGCGACCTCACAGGTAGGGCCAAGTGTGTCCTGGAGCAGCCGGCCAGGCCCAGCGCCAGGAGCCATTTCTGCTGCTCTGCGTCCCTGGAAAGTGTGGAGGTAGGTCCGCCCCCTTCCCCTCTCCATCCCTGCTGAGGCTCCCCAGTGTGGAAATTACATGTCTTAGTAGCTGCTCACCTGCCCACCTAAAGAGATGCAGGAAGATGGGAGGGGGCAGCTCAGTGCCAGAGGCCAGTGCCCTTTGGGAAACAGGTTCCACTGTGTCCCTGGGTCTCACTGTCTACAGGGAAACTGGCCTCCTTCAGACACGGGGCCGTGGAGATTCCCCTGTTCACCCCCCAGCCTCCCCCGGCACTACCAGGAGGGGAAGGTTAACCAGCCGAGGGTAGAAAAATCTGGTGGTGGGGAGGGTGCAGCTCAGTGGTGGAGCACCTGCTTAGCATGCACGAGGTCCTGGGTTCAATCCCAGGACCTCCGTTAAAAAAGAAATAAAAATAATAAACCTAGTAACCTCCCCTACCAAAAACAAAAGAAAACAACAACAAAGGAAAAACCAAAAAAAGAGCAAAGCAGGTGTGCCACACCCAGGGCCCCTGCCTCCAGTACTTGGAGTGGCCCTGGCCCATCCTCCACAACTGGGGCAGCTGGTGCCCGAGCTGCCCACTGTGGAGGGTCATCGGTGGGGCAGACCCACACCCTGTAGGTTAATTGTGGCCCACTGGACCTGTTTTCAGGGTTACAGAAGGTTCCAGGCTTCCCCCCGACCTGTGGTGTCATCCTTGTCAGATGGGGCTCTCCAGGAACTTACCTTTAATAGGACGGCTCTGGCCCTCAAATTAATTGTTTCTATCTTCAGCGTTCATTGAGGGAAAACAAACAGATGTGTATTTAAATCCTGGAGTCCCTTTTCCCAGGGACCCTCTGCACCTGGGTGACACCGGCAGATCCCTGGCCTTTGCCTCTTCGTTCCCTTTTTAAATTTGGCCCCAAGGATGGAGAGTCTCAGTGCGTCTGTGCCATCTCTGTGGTGCCATTCTGCTTCTTGAATAAATTGGGAATTCGAAAGTTGCACCTCTTGGGGAGAGATGGAAATGCTAGCTGTCTTGGTGGTGGTGGTTGCATGGGTGTGTGCATCTATCGACATTCATCAGAGTGCACCCCTGAAATATGTGCAGCGAACTGCACAGGAGCCACACCACAGTAAAGGTTAAAAAAACGATCTTTGATCCTCAGAACTAGGACCTGGGGATGTGCTTTTGGGGTTGTCAGCAGGTTGGATGCATTGGAAAAAGGGCATACACACCCTGCCGCAGGTCCCTACCCCCGGTTCAGCGCTGGCTGTAAGTGCTGAGTGCTGGTCAAGCCAGCATTCCTTCCAGAATCAGAAGTGGACTCAGGCTTTGGGGTCCACCGACCAGTCACGGAAACATGGGGTTCCACTGGAGTCTTGGCAGCCCAGCCCCTTGGGCACAAAGGCCTCAGCTGCTCACCTCCTGTCCCCGGAGCACCTAGGGGTCAGAGACCTGCTCTCTTGCCTGCTGCCGACTGAGATGGGTGTTGAGGGGCTGGCCCGAGAGCCTGTCCTGTGATGGAATTTGGAGCAGACTGGGAGTGTGCGGGGGGAGCACCTGCCTGTGTTCTCACAGAGTTGCTGATGGTTTTGGTTCCTATCAAGGCGTCAGGTGCCCGCATCCAGGCCGCGGCGTGTGGCCTGGAGACAGACCTGGTCTACACAGGCGTCAGCTGGGAGCCCTCCGGGCTGGCCTCCCTTCCCCAGTCAGCCCCACAGATGGTTCTCCTGGTTCCCGGTGCCCCATCCTCTGGGGACTCACATCCTCTTTCTGTCTTTCCGCAGAGTCTCAAGTCAGATGAAGAAGCCGAAAGTGCAAAGGAGCCTCAGAATGAGGTGTTTGAAGCTCAAGGTGAAGCCCGGCTTTGTGCTCAGTGTCCCCCTCTGGCCAGTGCTGGGCTGCTGGTCTGGGGTCACCGGCCAGGGAAATTTCCTGGGAAGGGGCCCAGTGCGGGCGGGGACCCTGGTGGTCCCTTCTCCTGGGGGGCCCAGTGCCGAGGCCCCTGCAGTCAGACCTTTGGGCGGGGCTGCTGACTAAGAGAGCAGTTTCAGGGTTTGCAGGGACCGGCCAGACCCCAGCTCCTTCCTGATGTGCTGGGCCAAGTGCAGCCCCTCCCTGCCCGACGAGGCCCTGTCTGCACCCTGAGTGGAGTGTGGGATGTGGTTCTGGTCCTGGGAGGTCACTCACCGAGAGATTTTGAGGCTCTCTGCCCAGAGCAGATTGCAGTTCTTTCCATCTAAGTGAGAACTGCCACTCACATGTCAAACCTCACAGGACTCATTCACCTCCTCTGCCGGCCCTGGGAAACAAAGCCTAGTCTCAGAAGTGCTTTTCCATTTTTATGTAGAACTTTGAGACATTCTAAGCTGGAGGGGACCTCGGAGGTGGCCCACCCCCAGCATCGTTCATGAGCACACGGGCCAGGCTTTCTGTGGGGAGGCGCTTCTGAGCGTTAGTTGGGTTATCAAAGTGACGCCAAGGTAGCTTTCCTCCCCAGGGCCCCAGCCCCTGGGCCGAGGGCCCAGTCTGATGGCATGTGAGTGGCCCTCTTCCATGCTGGGCTGGGCGGCATGGACGGGGCGTGGAGGGAGTCGGCTCTTAAGCCCAGCGCCTGCACAGGGAGCTCCTCGTGGGCACTCGTGGGCACCCCGAGGTCTGGCCTCCTCCACAAGGTGCTTCTCTGGCAAAGCTTCAGAAACCTCGGTGAGCCACCCGGCTAAGGTAGACCAGTTGAGACACCTGGCCACCTGTCACCTAGACCCACTGGAGAGTCTTTGCATCCCAAGACACCTGTGCCTCCTGGTGTGAGGTGGGGTGGAGCTCACAGCCTGCCCGGGGATGTTGTTGCCGGAAAAAGAGAAAGCAGGTACCACTGGGCCTGAGTCCAGACTGGCTTTGACGCTAACTAAGCTCAGGTTCACAGGAGACGCTAGGGATGGAGGGCACGAGGGGCAGACTCACAGAGCCTGGGGGGCGTCCTGCAGAACAGCTGGTCCAGTGTCTCAGACAGAGCAGGAGAGGTGCTTAAACGATTGGGAGAAATAGCGGCCACGTGTGCAGTGAGGACCCAGACCAGCCCCCACAGGAAGGCCGGGTGAGGGGTGGGCAGTCACTGCTGATTTGTAGGGGAGATGTAGCTTGGGGTCCACGCTTCTCAGCAATCACCCGATGGACACGAGGGAGGTGTGACAGCTGGGATTTGCTTTCAGATCCTCGGGCAGTACCAGGCCGGGTGGATGGAGCTGGGGCTCCAGGCGGCCCGAGGGGCAGGGCCACTGGCCTCTCCTGGGCTGTGCTCTTTACTTTGGGTGGGTTTGAAAAGTTTCTGAAAATTAATTTTTAAGGCTGCTCTTTTAAGTCCAACCAGCAGCAGTGCATCCGGTGTGGCTTTCGTAGGTCCCGTCAGAAAGCGTTCCCCATGTGCTGCAGGTTTCCCCCATTTTATTGTGCGTGTGTGCGCCCAGCGAGGTTGGAAGAGTTGTGCTGTGAGCGCCGTGTCCTCACCACCTAGATTCCTCCTTTGAAGCTTGACTCTCCCCTGTGTCCATCTGCCCATCCCCTGTCCATCCGTCAGTCTGTCTGATTTCGGGGTAAGTTACAGCAGTGGTGTGTTTCCCCTGTTTCAGGTCAGCTGCCAGCCTGGTGTTCTGAGGTCTCCGGGAGTCCCCGAAAGTCTGGCAGCCCCTCCCTCGACACCCCCGAGAGCCGAGTCCGGGACATCTGGGAAGCGCTGGGTGTCGGCCGCAGTGGCCACCTCACCGAGCAGGAGCTGGCCGTGGTCTGCCAGAGCGTCGGGCTCCAGGGACTGGGGAAGGAGGTGAGGGGCAGGACGCCGGCCCTGGAGGGCTGCGTCTTTGTGGTGGTCGTGGTTGATGCTGGGCCAGGGAAACCCCTTCACCCTCAGACACTGATTCACTTGTTACTTTCTGGCCTGAAACCCTGTGATGACTCCCTGGGCTGGTGTCGAAGGCCCGCCTCTGGCCACGTGTGGCCCTGGCCCCCTTCACACAGGACCGTCCTCTGCCTGGAGCATGCCTCCCCTTCCTGCGAGGCCCAGGTCTGCTGCCCAGCCCGGGGTGCTGCCTGCAGAGCCTGGCTGCTCCCTGGCGGCTGTCCTCGCCCCTTCCCCCGCAGGGGCCGAGGGAGCAGGGCGGGCAGTGTGGTGGGGCACTCCCCACCTTGTTGACCCTGAACTGCTCCATACGAACCTGTCCCCACCACCCAGGGAGCCCCTTGCAGCGGGGTGGCAGCTGACCAGGCGTGAGGATGGACAGGCTAGAGCGCGGAGGCCAGGGTGGCCCAGACAGTGTGTCTGGACAGGCCAGCGGGCCGCCTGCTTGGGGAGGGTGGGCCTGGGCGGGGCTGGTGGGGCTGCTGGGGGCGGGGGGCTCTGAGCAGGTGCCTGGGGGCTTTTGCCTAGGAACTTGAGGACCTGTTCAGCAAGCTGGACCGAGATGGGGATGGCAGAGTGAGCCTGGAGGAGTTCCAGCTTGGCCTGTGCGAGCACCGTTCCCCTGCACTTCCGGAATCTTCTCCTGTCAATCTGAGTGGCTCCTGGTCTCGTTACCAGGTAAAACGGGACAGTTAACTCTCGGGCCCCGGAATGGCTGCTGTCATTCTCCAGCCTTCAGCATCTGCCGCTGGCCTGACCCCTCTGCCTGGTCACCACAGCGGGCCCAGGGTCGGTTGGGAAACGTACACGCACGTGTTTGGTGAGAGGCCATGCGGCCTCGGGCTGAGCTGTGTGTCACTGGGGAGCTGCTTGCCTTCTCTGAGCCTCAGGCCCCTCATCTGTAAGATGGACACCCCTCCTTGGGGTCTAATGAGGCTTCCCGGGCAGCTCCTCGCTGTGTCTCAGTGTGGGGGTCCCTGCGTTCCAGCAGGAGCACCCTCTCACCTCTGTGGGGGTGCAGCAGAGGGCAGAGTCACTGATGGGTCTGTGCCCTGCGCCCCCCGGCCCGTGTTCCTGAATTTTATCCTGTCCTATGCCAGCTGGAGGAGAGCGGGTTTCAGTGGTCACTACACGTGATTTTGTTCAGTGCACGTGGTCTTTCTGGGTCCCAGGGGTCAGCCTCCCCCCAACCCAACGGGGACAGTTGCCCTGGGGGTCCTGTGTCTGGAACAGTGACACTGCTGCTCCCTGCTGGGCCGGCGCATTGGAGAATCAGGTTTCAGCGCCTGAAGTCAGTGAGACGGGGAGGAACCAGAGCCCTGAGGGAAGGTGTCAGGTCACGTGAGGGCAGCCCCAAGTTGCGCCAGAGGCCCATGGGCGGCCTCCTCCCGGGTGCAGCGGCCGCTGTTCTGTGTCCAGTTCGGAGGCACCGCTGGGGAGGGGCCGACACCTGCCTGCCCAGGAGGCTGCGCTGTGGCGTCCTGTGCGTGTGGACTCCGGTGTGGCTGCAGGGGGCTCAGAGAGGAAGGGCTGCTGTCCTGGTGTGGCCTCGACAGCAGGCACACGTCTGAAAGGCCCTGTCCTCCTGGGGGAGACCCCGCAGGGAGGGTGGCCTCGCCCTGTGGTTCCTGCAGCACCTTGGCCTTGCTGTCAGTTTTCTGGCTGAGGGACTTTTTGCCTTTGTCTTAAAACTCCTTGGAAAGGACACAAATGAACTTATCTACAAAGCAGAAACAGACTCACAGACACAGAACAAACTTACAGTTTCCAGGGGGTAAAGGGTGGGAAGGGACAAATTGGGAGTTTGAAATTCGCAACTCTTGAGGGGGTGGAAATGTGAGCTGTCTTGACTGTGGGTGTTTATATCTCTCAAAATTCATCAGGTTGTACGTCTGAAATATGTATAGTTTACCGTATAGGAACCATACCACGATAAAAGTTGTTAAAAAAAGTTGAAACTCCCTGAGATGCAGCCACGAGCCTCATGTTCCTGAACCCCAGGAGATGTGCCCTCTGCTCCGGCCGTCCTGCCTCTTATGAAGCCCACCTCGGGTTTCTTTGCACAGTCTGGCTTTCCTACGAGTCTTGGCCTGCAGGGACAGGTGGGGAGGCTGTGACTGGTTCAGGAGGAGATTAACTCAGGGCCCTGCAGGCACTGGAGCGTCCACTGCGTGGCCTCATGTGGCCGGCGCTGAGCCCTGGGCTCGAGGCCGCCACTGCAGAGCCCGTGATCCCGGCCGACCATGCGGGTGCCATGTTCCCTTGAGCAGGAAACAGGGCTGTTCTTGGGCCTCGGTGAGACCGTGCCGGCCAGGCATGGGCGGTGAGGTCTGGGAGGCTGTGAGATGAGGCCCTCGCAAGCTCACAGTGGCTCTGTCCCCATGTGCAGGTCCCAGAGGAGGGCGGCGGCCAGACCACAACGTCGTCCCTGGTGTCCGTGTGCTCCGGCCCGCGCCTGTTCTGCAGCGTGGATGACGGCTCGGGCTTTGCCTCCCCGGAGCAGATTGTCGCCCTGTGGGCCCAGGAGGGGGTTCACAACGGCAGGGAGGTCTTGCAGGTGTGGACCAGTCGCCCACGGCTGCCCCAGCAGCGGTTTCCAGGCGTGGGGGGCCACTGCCCACAGGGGAGGCTGGACAGAGCTCCCGCAGACACAGGCTGCGTGCAGGGCAGGCCGATCGTGACCCCTTTTTTCTTTATTTTCTGATACTGAAATACAGGGAATCTTAACTAAACACAGAATAAGTAAAAACTAGAGAAAAACCATAGCTTGAAACAAATCCATTTGAAGGTAGGTTCCAGCGTCGCAGACATTTACCCCGGAGCAGATCTGCGCCCCGGAGGAGGGAAGGAAGCCCCCCGGGACTGCGCTGGTCATGGTCACAGAGGTCTGAGTGCTCCCGCTGGTTAGGGACGGGCCCATGGGGAGCCGGGCCCTGCCCGGCCCGCTGACCTGTCCTCCCCGTGCTCTCCCAGGCCTCCCGCCGCCGGTCGGGCCCAGGAGGCCTGTGCTCTGCCCGGTCAGTCCTGTCCCCGGGGCTTTGGAGGGACCTCTGCCCTGGGTGGCAAGTCAGGTGTCCGCGGGGCGGGTGCAGCAAGGGAGGGGCGCTGGGACCTGTGTGGCAAGCTGGGCGGGTCAGCTAAGTTCCTAATTTCACTTCCTGCTGTGAAAAAAAGCCTAGAAACCTGTCAGCTAAGGAAGAAAGTCTGCCTCCCTCTGCTCCCAGATTCCAGGGGTGGGGACGGCTGAGGGCCTGGTGGACGTCCTGAGGGCTCTTCCCAGCACAGAAGGAAGTGTGTGCTTAGAAGTTCTCGTTCCAGAAGCTTCTGCACAGTTAGGGTCGTACTGTATCCCTCCGTTGCTCTCGTGCTGTCAGAGAACGATTCCTTTTCTTTAGCCACTTGGAATTTCCTGTTGCTCAGGGTTTGATTCTATTTAACTGAGAGGCAACGATGTCACTGGACCCCCTCAGCACCCCAGGGCCAGGCAAGGCCCCCCAGCGTGTGACTGTATGTGCCCCTCACGCAGCCCCAAGTGTCTGTCCCCCGACATGGAGGGTGGCTCCCTGGTCCGGGTGCCCCAGCACAGCAGGTCCGTTACTGCTCACCTGTGACACTGATCGAACTGTGGGCCACCAGCAGCACACCTGCCTGAAAGAGGCCTGTCCCTCGGGTCGGAAGCCCTCGGCCTGGACGTGACCTCTCCCGGGTGCCCGGGGGAGCACAGCCCTGACCCTCCTCAACTCAGCACGCTGATTGTGCCATAGACACCAGCGGCGTTTCTGTCTCACACATTTTCTGTGGGTCAGGAGTTGGGTGGTCCTCTCCCAGGGTCTCCAGGAGCCCACCCTGCGGTCTTGCAGAGGCCTGACGGATGGGGCGGGGGTCTCGCTGTGGGCACGTGCCACCCAGCCAGGGCTGGATGAGCCCCTCCCAGCCGGCACTGGCCTCCCCAGAGCCCTGTCCAGGAGGCCAAGGGGGACTCGTGCCTCCCACACCACTGCCTGTCACTGTCCTGGGGGTTTCGCAGGCCTGTCCTGGTCACACACGGGTGTGAACGCCGGGAGGCACGGGGCCTTTCTTGATCGGGACGCTGCTGCAGGGACCTGTTTCTGCCTGGAGGCCTCACTGCTGGAAAGGCAGCCCTTGCATTATGGCTTCAGCGTCTGGGTTGTTCCACGTGGTTCAGGGTCATGGGGGACATGGAGATTCAAGTCTCCTCACAAGCTAAAGGAAGGTCATCCCGTTCTTTCCCTCCTGTGCGCCCGCCCCGCTGTGTGTCTGTGACTCCTGGCCCCGAGCACCCGTCCCTGAAGAGCAGGCGTGGCCGAAGCACTCTCCGGGGGGGCCCCCGGGGGGCAGCGCTCCCGTGTCCTCCTCTCTTTCTTACTGTGGTGAAGTCCACGTGACATGGTTTTTCTGTTCTCTCAACTCTTCCGAATCCCGGGGTGGGGCAGTGCCACTCTCTGGAGGCTGGGTGGTGCTCAGCTGGGAGGTCGTGTTCCACAGACAGAGCCGGTCCGTTTTGTGACTGTGTGTGTAGTTCGGAGACATGTTGGTCAGGAACCTTTGTGTCCAGAATGCCACAAACCCAACTCCAGTGGGCAGAGAGAAGGACATTAGGGGCTCACCTGCATGGTCAGTCCGAGGAGGAGGACGTTGGTCTCTGGGGACCCTCCTCCAGCCCCCACGCCAGGGTCCAGAGGCCTCTGCTTGGGACATGCGCCTTCTGTGTCTGTCACTTTGTCCAGGGACAGGGGCTCTGTCCAGCCTGGGTCACGCCCACCCTGAGAGTTGGCAGGGACAGAGAGGACCCCAGTGTGGACGGTCGGGGGAAGGGCTACGCCCAGGAGGCAGAGACTTTGCAGACAGAAAAGGGCAGGCCTGGGACAGTGTGGACCGGTCCTGACTGTCCTTAGGGAGCCCGGAAGGGTCTACACCCGCCTACCCCATGGGCCTTGCTGTTTCCAGAGCCTCGACTTCAGTGTGGACGAGAAGGTGAACCTTTTGGAGCTGACGTGGGCCCTGGAGAACGAGCTCATGATGGTGGACGGAGCCGCTCAGCAGGCGGCCTTGGCCTGTTACCGCCAGGAGCTGAGCTTCTGCCAGTAAGAGCCCCAGGTGGGGGTGTGGGGTGCCGCTGGCCAGGCCGGCCTCCTTGCCTACCCCGAAGGGCCAGCCCCGGGGCGGGGGCCCTGCACCCCTTCCCGCCTACTCTCCTGTAGGTGGCTCTCGCGGTGGGGCCGCCCACTGGGCCAGTCCCGTGGCTGCTGATCAGTTTGTGGCCACAGAACTTGGGGGTCACCAGCCAACCCCCAGACTTGGTGAGAAACTTAGAAATCCCATCAGGGTCCTTTCTGAGTCCCGCTTCACGAAGTTCCAAGGGGATGGGTTTCCATTTGACAGTAACCTTGTGGCCTGGTGCCACCCCGCCTGCTGGGAAGCCATCCCAGTGGCTGGGTCCCAGGTGGGTGGCTGGGTCCCGGGTGGGTGGCTGGCCAGGAAGTAGCGGGTGCTTCCGTGCGGCCACTGGGCCGAGTACACATTCCGTTTTCTTTGGGTTTGGCTCTGGTTGAACTGACTGTTCAGGCCATCGTCTGCTCAGCAGATTGGCATGAAGTTTCGTTTTGTGTTTTGTTGATGTCCCGAAGTTACAGGAACGCTTGACGGAAAAGCGCAGTCCCCACCCCCAGGGTTTTGGGTCTCGTTAGGTGCCGCCAGATGAGCGTCCTGAGGGCAGCAGCCCTGCACACGTGGGGAGAAATACTGTGCCCAGGGTGGGGGGATAGCTCAGTGCATCTTCAGAGGGAGAAGTAGCCACCAGAGAATCTGGTGCCAGAGATGGTTTGCACGGAGCTCGAGTGGGGTCCTGCATGACCAGACAGGGCCAGGGACACCCCAGGAATCGCTTCTGCTCTAGGCGGTACCCCTCCCACGCACCTGGATGCCAGGCTGCAGGTGGCAGGGCAGTGACCAGGCAGGATCATGGCTGGCCAGCCTTGTCCCCTGAAGGCAGCCAGTCCCTGTTCTGTGCTGAGGGTCCCTGGGGCCAGAGGGGAGAGGGAGCTGGGATAAATCCTTACCTGTCCTCCAGAGGCGTCTGGAGGCATGGCACGCCGCAGGGCTCCAGGCTCAGACCTCCTGGTTCAGAAACCTGCTAGAAACTCCTTGGCACGGCAGTTGGCCTCACTCCGTGTGTCCATCTATGAAGCGGGCGCAGTGCCTGTGGGAACCGCCCTGGGAGGAGGTTGGTCAGAGCCCAGCGCCTGTGAGGCCAGCTGTGTGCACTCCTGCAGATGGGCTTGCTGGGCCCAGAGCCATGTCCCCTTCGACCCCGTCTCCTTCCTGCAGGGGCCAGGTGGAGCAGATGGCCAGGGAGCGAGACAAGGCCAGGCAGGACCTGGAGAGGGTGGAGAAGAGGAACCTGGACTTTGTGAAGGAGATGGACGACTACCACGCCGCCCTGGAGCAGCTCGCGGAGCAGAAGATCAAGTAGGTCCCGCGGGGCCCCAGCCCAGCTCTGCGGCTGCTCCCTGGCCGGAGCGGGCGGGGGACGTGGCCACCACCGGCTGAGGGCCTCCTGTCTGGTCTCAGCCGAGCCGGTGGAAGCCTAGAGGGTGCACTTGGCCGACGTCCTTGGAGAGAAGAGGGTGCGCTTTCAGGTGCAGTCTTGCTCTCACGCGGGAGTGCGGCATCTGGCCATGTGTCTGCTGGCCTCTCTGCTCTGCTCCGTCTGTCGGGGTGGGTCCCACTTGAGCTGCGCCTTCTGTACATGGCTGTGATCAGTGAGACAGGTGGACATTTTGAGAGAGGCCCAGGGAATGGCCTTGCCTCCTGTCGGCTCTGCAGAAAGGAGCCCAGAGCCCGAAACTGCTGACTGAGGGCCTCGCCCACGCAGAGGGCTGAGCGGGCTCCTGGTGAGTCAGCGGGCGGACGGACCAAAGGAAAGGCTTTCTGACCTTCCTTTCCAGGGACACAAAACCACTTCGCTGGTTCATTAGCCAAAACATTTGAGGAAGTCCAGCCTCTGCGGTCTCCCAGGCTACAGCTGGGAGGGGGCCTTTCTCACCCTGAGGGGGATGCTCCCACCAATAGAGCACGGAGTTTGGCCCCTTTCTGGAAGCTCTGGTCACCAGCGGGTCCCCTCAAGGACAGCTAAGGATGCTGCGGAAACTGTCCTGACTCAGGGTGTCCGTCCTCCTCAGTGCTGGCAAAGGGGTGGCAGGAGCTCGAACCTGGACATTGGGTCCCCAGGCAGGTTCCCCCTGCGACAGGGGCATTTGCTCAGGTGAAGCCTCAGCAGCCTATTGGTGAGGTGTGGGTGTCACAGTGTGATGTGACAGGGTCCCAGGGCCCTGGAGGGCTTCCCCCTGCCCAGTGTGCCTGCGGGCTCTGAAGCGAGGCCTGAGCAGAGGGGCTGCAGCAGAGGTGCTGGGGGGCGCTGTCCGTGGGGTTTAGCGGGTTGACCCACAGCTCCTCCTTCAGCAGAGCCACCGGGCACCCTGGCAGTGCAGCTGGGGTCTTGGCCTCTGGGAAGAGGCTTCTGGCCTGCGAAACTGCTCTCTTGCCTTAGGGATCCTGTTACAGACCAGGCACTGCCTGACCGGAGACCCCAAATAGGCCTTTCCATTCCTGTTTTTCAGCCAAGGACACTGAGGCTTGGAGCAGTGTAGTAACTGCCCACAGTCACTCAGCCGGCAATGCCCCTCCCTCCTCTCTGGAAATGAACCCCCATGTGAGCAGGGCTGGGGGACAGAGCTCGTCACTTTTGGGGGTCACCTGGAGTCTGACCCACATCCTAGGTCAACAGCTCTGCTCCCCCACGACCTGTGACTTCAGGGACCCTCCTGGGGCCACCACCTTCCCATGTGTCACAGGCCTGGGGTGGTGCCTCATGTCCGAGTTCCCAAAGGCCGGAGTCCCCCTTTCCTTCCGGGGGCTGGGAAGGCAGGACGCAGCAGCCAAGACCCTGGTCTGGGCACCAGCCAGAGTCCACACTGCCCATGAGCCACATGGAGACGGGTGTGTGAGAGTTGGGGTCTGGGCACCAAGGCCGTGCGTGTGGGTGGAGGTGTGCGTGGGCACCTGCACACACACACCTGCACGTGCACTGCCGCCAGCTCCCACACCGGATCACAGTAACTTTCAGGGAAGCTAAAAATTAACTCTTTGCACCAAACTTTAAAAAATGTTTCCAGTCAAACCTGAGGTAACAAGCATGGTCTGACTGTGAGGTGTGCCTGCCCGCCCAGCGCCCGGGCCCACCCTTGGGCAGGCGGTGGGCAGCATTAACCACAGGGGCGCTTGTGGCTGGGAAATACCGGGTTTGTCCTGCTCTGCTGCCCGGCGGGCCCCCCGCCCAGGAACCAGGTGCGGCTCTCGCAGCTCCGCTCGCTCGCGGGGGTGCCATCCTCAGTCCCTGGCTGCGCGGAGCGGGCTGTGAGGCCGCTCGGGGATCCCGGGGACGCTGTCAGTGGAGGTCGGGGCGGGGGGTGTGTTGTGGTTCCTGTGGCTGCGCTCAGCCCTGTCCCTGCCATGGACGGGGTCCCCCTGGGCCCTGGGGTGAGGCCTGGGCTGGCGGGGTGCACGGGCTCCCGGCTTGAGGCGGCCTGACCTGCGCGCGCGCCCTTCCTCTGCATCCAGCGCGGCCGCCTCCCCGCGCCCATGTGCTGCGTGCTTTCAGTCCAAGGAGCTGAGACTAATTTGCTTTGGTCTCGACTGGTCGACCCGCCTCTCCCAGCCACCCAGCAGAGACCGGGTCAGAGAACCCAGAAAGGGGCTCGAAGGCTGTATCTCAGTCTCAGAGAACCTGGCCTGGGGACACACGAAGCCTGAGGGCCGGGCAGGCGTTGGGATTTTGCCCTGTGAGCAAAGGGGCGTTGTCGGTACATTTCCAGAGACTGTCTTTAAGGCTGCGTTAGGTGTTGCTCGTTCAAAGGTAATAGATGATACATGTTCATTGTAGACAATTTAGAAAATACAAGCAAAAGGAAGAGGAAAAGCAGTGTCGCTCCTGACGCCGTCTGTGCACCCCGGCTTCTCTGTGCCGTGCTCGTGGTTATTTACGGAACGGTGTCGTGTTGCGCAGACTTGCTGCCGGCCCCGGAGCACCTCTGTGCGGGTCTGCTGCATTTTCCTGACCCTTTCCCTTGGCTGGATGTTTGCTGGATCTTTAAAAAATGTATAAAGAGTGGAGTGATGTGATCAAACTTGTATTTTTAAAATTTTTAAAAAAGGTTGAGTATTCTATTCTATTTCTTTTTCTTGGTTTTTTGTTTTTTTTTTTTTTTTTGGTGGGAGAGATAGTTAGGTTTCCTTATTTATTTATTCTTAGAGGAGGTGCTGGGGATGGAACCCAGGACCTCGTGCCTGCTAAGCATGTGCTCCACCACTTGAGCTATACCCTCCCCTCCTCAAACTTGTATTTTTAAAACTGGCACAAAGATGTTAGATTAATCACATCCGTCCAGCTGTTTCCCTACGGGACAGCTCCCCCGCCCCCCGCCCCGCTGTGTTCTTTCCCTGAAGCTCTGAGGTGAGAAGGACGCAAGACCAGCCCCGTGTTTCTTCTGCGGAGTTGTTGACGCAGACAAGCTCTGCGGAAGTAAGAGTTTCAGTCGTCTTCGGTCTAGACAGACTGGGTTTGAGAAACCCTGTTAAGCAACCATTTTAGTGAAAAAATGAAGCACTGGCACCGTTTTTCTGCTGCTGGAGACAGTTCTTGCAAAAGGTTCCTGCAGAATCCAAGGAGGCGCCCCCACCTTTTCCTCTGGTTGCTTTGGGATTCACCGTCTACAGGTTTTCTGTTGTCCGTGTCCTTGTGATGCAGGCTTACTTGTGTGTGCACTTGGGCACCAAACGCTGCCTTTTTTATGTTTTTGATAACGTGCAGGAGGTGGAAAGGCCGAGGAGAGTCAGGTCATCTTCTACCCCTGCTCCAGAGGCTGCAGGGGCGCACCCACCAGCCCCGGTGGGATTTAAGCAGGGCCCCAAGCCCCAGTGGCCAGTGCTGCGACAGGAGACTCGGGGAGGGGAGGGTTGCGGATGGCCCCTCGGGCCCGACATGACTGCCGTGTGCCTTCCAGACACCTGGAGCAGGGGTGCAGGGGGAGGCTGAGCCTGCTGCGGTCCGAGCTGGAGGTGGAGCGCGAGCTCTTCCGGGAGCAGGCCCACCGGCAGGGGGCTGCGCTGGAGGAGGACCTGCGGAGGCTGCGGGCTGAGGAGGCTGGCCTCCGCGAGAAGCTGACCCTGGCCCTGAAGGTAGGGGAGGGGTGACGGGCCAGAGGGGGGCCTCCTGCCCGAAAGGAGGAGGCGAAGTTCCGGGTCGAGGACCGAACCCTCCCCAGAGCCTTACATGGGCATTCCGGGGTTGGGAAGGGACAGGGGCAGGTCTCTCTCTGTCAACACACACATGCGCTCGTGCGCGCACACACACACAGACACACAGACACGCACACACGCACACACACACACACACACACACATACATACAGACACACACACACACACACACAGACACACACACACACACACACAGACACACACACACACCGGAAGACCCCCTTCCCAGCCTAACAGAAAGACTCCTGCCTTTCCCCGGAGGGACATCACCCCCCACCAGCTGTGGGGGCAGCAGGACAGGGGCCGAGGGGCTCCCGCGCCAAGGTCAGGGAGGGTTAGTGCGCCCCTGGGCACTAGGGCACCCGTGGGGTCAGCAGAGACCAAAGCACATTGCCCCACCCCCTGCCTGGAGCCCTGCCCTGTGGCAAACGTGGCCCTCTGGGCCATGAAGAGCATCCCACGACTGTCACGCACCCTGCGTTTGCACCCAGTGAGATGTCCCCGGCCCCCCAGGCTCCGCCTTCCTTCTCCTTTCCTAACTCAGGGCTTCAGGCTCTGCCCACACCCACCTGGCTCCTGCGCCTCTGTCCCCCAGCCCCCAAGTCTGCAGACACTGCCTTCCTCCTGGTGGACACCTGGGCTGTCACGGTGCAGCTTCAGAGCCGTCTTTAAAAATGGCACAGAAGGGACTGCCACCAGCCTTTCCTCGTGCCGCTCACGACCATCCTGGGCTCAGGCTGTGGGGGAGGTCGAGGCAGCGGGACAGGGAGGAGTGTTGCCAAGGGCTCCGTGGGGTCTGAACAGGCCACCTGGCTTGTTCTGGCCCCGAGTCCCCCCTGGAGCCCTGCTCCTCTGTCAGAGGGGGCAGACCTGTGACAGCCCCTCCTGCGCTCCCACAGCTGGCAAACCACTGGCCTGTGTCTTGTAGGAAAACAGTCGGTTGCAGAAGGAGATTGTTGAAGTCGTAGGGAAGCTCTCGGAGTCAGAGAAGCTGGTCCTGAAGCTGCAGAACGATCTGGAGTTTGTGCTGAAGGAAAAGGTGAGTCCTCTTGCTGATTCCAAGTCTTCAGAGAGGAGCCCGGGTGCTGGGCAAGGGGTGTCAGGGTCTTAGCAAAGAATGCACAGGTGACAGGATTTTTTGCTGCTAAAATTCTAGAATGCAGAGAAAATCAAGACAGCTTTCCAGGTTTTCCTCCTCTTCAGGTGGTGCCGGTGATGCCCTGCACATGGGCCCTTTAGTGACAAGGCCTGGGCCAGTGGCAGAGTCTCAGTGGTGGGGGCACGGGGAGAGGTTGGAAGCCCCCTGCCATCCCCATGGGGGGAGGAGGGGAGGGCAGGTGCAGCCCAGCAAGAAGGCAGCCCAGGCTCCAGGTGGGCGGGAGGCCACCTTCCATGGGTCTGGACCATCCTTCTGCCCTGAGACCTTTCAAACAAAGGGAGAGGAGGAGGGATGGGCGGCTGTCTCCGGAGGTGCTGAGCCGGGGTAGGGGGGTGTGAGAGGTTACTGCGCACCCCTGCCAGCCTCAGGTCCTAGCCCTCGTCTTCCTGCGTGTGTCTGGCTTTCAGCTGGAGCCACAGAGCACGGAGCTCCTGGCCCAGGAGGAGCGGTTCTCAGAGGTCCTGAAGGAGCACGAACTCAAGTGCCGGGTATGTGCCCCGCCCCCCTCCCACCTCCTGGTCCAGCCCAGGCCTGCCGGAGCAACCCCGCAGGAGTGGCCACAGCCAGCCTTCTGCCCCCGGGGTCCTCCAAGCCTGTGCTCTGAAGGGAGGGCCAGAACTCGCCTGCCCAGTGCCCGTGCCCAGCGCCCGTGCCCAGCGCCCGCCAGGCTGCCCGGCTCCCGGGCTGGCACTAACCCCAACCCTAAGGCCCCCTCTGTTTCCGGGCAGCATGGAGGGCTTCATCTTGTCTCCCGTGCGTGGCTGCTGGCATTTCCTGGGCCAGACCTGCCAGTGTGTGCCGTGCAGAGTGGGGCGCAGGTGGCGGAACCCGAGGCGTAGAAACATGGCCCAGCCCGCTACCCTCTCAAGATCACTGAGTCCAGCGTAGAAAACGTTGCTGTTTGGTGTTAAGGGTGTGGCGGCAACTTGATTCTTAATGATTTCCCTCCCCACTAACGCAAGCCCTGTTTCTGCATGCGATGCCTTGGCCGCACCAGAGGTTAAAGGTGAGCTCGTGCTGGTGTGCAGTGTGGCGTGACCCCGGCCCCCTGCCCTCCCAACCCCAAGTCCCAGGTGCCCCGCAGCCCTGCGTGTGTCAGCTGCCCACCTCCTCGGGAGCCCGGCTGGCGTGTAGTTTGTGGCTGGGGGCTGTGCCGCTCAACTGCCGGAGGGAGCTGGCCTTCCTGCTGGGTTTTCTCTCCACGTTGGGCACCTGGAACCAGCCACGCATTCGTATGTCACTTTAGTGCACAAGCGTAAACTTCCTTCTTTAAGAACTGCAACTCATCCACTTTTGGTTCTTGACTTTTTTTGGAACATCAGCAAAATATTTTACATTTCAGGACTAAGCTGCTTATTTTGAAATTTGTTCTATTTGGCGGGATGTTTTTGGCTGTTTTGAACTAACATTTAGAGCATTAAAAAAGCTTTTTAATTGAAAATAATTTCTAACACATGAAGTCACAAAGGTGAAACTAGCTCGAGTAACACTTGAGTGCCTCCGCCCAGGTTCCCAGTTGTTCACGTTCGCCCCGTGCACTGTGTGTGCACGTGTGTGTGGACATGCACACGTGGTTGTTCTTGAGCACTTGAGGTGACCCATGTGCACCGGGGCCCTGTGCCCCCAGACCAGTCCACGCGTTTCCTGAGCACAGGCTGACCCTACAGCCGCGCAGGGCTGGTCACGTGACCAAAGTCGACAAATGTCAGGAATCTTGCTGACTTCTCGGTAAACCTTTGATGGTGGGGCTTATGTGCACCAAGAAGTGAACGAAAGCTACGAAGCTGGGCTTCTCCTCCTGGAGAACCGCCCCCCAGTACCCCCTGCTTAGCGGTGGACGCCTGGTCACGTGTCCCCCCACGGATGCAGCGCCGCGCCCTGCGGCCGCGGCGTGTCAACGCTGGTTCGCCTCGCAGGGGTCCCCTCCCCTCCAGGGCAGGATCCAGCCCAGGACCAGGTGTTGCCGAGGCTGCTGTGTCTGTTTAACGTCCTTTAATCAAGCTTTGTCTTCGCCCGTTCCGGGCGGTGGTAGAAAGAACACTGTAGACTGGGGAGCTAGATGTAGTTTGCACGCTTCTAGACGCGGGTGAGTCCGAGGTCAAGGAGCCTGCAGACGCTGTGTCTGCAGGGCTCTGTTCGGGGTTGCAGGTGGCTGGCTGTCCTCTCACTGTGTCCTCACGTGGAGGGGCGAGGGGCCTGTGAGCCTGTGTTACAAGAGCACTGACCCTGTCATGGGGGCTCCACCCTCATGACCGCATCACCCCCCAAAGCCCCACCTCCCGACACCATCACGCTGGGGCTCGGGATTCAACACACGGATCTGGGGGACACATTCAGCCCGGCACACTTTCCCACAGCCTGCCTTTGCCCTTGACCTGGACATTTTCAAAGAATATGGCCCCCCCCATTTTTAATAGAAACGTTCATTTTGCTTTTCTGATATTCCCTTTGGGTTGAAGTTGTCCTTCTCAGTTGCACAGCGGAGGTGAGGTCGGTTCTGACCACCTGCCCTCGGCATGGCCTCCTGGCCCCGCTGGACAGCTGCTGGGTTTCCTCCCCTGCAGCTGATGAGTGGTTGGTGGGGAGACACTCGAAGGCCACGTGCACGTCCTGCCCTTTGTGAGAGGTTTCCCTGGGTTTGGGGCCAGTCAGTGCTTCTTGTCCACTCTGGCTGAAGGGTGGTTTTCCAGCTCCAGCATCTGCTCTGTCGGTTGGCGTTTGTCACCTGCCGTCAGCCGGCGGTGTCCCACCCGTCTGCTGTCAGTCTGGCCCCTGGGCCCCACCGCCCCCTTCATAATTGGCCACTGTGTCCGACACTTTGGGGCCCCGGTTGTGTGGGGTCTGTCCAGTGGGGCGTCTTCCGGCCGGCAGCCCTGACTTGTGACATGTGACTGTCGAGTCTTGTTCAGTCAGTTACGAACTTCCCAGCGTAACGACTGCCCTGGAAACAGCCCTTTCTCCGCGGAGCCCGGCTCCTGACAGGAAGGAGCGGCTCAGACACGGGGGTCTGGGCGCTGCCTCGGGGACAGGGCGTTTCGGCAGCCTCCCTCTGGTGAGCCTCCCTGCTGAGCGTCACCCATCTTCCCAGAGCTGCCGCCTCCCGCCTCCCTTGTGAGCAGGGCTCTGCTGGCTCTGCTGGGACCCGTGCTCCGGTTGTTGCTGGTTCTCTTCCTGTTCAGCTGTCAGTTTAGCTTTTGTTTGTCTGCTTGTTGTTTTGGGAGTTTGGGGGGGTAATTAGGTCTATTTATGTATTTATATTTTATTTAATGGAGGTACTGGGGCTCGAACCCATGACCTCGTACCTGCTAAGCACACATGCATGCTAGAACCCCCACTTCCACCACGGTTTTCTCTCTCTTTTTTTTTTTTTTCATTTCAACTGTCAGTCTTAGTTTTCTGGACGAGGCCGCCTTTGGTAAAAGGGGCTGTAAGGTGTTAGTTGCATCCTTCTTAGAGGTCCTCTGTGGTTTCGAGTTTTTGCCCCCGTCTTGGGCAGACACCCTCATGGAGTGACTCGTCCCTGGTCAGAAACCATAAATGCAGATTTTTCTTTTCTGTATTTCCACCCATTGTAACCTGAATGAGGGTGTCCCCCCAGAGCCACATGCTGAAGCCTGTGCTTCAACATGACAGTGTGAGGAGGGGGCCCCACGAAGGGATTAGGGCTCTTAAGAAGGGGGCCTCAGAGAGCACCCCCATGCCTTCCACCAAATGAGGACACAGGAGAAGACTGAACTGGGAAGCTCCCACCAGACACTGATTCCATGGGCACCTCAGTCGTGGACGTCCAGCCTCCAGAACTGTCAGAACTCAATTTCTTTTGCTTACAAGCCCCCATCTATGGTATTTTTGTTTTAGCATCCTGAACGGACCAAGACACGCACCAGCCCCTCCACTGCCGGTGTCTGGGCGGTCCGCCCCTCTGTGTGTGCTGCCTCAGTGTGGCTCGTCTCCCCAGACAGCCTGCCGGGCCGCTCCACCTTCCTCTCCAGTGTTTTCCAAGTGGCTGTTGAAATCCGCCCCCCTCCCCACCCCAGCTTTCTTCCTGAGCTCGCTCCTCCCGCTAACAAGAAGAGAAGCTTCAGCAGGTCCAGACCCTTAGCGCTGCAGCGTGGGCAGTGGGTTTGCTGCCTTGCTGGCTAGCGGGGTGACACCCTGCCCCTGTGACTGCCCTCTGCACCCACAGGCACCCCAAATTCACGTGCAGAACAAGCACCTGGCTCCCCAGCCCTGCCGGCCGCCCCGTGTGGCAGGAGGCACCCAGGGCTGGGGCCCAGGTCGGCACACGTCGCCCGGTGGACTAGAACTGGCCGCGCTCCCACGTGTGTCCTGGGAGCTGCAGAGCCTGTGCCCAGCGAAGAGCCTGCTTTCTGCTGAATTTGCAGGACGTATATGTGCTCTCAAAATACCCGTTTAGGGGCAGAAAGAACCCCCAAGGGCGCAGGGCATTGGGTGGAAATGGCTCTGCAGATACTTCCTGCTAGATCAGCACTGCCCCATAAAAATACCAGTCAGGCGTGTGATTTCAAGTTTTCCAGTAGTCACATCTCACAGGCGAGAAGAAGCAGGTGACGCCAGTTTCAGTAACATTTCATTGACGTCAGTGTGTCTGCAATGTCATCATTTCAGTATAAAATCTGTATGAACACATTCTAAGTGAGATATCTTACCTCCCTTTTTGGGAATCGGGTCGTTAAAGTCAGCGTCGAGTTTATGCTATGGCATACCTCAAGCCGGCCTGACCACCCCAGAGGCGCTCAGTGGCCAGCGTGGCGACACTGCGGGGCCGGGGGAGCAGGGTGAGTGCTCCGCCCTGCAGGCCTGCCCTTTCCCGCGGGCTGGAGGAGGCACAGGGATCCCAGTAAATCTGTGCTGCTTCTAAGATCTGCAGGGCCTGTACATTGTCCCCACGGCCTCGGGCTGCCGAGGAAAGGCTCCTCCAGGGGGAACCACGGTGACAGGCCAGGCACGGGCCTCCAGGAAGTGCAGGAAGATGAGGTTTATTTAACAAGAGCCGCCTGGAAGGAAACTCAAAGATCTGAGAGATGGGCCCTCGTGGGTGGCTGGTTTGGGATCCCCGAGAGCGCATGTCCCAGAAGGAGAAGCCGGTGGCGGCTGCATGCCCTGTACCATCTTCCAGGTGGGGTGGGCGCAGACTGCCAGCCTGGGGATGTGGGGACAGGGACCCACAGCAGATGTGGCAGGGCACAGACAGGTGGTGCCGGCTGTGGGACCACCTGGGAAACTGGGCCTTTAAAAGTCAGGTGACCGAGTGTGCTGGTTCAGGTGTATTTCATCCATGATTGGACCAGTTACACTTGTCACAAACAAGAACCCTTCCTCTTAAGCTTTCATGCCCCCAAATCCCCCTTCCCCTTACGTGCGTGCTCACCTGGCCACCACCCTTCTGTTGACACGGTCATGTTTCTTTGTGGCCTTTGGTCTGAAGCACTCGCTGTCCGCTTTGGTGGCCAGTGACTGCAGAACCCGTTGCAGACTCAGCACCAGCTGTGGCCAGAACCAGGGCAGACCCGGTGTAGCCGCCTCCCACCCGGGTCGTAGCACCGCCATGTGTTTCAACAAGGCACCTGAGCTTTCAGCTGCTTCTGGTTCTCTGTATTTTCTGCGTTTCTCACTTTCCCTGAGCTCCTTTTCCTGAGCCCCCCGTGCCCCAGTGGTGGAATGTGTGCTGGGCATAAGCAGTCGGGAGACGGCCCTGCTTCTCTGTCGCTCACCGAGTCATCAGGTGCCTGGGTGCAGTTACAGCTGTCCCGGAGGTCAGGGGGCGGCCCCGCCTGCCCTGCTGAGCTGGGGGCCGTGCTGCTCCCCTGGCGCGTCTCCACACCGCGCTCCTGGGGCCGGAGGCCGCAGCAGCTGGAGGCGGTGTCTGGCTCTGCCCACAGGATCTGCAGGACCGGAACGACGAGCTGCAGGCCGCACTGGAAGGCCTGCGGGCGCAGCTGCCCCTGAGTCGGCCCAGCCAGCCCCACGCACAGCCAGACGGCCAGCTGTCCCCTGGACACCGCCCAGCAGGTGGGAGCTGGGTGCTGGGAGGCGGTGGGTCAGTGCTCCTGCCCGGGGAGGGGGAGGTGGCAGCGGCTGGTGGGCCAGATTGGACCGCCTACCTGAGACCGGGGCTTTTGCAGAACCCAGAGCCCCAAGGGAGGTGGACGAGGGGGACAGAAGTGGTGAAGGGCATAATGACCTTGCCATGACCTCAGGGCAGACGTGTCCCAGGGAGCTGTCCAGGAGTGAGCTTGGGGGTTGGGACTGGACCCGTGGTGTCCAGGGCAGGACGCAAGCAGAAGTGTCCTCTCGTCCGCAGGCCTCGTTGCATTTGTGGGCCAGTCCGCTCCAGTGAGTATAGAAACGGAGATAATGTTGGAGCAGGTGAAGGAACGCTACCTGGACCTCGAGGTCCAGCTGGAGGCCAAGGTCAGGGGGACTGAGGGAGGCCAAGGGGTTGGGAGCCGCCAGGCACTCCTCTGCCCCACAGTAAGCACGCAGGGCTGAGGTTTACAGGAAGTGGAAGTGAGGCAGGGCAGGGGAAGAACGCCGGACCATGGGAAGGGGCAGGGTCACGTGTGCCCGCGTGTCTCGAGGGGCCAGACCGCCCTGCTCCTTGTGCCGTGGGGGGCGCTGCTCCCAGCTGTGTCTCAGCTGGAGCTCCCCGGGTTGCCCTGCATGGGGCGCTCCAGGGGCCACCTGGCCGAGTCTGCCCCTTGGATGAATGTGTCTCCCGCTCTGTTACTCGGCTGTGGTGGGTTTTTGGGGGGGAGAGTGTCCAGGACTTGTCGGTGTGTCCCAGGGCAGCGAGGCAGGGCCACCTGGATGCCTCAGCCAGAAGCTCCTCTGTAGCCTTTCCTGCTGGGCCTCCTGCCAGCCTCGTGGAGGCGCTGTCCACCCTCGCCCCCTCCTGCTGTCTGCCAGGCACTGGCCCCACTCCACCCCCAGCCTCCTTTCTGCACCCGCTGGGCCTGCCCGCGGGGCCCAGTGAAGGTTATGGGAGGGAGGTGATGGAAGCCTGCGGCCACCTGGCCATGGGGAGCCTTTCACAGCCCTCAGGGCCCCACCCCCCACCAGCTCAGACCCCTGCTGGCAGCCTGGTGCTGGAAGGCAGATCCCTTCTAGGGCCCCCGGCTGAGGTCCTCAGACTCTCCTCAGGTGAGCGCCTACGAAAGGGAAGTGGAGGTGATGAGAAGGGGCTTTGCGGAGCAGAGACAGGAACTGGAGCAGACCTTCCAGCTGGAGCGCAGCGTGCTGCAGGGCCAGAAGGCCGAGCTGGCCAGGCTGCATGCGGACTCGCAGGCGGTCATCCGCGGCCTGCGGGCCGGGCTGCAGAGGAGGGCAGAGCTGGAGCAGCGGCTGACGCAGGACAGGGACCGGCTGCAGGACGCGCTTCGGCGACTCAGGTCCGGGGACCCCGTCCTCTCGGGTGCCACGTCAGGGTTTCTTAAGAGCCAGACTTTGAAATCGGACTTGGGAAACTGCTAAGAGTCACGTTACCTGTTAGCCAGCGGTTCTGTCGGTGCAGATAGGTGAGCCCGTAGGAACAGGCTATTTTACAGGACTTTTTCTTTACTTTAAAAATTCATGTTAACTAGAGCATAGGCCCTGAAGCACCTGACTTTATAGAATTTGAACAAACTGTTTTTACCTCCCACGGCAGACTCGGCTGGTAGTGAACAGGTGACACTGTCAGGGCCGACTCAGGGTGGGGAGGTGGCCCAGAGATGTTGGTCTGTGCAGCTAGGCCCCCCTCCCCGGCCCGGGGGCTCAGCCTGGCACACGCTCTGTCTCAGGAGGCCGGAATTCTGGAAGGCTTTGCCAGCTCACGGAGTGTGGCCTGGGAGAGGTCACGGCCGGGCTCAGGTGTGTGACACGGTTCATGCTCTGTGCACCGTGTCCTTTGGCCCCATTAACTCCCACCCCACATGCCTGTGAGGTCCCCGCTTCCTGTGGAGACAAAGGCTCCATGAGGCGTTGTGTCACTTGTCCAGGCAGGTGACACTGGCTCACAGCAGACATGGGTGGGCCCTGCTCAGGCACCAGCTCCTGTTGGCTGGGTGACCGGGCCAAGTTGCTTCACTTAAAACAAAAGGTTACGTGGGATTTACGATAAACCAAAAGGAATAAATGTCCACGCACCTCCCAGCTCAAGGTAGAAAATGTTAGCATAGCTGGAGGCCCCTGGGCTCCATCCCCAGACTGCCTCACTGCTCCCGAGGGGCCTGGACTGTTTACCACCATCTAGGCATTGTGTTATGTCCCTGCTTCTGGCGTGGTGTCCCTGACCATGTGGGACCTTGATCATGTGTCCTGCCTCCTGGATTTCCCTCCCATGAAGGGGCCGGGGGCTGGGCAGAGCACAGGTGAAGCAGGGGGGTGGGCAAGAGCACAGGCGACCGTGTGGACGTGCCTTTGCCGTCGTGGCTGTGGCAAACGTGCTGTGCCTTCAGTTGTCATCTCGCTTTAATGTCCTTTAATCTAGAAAATGAATCAGTCTTTTTTTAATGAATTTTTTTGGTCATTGAACATTGACTTTTTTGCCATAAAACTGATCATTGTAACCATTTTTTAGTGTATATATAAGGCGGTGGCTTCACAGTGTTGTGCAGCCATCGCCACTGTCCACTTCCAGAACTTTCTCATCATCCCAGGCTCTGCACCTGCTCAGTGATCATTTTTGTTGGCATCTTGTTGCGGGTTTAGCATCACTTTGGTAAGAAATACTGGTCCTGTGGTGTCTTTGGCTCTGGTATCAGAGAACAAATTAGCAGGTGTCCCCTTGCTCAGGTTTTGAAGGAGCTGGAGGAGGATGGCCTCTCTCTGCAGGTGTCGGAGGGGTTCCCCCGGGAAGCCAGCAGCCCGGGCCTGTTGCTGCAAGTCAGCCCCTTTACTGGTCACAGGCTGGCTCGGATGGCCTGTTTCCTCGGGGGCAGTTTTGGTGGCTTGTGTTTTGGGGGGTTGGACACGGACTTTCTTAAGAACCTCCACCAGGCGTTCTGCTGGGTGGGCCTGGTCTTGGACGCCGGGGTTGGTGCCTTCTGATGGGACCATCTTTCCTCTGATGGTCGCCTTTCAAGGTCCTTCAGTGAAACGCTCTTGGAGCAAATGCCCTCAGGTTTTGCTGATGTGAAACTGTCTCAGGTTCTCCCCTGTTTCCGAAGGACGGTCTCCTGAGGAGCGCAGGGCTAGGTTAGCAGTTGACGGGCTGCCCTCTGCCCTTTGACCGGGGCCGTCTGCTCTGTGAGTGCACACCAGTTTCCCAGCACTGCTGGAATGAAGTGCCACCAAGTCAGCGGCTTGAAACCTCACCGTTGATGATTTTGCTGCGTGGGGCCTGGAGCTCAGGCTCAGTGTCGCAGAGCCTGCCTGCCGGAGCTTCTGGAGGAGGGTCTGGTCTGCAGGTGCCGACAGCCCAATCTGGCCCTGCCTCCTTTAAAGCCAGCAGGGACTGGTCAGTCCTCCTCAGGCCCCATCACTGACCCTGACTCTCCTGCCTCTTCCTCTCATGTCCACCGTGGCCACCGGGCCGTGCAGGGTGCTCTCCCTGCCTGAGGGCCAGTATGCCGTGGCCTTGGCTCCACCTGCTCTGCGGCGTCACAGCGCGTTCGTGGGTCCTGGGCTGGGGCACCGTGATTCTGCACCTGCAGTAGGAGACCTGTGTCCTGTCCTCGGCTGCTTTTAAGTTCTCATTCTTCTGTGGCTTGTCTTTGGGGGGTTTAGGTGTGTATTTCTTTCTTTTTTTTTAACTTTCTATTAAAGTGTTACGGACACAAGAAAATACACACATGTGCAGTTGGAAGAACTGTGGACAGGTGGGACACATCTGTGTCCCCAGCACCCAGAGCCAGTCCCCAGAGGTCACTGTTACAAGTCAGGACAGCAGCAACCCCGGGGGGCTTTGGGGAGCCCCTGTCTCATTCTGGGTGCTGCTGTACTGAAGACTGGAAATGCCGGGTCACAGGGCCCGGGGCGGTTTTCTTTTTTCTTACCCTGCGTAGAAAACGCTGTGCCTTCTGCGTGTATAGGTTTGTGTCCTGTGAAGACCTCTCGGCCACTATTCAGGACATGCTGCCTCTGCCCTCACTGTCCTCTCCAGTTAGATGGTGACCTCAGGGCTTTTCACTTCTCCTCTACTTCTTAACCCCTCTTTCGTGTCTGCATCTTTCCTGTCTGCATCACATTCTAGGTGCTTTTGCACATCTGTGTTCCAGCTCAGTAATTGTTTCTTCAGCGGTGTCTAATCTACCAGTGTTTTTATATTTACATTGACTTTTTTTCCCCCACAGAAGTTCTTTTTGGTTCTTTCTGATCATTTTTGATTGCTTCTTGTTGCTCGTTCATCTTTTATTTCCATCTTTCATTTAAGTAGACATTTCATAATATTTATCTTTAGTTTGTGTCTGAATTCCAATATCTGAGGTTCCTGCAGGGTCTAATCCTATTGTTCTGGCCTCTTCTGATTCCCATAGGTGGTCCTTTTCCACGTATGTTGTGGTGATCTTTGATTGTGAGCTCATGTTTGCATGATGTTGGTCTCTGGGAATCCTGGGAGCTGTAGGAGAGTTTGCTCCCCGCAGAAAGGATGTGTTTTGCTTTTACCAAGAGTTGGGTGCCTATTAATCTGGGACCACATTAACCTCTCCCAGGGAACTGGCCCCACACAGGTGGCCACAGTGTGGTTTCTCCACACTGTTGGTGGCAGCGTTGACACAGGTGTTGGCCTCAGGGTGACCCCATCTTTGTGTTGCTTAATGTTCCTGGCTTTGGTTTCAGCTTCCAGATTTTGTTCTGTTTGGGGGCCCTGGGAGGTCTCCACTACCTTCTGTGAGGACACACACTGTATGATCAGCTTCACACAGGCTCTGGTGGTTTGATAAGTGTAGGGGGAGGGGGTGGGGTTCTGCCAGCTTACCTGAGGTCCAGGAAACTGGAGGCAGAACCTCCGCCACCCACACCCACACACACCTGCCTTGAGACAGTTTGTTTTCCATCCTGGAGCTGGAATAACAGCTCAAAACACAGACTTCATTTGTGTCACTCCCCAGTTTGAAGCCCTTCGCTGCTTTTAAAATGCCATTGACTTCTGTGTCTTCATTTTTCTCTTTAGTCCCTCGTGAGAAAAAAAACCAAAGTTGCACATATGCTTATGAAGGAGATACTTATGCTTGGTATTGTAAGAATAATACAGAACCTAAACATGAGATCGTGTGGCTCCTTTTAAATTGAAAACATTAGAAGCTAATGCCAAGTAGAGACCTCGTGGGGCAGAGATGTCTGCAAGACGGGGTGGGTTCCCTGGGCGGCAGGCGTGGGTTCTGAGCTGCCCCGAGACTTCGTCTGTCCCACGGTGGTGGGGTTACCGTCCCTGGAGACTCAGAGCACCCATCGGGAGCGAGGGCTCCAGGCAGACCTAGTCCCACGGCTGCCGCTGAATTGCTTCTCCTGCTGCAGGTTCCACGAGGCCTCAGGTCTCCCTCGTCGCCTGACCTGGGCATCTTCCCAGGCTCCTCCTGCGCTGACCCCTGGGTGCAGGGTGGGGGTGCTCTACCCCTGGCGGCCGGCACTCCGACTCGTGCACGCCTTAGCTCTGCGCTAGGGTCCCTGGGGGGGCGACCCGTCTCGCAGCGACCTGAGGACTCTGCCCAGTGTCTCACGTTGGGCCCGCTGTGGGCGCACTCACGTCCCAGCCGAGGGTGTGAGATGCAGGAGCAGGCCAGCTGTGACACAGAGCCAAGCGCCGAATGCTTCAGCGAGCTGTGGACTGTGTGACCACTATAGAAGCTAGGAAGGCCTTGTTGTTGGGAGGTGCAAACCGTCACAGGTTGGCCCAGGATACAGGAAAGGAAAGGAAAGGAAAGGAAAGGGTGCCCTGGGCCCTCGTCGGGAGGGGCTGCGACTGCGTGGGGACCAGCCCTGGGTGGAGTGCCCACTGTCCTGTCTTGTTTACGTTTCTCCTGCAGAATCGAGTTGGATAAGCTTTCTGAAGAAAACGCGTTTTTGAAGGAGGAGCGGGGAAGAGTCCAGCAAGAGCTGGAAGCTGCAGAAAGGACAGAAGGGGCACAGAGGTGAGGCCTGCTCAGCGCCCCGCCCAGGCCGGCTGCGCCTGCTCATTGTGGAGCAGGCTCCGAAGGCTGTTTGTCGGGAGGGGACTTGTTCACGGGTGTCCTGCATGCTGCCCTCCAAGCGGCCGTGGCCGGTAGGCAAGGGCTTGGACCTCCTCGCAGGTGTTGGCAGCCACCTTCCCGCCCGAGCCCCTGGTCTCAGAAGCAGGAGGTCGGGAGCCTGTGGGCTGCAGCCTGGCCGGCCCGCCAGGCGCAGGCACTTCTCCCCTGCGGAAGCCCCCCGCCCCGTCGTGTGTGGGCGTCGGGGTGGGGCAGCCTGCCCGGCAAGGGGGCCTGTGTGTTCTTGTCCTGACAATGGTTTCAGCTGACCTTTTCTCTGGGGTGCATTCCGGGGGTGTGGATTTCAGTGAGTCAGAGTCGGGTGGGGAGGGGTGCGGGCCTGAGCGCTGAGGCAGGAGAGGCTTGTGTGGGTGGTGGGGGAGGCGCGGAATGCCCGTGGGTGGATTTCTGCCTGCATTCTCAGAGCCCCAGCCAAGGATGGTTGGTTTGGTCTTTTTTTTTTTTTTTTTTTTTAAATAAAGTTCAAGGTGAACTCAGCTCTAAAATGCTGAGGACGCAGTGCTGATTTGATAAAACTGGGTGATGGTTAAAGTGCTGAACCTGGTGAACTGGTGGTCGCTGTCACATCACAGCCGTTCTGAAGGGTTCTTTCCCTGCAGAAACCGTTTTCCCCTCAGTTTGCTGCGGGGGCCCCTTTGACAGCAGACAGCAGCAGGTGTGAGGCTGGGGTGGTCTTCACTTACGCAGCTGGGCGTCAATACCGTGTGGGGCTTAGGGTGTCGGGGAGAGTGTCGGTTCTCACACTCTGGCAGCCTTCCCCTGGGTCTGAGGCCTGGGACCCGACTGGACCAGCCGCACACAGCCGTAGCCCAGGCCAGTGACAGAGCCGTGGCTGCAGGTCCAGGAGCAGGGTACAAATCCAAGCCACCACGGTGACAGCGAGTGAAGACTGGGGAGAAAAAACTGGCTGCTCAGTGATACTGCTGACCTTGCCTCTTCAACAGGAAGGAAATCGAGGTTTTACGGAGAGACAAGGAGAAGGCCTGCTCCGAGGCGGAGGAGCTCAGCACACAGGTCGGGCCCCGACGCCTGGCACGAGGCTGATGCCACCCTCCCTTCTCCATTAGTCTGCAGTAATCTCCAACTCAGCAAAAGAACACGCACCACCTTTTTCTGAAAGAACAGAGTGGGCCGGAGCCGGGGGAGGGGGCCCCGGGTCGCAGGCTGTGTGGCAGGCTGCTCGCCGGACACCCTCTGTGACGCGCCCTCTGTGCCAGCCGCCTGGGCCTGGGGGCCTGACTTTTCCAAGCAGAGGCTTGGACTGTGAGGGATTAGAAGAAAATAACACGTGTTCATCCCAGGAGTGAAAGGAAGATCCCATTTCTTGCTGTTAAGGAAATCAGACTCCAAGGACGGAGGGCTGGGGTCGATACTGGACACCAGCTCTGGTCTTCACGGTGACCTGGCACTAACACCGCCAGGCGCTCCGCTGTGGTGGGAGCACCTCCCACCCCCGACCTGGTCCTGGGGTTCTCAGGGCGCGGTGGGGGGGGCAAAGGGAGGGGCCAGTCTATAGAAGGAAGGAGGCGGGTGCTTCCCTGGGGAGGGAGCCAAGGCGGGACGGCGTGGTTTCTGTGACGTGTGAACGACACACGGCTGGAAATGACGGGCGCTGGCGTCAGCCCGCAGGGCCATGACCCCACGGGCACCACCAGAGTTTCAGCAAAGTAGGTGATTTCGCAGCGCCCCCACCCCGGGACCCCTGGGGCTGAGGTGCGAAGCGTGTGTGTCATGACATTAATCAGGAGATTCTGAAGAAGTCCACATGCCTCAGGTTTAACTAGGGGTTTTCCCTTCAAATTGCTTAAAATAACGTTAGAAACAACAGGGAGAAACGAGAACCACGCCAGTCCTCCAGAGCGGGGGCTGGGTGTTGACGGTGTCCGCTTCTCCTGGGATGGTCCGGGGCCCCGCACTCTGAGGACCCCGAGTGCCTCACCCACTAGTTGCCAGGAGCAGCCCCCCAGCCCACTCGGCTGTGACCGCCAAAAATATCTGGAGACGTTGCCAGGTGTCCCCACAGAAGCAAGAACCACTGGCTGAGAAGCCCTGGGATGATCTGAAGTCAGCTGCTGGATAGAAAAAAAAACGACTTTTCACCCGTGTTCTCACCCTTTCTGCTCTAGAGTCAGAGATGCAAGGATGAACTGTCCCAGCTCAACCTGAGGGTCCTGCAGCTGGGAGAGGAGGCCTCTACCCACCAGGCCCAAAACAAGAAGAATCACGTCACCATTCAGCTGTTGACGCAGAGACTGGAAGAGGCAGCGCACCGGGAGGGGCTGCAGGTGCGTGGCTGGCGGGGCAGAGGCGTGGGCAGGCTGGTCTGAAGCAGTTTGGAAACAGACCTGAGTGCTTGGAGGTAAAGCGAGGGACCCACCAAGCAAGCCCCGAAGATACGAGGCCTTCAGCAGCTTTTGCAAGCCTGGCATCTAGAAAAAGGAGCAGAAAGGAATTAAATCCTGGTGACAGGAGAGTAAGTTGGTGCAACCTCCCCGGGGGGCAGTCTGGCAGAACATACACCAAGAGCATCAGGGACTTCGCCGAGCTTGGTGGGAAGGCCTGGCGGGAGCACCTTCGTGGCTGTGGGGTTTACAACAGCACGACCATTGGAGGCAGCTTCACTGTCAGTGGCACTGAGCGAGGCAGCCAGTTTCCGTGCAGCCGTTTTAAAAACCATGTTTTCGAACAATGTTTCACACTTGAGCGTCACAGGGAACTGGCCCTGAATCAAGGCCAACGGTTTGCTGAAGCTGTTGGTTTCAAGCAGGAGCCTAAGGAAGTGCCTGTTTCACGGTCTGTTGGCCTTTTCAGAACTGTGGAAATGTAACGGGCAGTTCATTAGAAAGAAGCACTTGAGGCACTGGTGACGGATGTGGCTGGTACTGACTTGGAGCCGTTAATTCTGGGATCGTAAAATTTAGAGATCTCCGATTTACCTTGTTCATTAGAACTGGATACTGTTAAGTCCAATTACGACCAAAGAAATTGCTGTGGGTCTTCCACAGAAAGAGCAGGATGATACCAACTGTGAGCGTCCTCTGAATGTTCTCCTGCTGTGCGCTCAGGCCCCGACCTGGGCGGTTTAGACTTCATTCAGACTGGAGGCTTACGTTTACCACTGGGCCGTGGACGTTTCCGAGGTGTTCACTGGATGGTAAAGTGCATCTGCATTGTGGTCCTTGATCGAGGAAGTTACTTCCACAGTAAAGTGCTTGTTAAATACTAAAAACGAATAAAGTAACAGGGCAAGCGCAGCTCACCGTGACTCAGCGGAAGTGTGTGCGCAGAGGAAGGGCCACCCGAGACAGCACAACGCCCTTGGGCTGCTGCGATCACGGGTGGCTTAAATTTTGTCATTTTTGCTTTTGTATCACATTGCTAAGATAATTCTGAGACCTGTGAAACTGATTTTTTAAAAACAGGGTGACCAAATCCAAAAACTTGGTCTTGAACTTGAACACATGACTCGGGAATGCCAGCGCCTGAGACGGGTGCAGTCACAGCTGAGAGAGGCCCTTGAAGCAAGCCGGGACCAGGTGGGTGTGTGTGGGGGTCCCAGCCCGCGAGGGTCAGCTGGCCTTGGACGTAGCCTGGCCGGGACTTGGGAGCCAGGGGCCTTGTGGGGCTGGCTGGGCAGCAGTCCAGGGCTGAGTCAGGCCTAGCCCAGGGTCGGGCTGACCTCGGCTGAGCCAGACGGACAGCTGTGCCTGGTTTACTCCTGAGGGAAGGAGGTCATGGCTGGCCTCTGGGGGTGCCCTCTACGGATGGGGGAGCTGGGGGACAAGGCGAGTTGCCTCTGAGGTCCAGGCCCCCCCCAGGCCCCAAGCAGCACACCCAGCGGGTGTCCCGCCCTGTCTCCTGCCCCATTTGTCCAGCGCTCACCAGGTTCAGGAGGCGCAGAGACAGGGAGGTTGGGAGCTTGCAGTCTGGGACAGACGCAAGCAGGGCAGGCCGAGGAGGGACAGAGGGTGCTGACAGCGTGAGGTGCAGGGACAGAAGAGGGTGGGGAGTCGGGTGCTTGAGCAGGAGGGGAGAAGGAAGGTGACAGTGCAGACTCAGACGTGGGCTGGGCTGGGAGGGCCAGGGCGCTGCAGCAGCGAAAGGGCCCAGGGAGAGGGTCTCGAACCTGCGTGGCTCCCCGACTGGCCCCTGGTCCAACCACTGGACTTGGTCGTGGTCGCCTGGCGAGAGAGGTCACTTCCCAGATGGCCCCAGGCTGTGGAGGGGTCAGCGTGGGTGTGGAGCCCAGGGCTGGGCTCTGTGGGCTCCGCCCTCCTGCTAGGGCGAGCAGGCCTTTCCCCGGGTGCCTCTGTGTCTGGGGGGCTCCCTTCTCTGCTTTGAGTATGAAAGGGACCTTGAGAAATTGCCTTGAGTAGTTTGAGCCCTTTGGGGCTGAGGAGCGAGATCCCCCTGCTGCCAGAGGTGTCCGTGCTTGACGCACGGCCCGTCACAGGCGGGCAGTGCCGGATGTAGGCGGTCAGTCCACTGTGCCGTCAGCTTCCTCCTCTCTGGGTGATCTGGAAGAGGACCCCCAAAAACACATGGAGGAAAATATGGAGAAGGGAAGTAAGGAGCTTCCAGGGCAGCGAGGGGCCCCTGGAGTCAGGGCAGGCCCAGGCCTACCTCCCAAGGGACGGGAGGAGCTGCCGTCTGAGACCAGCTGCCACGCCCAGCACCGAAACTGGAGGCCCTGGCTTCCTGGTGGTGGTGGCCCCACTGCCCTTTCGGGATGTTCTGCCCTCTAAAGTGACGGTGGAGCAGGCTCCCCAGTGCGAGCGCAGCCTCTCTCCACATGTCCGTCCACAAAGAGGGGGCTTGAGTGGCACTGAGTTGGGTGGGTTCAGGCCTCACGCCGGGCAGACAGCGGCCTCCCCCAGAGGAGTGTGTGGTCAGGGTCCGGCCTCAGAGCAGAGGTGGCTGTAGAAGGTAGTGGGGCCTGGGCAGCATGTGCAAAGAAAGGAGCACTTTTGGGACGGGTCGGGGCTGACACAGCACTCAGTGCCATGAGCACCTGTGGGCTGGGCTCCGGCCAGAGTGACTATCAGGTGACCATCCAAAGTTTGATAGGAGGAAGCCACGTTTGGTGGAGGTGTGTTTTAGAACTGCCCTCCCCAGTTTTCTCATCCCAGAGAGGAGGGTAGCTGCCCTGCTGGACATGGCGTGTGCAGGTGCATCTCTGGGGGCCCGTCCTGGAGGACCCCTGGCCTGGGGCGGCCCCTCAGAGACATGCAGTGGCAGAACATTGAGGGCAGTTCTGTGTGTTCTGGATGGAGCCTCCGGAGTCCATGTGCTGCACGTGGTGTTTAGACCTGGCCCCCCGGGTGCTCAGTAAGTGGAAGTGGCCAGGCTCTGTGCGGCTGGTTACAGCTTCTGGCCACAGGGAGCCGGTGCCTGCTCCCAAGCTCCTGCCGCTCTGTGTCACTGCCTCCAGGACCCCAGCTGCAGCAAAGTCTCAGGAGCACAAACTCCCAAGAGGAAGGCTGCACCTGTGGCTGGTGTGGGTCCCAGTGTGAGAGGAGTTAGACCCCAGTGAAGTACCCAACAGGGAGAAGGGCAGAGTCCGACGTGTTTTCCTGGCTCCAGATGTGCCAGCTGAGCAGTTTGCCCGTGAGAGTTCAGACGAAGGGGCTCTGCGGGAGATGCAGGGACGCGGGAGTGAGGGGGCCTTCCCTGCCGTCCCGTCTTGGGGGGCTGTAGGGGGAGCGCTCAGTGGCCACCCCTGAGCCGCTGCGCCTTCTCCCTGGGCAGCTGCACGGAGCCATGCTGAGGCTGCGCCGGGCCCGGGCGCACTCTCAGCAGCTGGTGCCTTGGGGACACGTGGTGGAGCTGCAGCAGCTGCTGGACAGGGAGCAGCAGGCAGCTCTGCGGCCCGGGGGGAGGCGACTGGAGGCGCAGCAGGTGAGGGGGACGTGGGCCTGAGAGCGGTGGGGAGGGGGAGGCTGGAGCCCTGGCCTCAGCCAGAAGCTGCCCAGGAGCCAAGGGGAAGGTGCCCAACAGCGCCCCTGCTCCCTGAGGACCCAGTTTTCACCGTGAACTGGGGGTGGGGGGGGTGGGCAGGGGTTGAGGCGCTGTCTCCGGCCTCACCATGTCTGCAGTCGGCCACCTGGCTAAATGTTAACGTTAGGGCCACAACCTGCTTCCAGGCCAGGCCTGGGTGGCCCGAGAGTGCAGACGAGTGCAAGGACCCTGCGGTGGGTTTAAGGTAGTAAGGGTGGGGGGCCGGGGGAGACCCGAGATCAAGCGAAGTGACAGCACTGTGCCAGGCGCTGCCCTAGACGCCTTTAGATGCAGCCAGACAGGGGCTCAGAGTGCACACGGCAGGGTGGGGTCCTGGCTTTGCCACCGCAGTCACCTCACCTCTGTGCTCTAGGTTCTGTAAAATTCTGAGGGCAGTGGAGCCCACCTCAGAGCACTCCCCAGAGGCATCAGTGAGCTGGGGCCTGGGGAAGCCGAGTGAAGGGCTGGGGACACCAGCAGTCCTGGAAGTTCCTGGAGGGTTGGGGGGCCCTTCCTCAGGAAGGGACTAGAGTAGAGGAGACTGGAAATGTGGGTGAAATCTGACGTTTGTAAGCTCAGGTTCTGAGAACCTTTCTCACTATGTGAAAACATTAAGCTGCAGAGACAGTTAAACAGAGAGGTACTGACGGAACAAAGAAAGTGAGTCAAATCCTTTGGGAAGACTGACTTGTTTGGGGAAGCTCACTCTGGAGTCACACAGGATGAAAACCCTAGGACAAAGCAGTCTGCTGGCGCCTCGAACCGCAGAGGAATGCGGTTCTGGGCTCGGGAGGCACTGCTGACGGTTCTGCTCCGGACGGGTTTACCCGCCCAGCCGGCTAGCTTCCACTCTAAAGTACGCAAGCCAGAGGTGATTCTTCCTCAGATGTCAGCGTTGGTCTCAAACCTCCCCTCGTGCAGGAAGCTCACGAGAACCCGCTGAGAGCTGCAGAAGAGCGGGGGGCCCAGGCGGAGGGGATTCTCAAGAACGTGGAGCTGCTTCTGCAGGAGCAAGTGAGCGAGCGGAAGGTGCAGGTGAGCGCGATGCGGCCCGAAGCGTCCCTGCTCCGGGGAGTCTCCCGGCTGATCCAGGCAGAGCCTCCAGTCACAGACCCCTTGAGAACCTCTCGTTCCCCCGGAGCCAGCGGGAGGGGAGGCCATAGCCACCCAACAAGAGCTCTGGCGCCACAGGAGTGAGAAACGGGTCTGCAGAAACCCCCCGTCACAGAGCCATCACATGTGGCCATCTGAGGCGCCTGGAGCCACAGGCCCCCAGTCAGGTCACTCTGTGCGGGCTGCCCCCACCCGACCCCACCTGTGCGGCCCCTCTCCCGCTGGCACTGACGCCCCCTCTCTGTCTCCGGGTCCGCACCTCCCCTCCCAGCTGCCAGGCTGTCAGTGACCCCCTGGCCATCACTCTTGGCACAGCCTCACCTGCCTCCTCTCACCTGGCAAAAACCCCAGCCCGGCGTACATCCCATGGACTGCTGCACACGGAGGGTGTCAGGTGCCTCCCACAGCCCAGCCGTCCCCCTCAGCAGGGCCCTCCTCCTGTCTCTGACCTCCAGCACCTCTCCCCTCGCCTCTCAGCTCAGATTCCTGCTTGTGTCAGTGGAGGACCAGACTTGTGCAGAGAAGAGTGAGTGCTGGTGCCACCTCCCTCCCCGGGGCCCCAGTGCCTCCTCGGCGCTCCCTCTGGAGCCCGGGTCCTGCTAGGTCTCTGCTCCTCTTTACAGAGGGACCTTCAGAGCTGTCTGTGCTCACCTGCCTGCCCGCCCAGGTGCAAAGCCTTGGCGTTATGGTGGACCCCCTCCCAGGGTGACCCCTTCCCACAGGGTGACCATCTTCGCCTGCAGCGCACATACAGAGCCCTCCACCTCCCGCCCGTCCCCACGGCCCCTACCCCCGCCTCTTCTGGGTCCTAAACTTAGTCCTTCTTTGCCCCTTTGGTCTGCTCTCAGGAGCAGCAGTCCTTTTCAAATGTGATGGAGGTGCTTGCCATCCTCTGCTCAGAACCGTCCAGTCTTGCTCAGAGTAAAAGGCAGTTTTTACAGTGGCCTTCAAGGACCTAGTCCCCTCCGCTGGCACCCTGCCCGGCCACAGGCCGCCTGGTCCTTCCTGTCACCACACGTGCGCCAGCCTCTGCCTGGACTGTTTCCGCCGGACAGCCTCAGCAGCTCCCCCTGCACCCTCCTCAGACCTGTCACCCGGTCTCCGCCATGTCCCCTCCTGGGCATTCTCTCAGCACGTGCTGCGTGCGGGCTTGTTTCTGGTCTGTCTCCGTGAGCCGGGCGGTTGCTAGGGCAGTGCCGAGCCAGGGGGCTGCTCGGTACTGCCTGTTGGGTGGGTGGACTCAGCGCTGACTCACAAAGCCCAAGATGCCCGTGCCTCTGGCGCCCCGACTCGGTGGCCCTGCGCGCCCATCACCAACGCCCCACGGCAGCTGAGTGCGTGGTGACCAGCTCGCGCGCCTCAGTGCACCCGGGTGGCGCAATGGGCCTGCAGAGCACGCAGACGTGGACAAGCTGTCTGGGCACTCCTAGCGATTTCCTTGTTTTAAGTTGCCCAGAACAGTCCTTTTTGAGGCCAGTGGATCTTGGTCTTTTTGTCTTCATTTTTTGGTAAAATCAATTCGTACAAAGTTGGCCTAGTTCACCAGATTCTGAATTTCCTCTCACGCTATGATAACTAAAAACTGTCATTACATCCCATGTTTGTTTCCAATCTGTAAAACCCCAACACCATGGTCTGAACAAACGTGGACGATGAGGAGGGGCCAGCTGGTCGCATGGCATTTCTGTGCTAGACTCACAGTACGGTGTGGCTTTCTCCCCTCTCCAGTTTGAAAAGAACACGAAGTCTGACCTGCTGCTCAAGGACCTTTACGTGGAAAATGCTCACCTGATGAAAGCACTTCAGGTCACTGAAGAGAAGCAACGAGGTGCCGAGAGAAAAACCCGGTTCCTGGAGGAAAAAGTTAGAGCGCTCAACAAACTCATCAGTAAGGTGGCGTCAGCGTCCCTCTCTGTGTAAGGACGGCTTTTGCTCCTGGAATTCATTTCGGAGGAACATCCTTTAAAAGTAAGCCCCGTGATGGCTTGCTGGCCGTGCACCCCTGGACGGGTGAGGACTGTGGTTCCTCGTTTGCCACAGACATCCGATGAAGGTCTGCTGGGCCAGATGCAGGGAAAACACGCTGGAAGAGACCACGTGCTTTTAGGGGTCGTGGGTAATTTCCGTTTCCACCTCCGTCAGGTAGAAGTGCTGATGCTGCTGTTCCCGGTGAAGCCGACTGTGGGCTCTCAGCAAGGCAGATGGTGCAGTGAAGCCACATCAGTGCTGACTGCTGACCCCGGCTGTAGAGACTGAGGGCAGCGGCAGCGCCCTGTGCAGTCTGAGCGTCACTGCTCAGCTTCAGCCGTTAGCACCTCGAGGGCAGCTCCATGGAGGCTCCAGAAGGGCAGTGGGGGTGGAGGAGGGGAAGGCTCTTCCTCAGGGCCTGCTCCCCGGGGGAGGTGCAGACAGTGCTTAGTTTAGGGCTGAGGACTCAGGGAGGGTGGTGTCTGTTGTGGATGCAATCTTATCCTCAGTGACAGGTCGTCACACTGGAAAGTGTATTATATGTTTAAAAAAAAGGTATAGTTTTATATGCAAAAATATATATAAATTATGGTCATTTGGTTTATCATAAGAAGCTACTGTAATATGAAGTCACTGTATTTGTAATAAAGTCCTTTTCTCTTAAAACTGATTAAACTTCTAGGTATTTTTTTAATTAAAAGAAACAGTCATATGCCCACCAACTAGATGTATGAAAAACATTCTCCTACAAGATTTAGACAGAAGTGCAGACCCTACCCACTGTCCTGAAGCTGCGGTGCCTCCTCCTGTCTGTCGGTCACTTACTGTACAGGCTGAATGAGAACGGCCCTAAAGCACTGGATGGAAGGGAAGAGCAGATTCTGGAGAGGACAACACCAAGTGGGTTCTTCTAAATTAGGACTCAAGACCAGAATGAGATCTGGAAAATCCCCAAATAGTTGCAAACTGATATTACCCACAAAACAAAGAAAATTACAACAAGTTGCAAACTGACTGAAAATGAAAACATATCCAAATGTGTAGGGTGGAGCAAAAGCAGCACTTAGGGGAAAATTCATAGCACTAAACAACTGGGTTATAAAAGAAAGGCCTCAAATCAGTGACCTCAGCTTCTACCTTAAATAAGCAGAAAAGGAGCAAATTAAACCCAAAATCAGCAGGAGGAAGGAAATAGGACAATCACTACCGCAGTCAAACAGAAGAACAGGGTTGGCAAGCGCAGCCCCACGGCCTGCTCTGTGCGTAGCAGTGCTAGGCACGGCAAACCACTCACTCACGTCCTGTGAAGAAAAGGTACTGGAGCAGCCGGGTATCCCCCACACACCGGCCCCCCAAGTGACCCTGGTCAACACCTCGCACCATATACCAAAATTAACTCAAAATGGATCATGGACTTAAGTGTAAGACCTAAAACTATAACACTTCTAGATGAAGGGAAAAATGTTTTGTGACCTTGGACTGGGAAAAGATTTCTTAGATATGACACCAAAAGCATAAATAAAACAAATGAATAAATTTATCAAAACTAAAATGTCTGCTCTTCAAAAGATTCTGTTAAGAAAATGAATAGACAAGCCACAAACTGGGAGAAAACCTTTGCAAAGCATGTATCTCATAAAGAACTTACATCCAGAATGTATAAAGAACTCCCGAAACTCAACAAGAAAACAACCTAATTTTTCAACAAATGGACAAAGATCTGGACATGTTCACCAAATAAAGATACACATTCCAAATAATCACATGTAAAGATACTCAACATCTTTGTCACCAGGGAAATGCAAATTAAAATCTCGGTGAGCTAGCACCTTACAGCTATTAGAATGGGTAAAATCAGAAAGGGTAATCCTGCCAAGTCCTGTGGAGGACACTAAGGAACTAGAACTCGTACAGCGCTGACGTGAACACAAAATGCACAGCCATCTCGGGGCAGCATGCCAGTTTCTTAAGTTAAAATCACACCTACAACATGACCCATCCATTTTACTTCTAGTTATTTGCCCCAAAGAAAAGGAAATACGTGTCCATAAAAGACTTGAACATGTGTGCAACAGCCCCAAATTGGAAACATTCTGTGAGCAAAGGGGGTGGGGGGAGCGACTCCTTCATCTCTGGTGGTAGGAGAAATTATAATTCCTACATCTGTGCCATCAGAATTAAAATTCTCCCCCACACAAAGCTGTATGTACAGCGAACGACGCATGCACAAGGCTACTGACCCAGCTGTGTCTGTAACAGCGAAAGGGCGCAAACTGTCCAAGCGCCGTCAGCAGGGAAGCAGACCCCTCTCAGAAGTGCGGGCGCCTCTTCGTCTGAGGAGGCTGCTGTTACAAAACTCAGACTGCGTGGCTTCGTAACAGAAATCCACTTCCTTGCAATTCTGGAGGCTGAATCCAAGGTCACGGTGTTGGCAAGTTTGTTTTTTCTGAGGCCTCTGTCCTTGGCTTGCCGACGGCTGCCTTCTTGCGGTTACATTTTTACTACATGAAAACATTAAGTGTTTTTTTGTGAAGTTATAAAACAATAAATTCAGCTCATCCTAAAATACTATGAACTGTGAAAAGCAATAAATCATCTGAAATCTGCATCTCCATTCTCTACATCCTAAAAGATTAATACATCATCGTTACAGATACCTTTTTTAGCTATATGACCAAGAGAAAAAAGGGAAAACAGATACATATTAGGAATGACCTGTGTACAGAAAAGGAAAAAATACCTTAATACACTGCAAAATATAGAATAAATATGTATAGAATAAAATATTTTAAAAACACGATTAACTACAATTTACTTTAAAAAGCAAAAAATTTGACCACAAACTAAGGAAAGTAAAAAAAATTCCTCTCTCCAGAAAGATTCATACTCAGGTGGTTCCATAGGTATTCGTGCTATCTTAAAACTTACATTTCTATTAAAGGTAGACAAGAAAGCGAGCTTTCCTAAGGACACCAGCAAGCGATGCCTGGCCCTGGGGCCCTCCCGAGCCTGGGCACCTCTGGCTGCAGTAACCACAGGCTGTGGCAGAAATGGTGCGAGTCCAGCACCAGGCCTGGCCGTTCAGAAAACCAGCAGCTCCCACATCCACCTCCCAGCTCCGCAGGGGCCCCAGGTGCCAGGTGAGGCCCAGCCGCTTGCTGGAGAACCACGTGGAGACCCCACTCGGACACGGGAAGCTGAGCCCTCCCAGCCAGACCGCCGTCTGAATGCGACTGCCTCAGGGGCCCCACGCAAGATCTGCAGAGCCTCCCAGCTGAACCTCGTCAACTCACAGAACTGGGAGGGCTAACAAAATGGTGTGGCTTTAAAGCCACTAAGTTTGGATTTTTTTTTCATAGGAACAGATAACTGCAAACACTGACAAAGCGTAGACACATACATGAACACGTACACGTTCGCCTCTTCCCAAACACTATAAACCAGCATCAGCCACAGCTGCAACCTTCCCAATAAAGTCAGTCAAACCTTGCAGTTCCTTGAATGGCTAACACACCATGGCCAAGAGGAGTGTTACAAATGGAATGCAAGATAGTTCAACAATAAAATTCTTTACATATAATTTATAACTTCAGAGAGTTAAGTGAGAAACCATCTATGATGACTCAAGTTCCAAAAGTGCACATGGGAAAACCCTGCTTGTTAGTTACCCAGGTTCATTTTGTTACGGTGCTGAATTTATTTGGGGGCTTCAGGTGGCACTGAGGGAGGCCACAAGTTTTAGTATTTTTCCTGGAGAAGCCTGGGACAGAAACATTAAGAAGACTGGCATTTCAATCAAGTCAGGAAGAAGGTAAGCTTCCAGCTGTGAGCTGCAGAAGGCAACCACTTCCTGAAAGTTCTAGAGAACAAGATCAACGTGAGAAAAGACATGAGCTTACATAAATATGAGAAGATGGCCAAACCATCGTAATGTGCAGTTTTGTATGTATCAGCAGAAAACTAGTCAGAAAATACCACACACAAGAAAGACTCCGCGGGGAGGTTCTAGCTCAGCGGTCGGGTGCCTGCTTCGCAAGCACAGGGTCCCAGGTTCGATCCCCAGTACCTCCACTAAATAAATAAACCTAGTCACCCCCCACATTTTTTTAAAAAAGGGATTCCATTCACACTAGAAACAAACACTAGAAATGCGTGGGGAAACCCTTAAAAAGAAATGCAATTACACTTTACACACGTGACTAGTTAACAGTGGATACCCTGGGTGGTGGCATTCAGTAGGTGGAAGGGGAACTTGCTTCATTTTCTACATTACAGGGCTATGTTTTCCTTTTTAACTGTGCATATATTACCTCTTTAAGAAAAAAATCATATAAGATAGATGTTTAAAATTCTAGCCACAATTCTAGAGAGCCAGCCAACATAAATCAATAAAACCCACAAAATGTTAACTTTTTAACTAGCGCACATTCATCTCAAATAAGGCCTGTACTTACTGTTTCACTTGGGACTGAACAGGAAAGCGCATCATGTCAGCTCAGGAACGAGGCTGGGCTGGCGGCGTGGCAACGGCCTGCACTGCGGTCCGTCCTCGCGCCAACTCAAGGACTCCAGGCTCACAATGGGCCAAGGGCCGCCTACTGACCTGAGCACGTGCACTCGCGTACCCTGAGAACGTGCGACCCACAGCCTCGGCGGACTCTCTCCACAGGTGGACTTGAGCGTCATGTTGGCCAGAAACAGTCTCCTATGTAAGAATGAAACTGCACAGCATGTGCCAGGTACCGGGCTTATCTGGACTTTGTACTTGATTGCCTCTGAGATTACTGGGCTGGTTATGGAGGGGACTGGCAGCGAAAGGCCACTGACCACCACTGTCCAGTTCCTATCACTCACAGAACTTCGGGCAATGAGAACTGCCCTCCACCCAGCTGACCAGCTCTTCATGTGACTTTATGGTGAGTGTGACTCGGTGGAGGGGGGAACCGCTCGAACTCCCTTTTCTAGCCTCAATTTCTATTTCCCTTTCCAGCCACACCAGCCACCAGTGCAGGAAATGAGAAAAATCCATTGTGTCTTTCCTTCCCAGCCAGACAGTAAGTTAGTCTGTCATTAAACAATCAATACACTGAAAATCTTAGACCGTCACCTCCCCGACCATGTGACCTGGAAACAGGAGCTGCAGGGACCCCGGCTGGTACAGGAAGCACGACCAGGAGCCACACAAGGCACACCCTGTCTCCCTACACAGCCAGCTGAGACCCTTCCCCACAGCTGAGAAGAGATCCACATGTAACATGTTTACTTTCATTACACAAAAACACACTGTGGTATTTATTCTGGGAACTGCAGGAATGTAATTACAGAAACAGCTTACTACACAAAGAGGAGGATCCTGTACAAAAGAAACCCAACTTTCCACCTTGTGAGGACAGAGTGAGAAGGTGGACCCAGGAAGCACCCTCTGTAGGCACCAGATCTGCCAGAGCCTCGATCCTGGACTTCCTGGCCACTAGGCCTGTGGACCGCAGGGTGGGGGAAGTAGGGTCTCTAGAGGGCAAGAATTCAAACTCTGAATTGAGAAATGATGCTTCACAATGGAAGCACATGACAAATCCAAAAACAGGTTCACCATGGAAGGTTAGGGGATTCTATTCAGAAATTAAATAAAAGAGAAATCGAAAAAAACAAACTGTATTCTTCCACCAATCATTCCTGGTTATCTTAAAGAATGTAAGTATTAAAACCAAAGAGAGGTGGGCCCAGGGGAGGTGGAGAGGGGAGGGGAGCAGCGTCCTTGGTCGGGTCCAGCCCCGCACCACCGGGGGCCTGGCAGCAGCTTGGGTCACGACAGCACGTGCTCCAGGACGCCCTGTCTAATCAGCTGTTCACACTTCCACCGGGGCAGAAAGTGCTGAGGGAAGGAGGGGAGAAGAAGGAAGGAAGGAGAAGAGTTTTAAATTACATCCTGCATCATTAAAAAGCAGCATTTCATATACATTTCAAACATTCCCGCAGCTCAACAGTGAAGTTACTCCAGTGTCTGCTGAAAAGAGGGGGCTCTGAGTTCCCGACCAGAAGCGTGCTCACCACCCTGACAAGAGCAGAATATGCGGGAGGGGACGTGTCCCATCATGTGGGTGGTCTACACTCTCGATTCCACAGAAACTGGTTTCAGGTGTGCTCAGACATTTCAGAAGCCCCTTACATCAACTACCATAAATTATGCTTCTGAAATGTTTTTCTGGCTTTTTTCCTTAATTCATTCGTCCATTCATTCACTGGGGAGGGGTGGTTTACTTCCACACTGTGGAGGCACCAGGGACTGAACCCAGGACCACCTGCAAGCTCAGCACATGCTCTACCACTGGCTATCCCTTGCCGCTTTCCTGTTTTTCTGCGGCGATACTGAGACAAAGTCTCAGCAAGAGGAAGGCTGTGGCACGGTCCACACAGAAACAGCAGTGTTTAGCAGGGCAGCAGGTGGAGGAGGGACCGGCCGGGTTTCGGCCGCCCCAGCCCGCCCAGGCTCTCCCTGCTGAGAAGTCAGTGTCCTAGCACACCGGGTGGGAAGGCTGGCCAGAGCCTGGGGAGAAGTGCAGCCGCAAGACGGCGTCCGGGATGAAGAGCACTGCTCAGAGCCTGCTGTAAGAGGCCGGCTTTGTTCCTGTGAGCCAGAGCGTCACACTGGGTCCTCCAGACACAGATACTACGAGAGCGTTAACTCACACTTTCTACTCAGCAGTACCCTACTTCTAGGAGGATGCTTGGGAGGGAAATTTTTGCCGTTAACAACTAAAGATTTTAGGGCACCCTGAAAACCTGTCTTTAAAAAACTCAACCTTTGTTTTAGGAAACCACTTAAAGCTCCAAGGGTACTAGTAAAATAAGAGACCAGCTCACCCTCAGGGAACGAGCCAAGAGCCACCCAACTGGAAGCATCCTTTGGCTTCAACGTCAGGGACGAGGGGTCAGTAGATGACACCCGTCCGACAGCAAGGTGGCAGGTAACAGAGGAAAGTGGTCTTCACCAGGCCATCTTCCCTCCTATGCTAGTGTGACTACAGAAAGTTGAGATAGGAAAAAATAAATGTAGCTGACGCGACTCATCTAACGTGAACTTGAAGATGTCTAAGGAAACAATAAATGCATTGAGATTCTTTCTAAGGAAAAATTCAGGGTAGGCCACAACGGCACAATTTCAGTCCTTCCCTATTAAGCTGCTATGTTTATGGAACCTTTCGATCCGTACCACCACTTGCTGAAGAACCGGCATTTAGACTGTGAAGAAGTGTAAACTAAAAGCAAGCGCTGAGCCCGTTTAATAAATAACCCTTTGACGGCGCTAAATGCAACAAATAGCCATTAGCTAGAGTAAGACCCGGTGTGGTAATTTCCCAGGAAAATGCTTGGTATTAAATTCAAGCAAAACCCAAGCAAGTTACAGCTGACACCCGAACATGGGTTTGAACTGCACAGCTCCACTTACATGTGGCATATATATGTATCTCGTACTTTCATTTTACAGATCTTTAAATTAACAAGTTTGTGTTCAATCAGAGATCGTAATATGTGGAATCAAAAGACCTAGCGTTTGGGTCCTGACTCTACCCCGACCATCCCGGCTTCCTGCCCTCGGGCGAGCCACCTATCAGTTCCTTTGTTTTTGAGGCAGAAATGGCAGTGCTCGGATTTCTGACCATGCGGGGCTGGGGGGTCGGCTGGCACCCTAAACCCCGCACGTTGTTCAAGAGTCAGCTGTGATTAACCATTTCTTACTATCTGCAACAATGGCTTTAAGTCTTTATGTTTAGGAAAAGGACAAAACAGAGTATCTTAAATTAAACATAATTACTGTGACACAAATGATCACCCCAAGGAGACAGTTGTTTGCTACTGACTCTAACATTTCCATCATTCAACACTCTTAAACTATCCTAAGATAGTGAATACCTGGCTGTTTTTCTTTAAAAGGACTGAAGTACCATCATCAACGTCAAATTCCCCATAGTCTTGCAGACACCGCACCTGAAAGGAAAAATTGATGTTTTACCTCAACTATTTAACATGCAGCGACCACAAAGTGGATGGGGACCGTGTGTGCACCCGCAGGGAGGGCACGGGGCTGTCTCCTGTTTCTTCTCTGGGTACTGGGACTGGTTCTCCCTGCTGTGGTATTCGTGGTTCCAACCGCGCTGCTCTGATGGGGAGGAAGCAAAATGGCCAGTTTCTGAATATGTGGACATCAGCGCTGGCAGTAAGGAAACCCAGGTTGCTGCCAGAGAGAGACAACATCACTGGATTCTCGTCCCTCTGCAAATCCTGAAAAACCAAGCAGCTGAAATACATATCTACAAAGAAAAGAGAATGTTTCCCAATTGCTCCAACGTCCTCTCCCAGATCCCTCCCATAAAACACCAGTATCTGAGGATGGGATGTAAGTCAGCAACATTTCTGTTTTGGACTCTTCCACTCTCCGTCACCACGCGGACGCTTGCTTAGCAGGGCCCTGGGAAAGAACGGAGGCAGACTCATGTTACAACAGTCAGGAGAGGCTCTTTTTTTCCCCTTTTTTAAATGGAGGCTCTGGGGACTGAAACCAGGACCTGCTGCCTGCTGAGCACGCATTCTACCTCTGACCTGTCCCCTCCCCCGGAAGGCTCTTAGTTGAAGGTGGGAGGGGTGAGGCAGCCTGATGACCTCTGAGGCTGCAAGGAAGGAACCTCGACAGGGCCCCAGAGGTCGGGGACCTGGCCCAGCTCCAGGAGCCACCCCAGGGAAGCGGGAGGACGCATTCCTCTGCCTGAGAGTGCGGCCTGCAGTTTACCCTCCCGAGCCCCAGCACCAGTGTGGTATGAGCACAGCCAACCCCGTCTCAGTCCCCTACGTTTCCCGGATGATCTCATGCCCTGTGATTGCTCTGCAATCTCCCCACGACTCCCAAAGGCATTCTGACTTAGCTTGAGCGACACTATTTTAGAAAAATACCCCCCTCCACTACCACCATTTTGCTTCTTTAAATAGATTTTTATTGTGGAAAATCTCAAGCACATTCAAAGGTAAAACGACTAATAAAACCCCACGACCCATCAGCTTCAACAACCACCAACATGTCACCAGTCTGGTTCCCTCACCACTTCTGGGGAGTTCTGATGCACATCCTAGACATCATTTCATTTAATTAATAAATATTTTGGTACCTATTTCTACAAAATAAGATTCTTCTTCTTCAAAAAAAAAACCCTCAACACCATTATCACATCTTAGTAAGTAGTAATTTTTAAATACCGTGAAAACCCTGGTTGGTATCCAAATTCCCCCAATCATCTCATAATGTTTTTAAAGTTGCCACATTAAAATCAGTCAAACAAGAGTTGCACGTTGCATGTTTCTGACGCCTCCAAGTCCATTTTCATCTGCAGGGTTCTCCCCCTTGGCGATTTATCTGTTAAATAAACTGGGAAGTCTGTCTGGTAGTTTCCCACAAACTAGATTTTGTTGTGGATTCCTGTGGGGTCACGTAACATATTCCTCCATCCCAGAATCTCCTTTAAAGTAGAAGTTAGGTACAGGGGCTGGATCAGATCAGGCTTAGTTTCCAGGCAAACGGTGTCCTGATGTCACGAAGCACAAAGTGTCTGGAGTCTCTTTTTGGACGCTGAGACCGACCAGTGGGTCTGCGCACCACTCCCGCCCACCCACACCCACCCACACTCCCATGATTTAAGAGCTCTTCCACCTCCTGGTGTAGCAGCTATTTGCCTCCCTGTGTTAGGGCTACAAAACGGCCTTCATCTCATTCTTTCCTTCCTGCTCCTTTTTGTTAGCTGGAATTCTTCCACAAAAAGAAATTTCCCTTGCAAACAGTCTGGCTTCCCTGAGACTGAATCTGTGCAGTAAAGGAGGGTGGAGGCTTGTCTCCATTCTTTTATTTACCACTTTTTAAAATGAGGTGCCTCTTTCATATTCTCCAAGGGGCCCCAAAGAGGTTTCAGTTTTAAAATTGTTACTGTTGTTGTTTGGTGGTGTTATCATTCTTGCTCCTTACGTAACTGAAGTGCTACGATTTGCTGCCATCAGTCATTCTGCGTCTCAGTTTGCTTCCCCAGGGAACGCCAGCCCCTCTGAGCCTGCTCCTGAGCCTGGGCAGCCCTCCCCATGGAGCCCATGATGCCTTCTTTGCTTTCCGTGCTCAGCTGGTACATTTTCTATCTATTCAAGACCTGGAATGGGCCATTTTCCCCAGGAGTCCTGGTTTCCTTTTACAGGGGAAATGGCACTTAGACCCCAGGAAGCGGATGCTCATGCAGGGCTGGTCACAGCTCCCAAGCCTCCTCAGTGGGCAGCCCTAAGAAACACTTCTTTGAAAGAGATGATTCAATGTGAGTCCACGCTGTTACCATTTTGCTCTATTCCTCAATTCATACACTGTTTACAAATAACAGTAACAATACTGTTACTACTACTACTACCGTAACTAGACACAGGCTAAGAGCTCTCTGCACGTCTTCCCATCCTTAGAATACACTCATTAGGGAAATACAGTCAATTTATGTGTTTTAAAGTAACATATTTACACAGTTCCAAAGTTAAAACTGTTAAAACAGGTCCAGTCAGAAAGTTTTATCTATTCCGTCCTATTATTACTGCCGCTACAGGGGACATTTTTGGTTTGGGTTTATGTTTTTTGTGTGTGTGCTTTGCTTTTTGCGCTTCTCAGGTAACCTATTTTTCACAAATTGAAGGTTTATGGCAGCCTTGCATTATCAGATGACAGTATCTTTTAGCAATAAAGTATGTTCATTGTTTTTTAGACACACTGCTGCTGCACATTTAATAGACCACGATGTAGTGTACACACAACTTTTACATGCACTGGGAAACCAAAGACTTTGTGTGACTTGCTTTACCGCACGTTGGCTTTATTGTGGGTCTGAAATCAAATCTGCGGTATCTCCAAGGTGTGCCTGCACGGCTACTACATACCCACATCCCGCTTCTCCTCAGACAAGTCAGCAGAGTCTATGCATTAAAGAAAACCCGTTTACAAAGGGACAGTTACCTCTATGTATAGGCTTTTGGGAGGCTTCATATCCTGTGTGATGTCCAAACCTTCCTCTCCTCCCAGGGATCTCATGTAAGTAGCAAGGGACTTTTTATAGTGATTGAACCACTCCATCTGAAAACATAAAGGTGGCCATTTGATAAAGTTATAAGAAAACAGACTTGCAGAAACTGTGCATCATCCTTTCAAAAACAGCACACTCTCCCCACAGGGATCATTACTGCAACTACCATTCATCTAAACTACAAATATTACCGACTGCCTGCCTTGAACCAGGCACTGGCCTGGGGTCTTAGGAAGCATCATTTATCAAAGTGAGCAAAAACCTGTTCTCACAGAACTTGCATCCCAGCATACTTAATCGCAGCCCTAAGGAACCTTCCAACAAAACCTGAACTCTGAAAAATACACCATTTCAGAATTATGATCTCTTCAAACTCTGTCAAACTCCGTACTGATGTTTTCTCTGAAACTATAAAACAATGTAGAGAAAACACCCAAATGTCCATCAACCGATGAAGGGATAAGACGTGTACAACCCCACAACGGGACTATCCCAACCCAAAGCCTGAAAGGACTTCCAGTGTGCAATTGCTACGTGGCTGGACCTTGAAAACACGCCGGGTAAAAGACATGAAAGGCCACATACTGCGCAATTCCACTCATATGGAAAATCCAACCTAGGCAAATCTATGGAGAAAGTAGGTTAGTGGTTTCCAGGGGCAGGGAAGCAGAGAGAGAACATGTTCTGGACAGGGTGTTGACAGGCGCACATCTCTCTCAAGATACTTTAACAGGGTGACTTCATAGTATGTAAATTGTATCTCAGTATATTGGTTCTTTTCTTATAATTGTTGAGAGACATCAAAGAAGACCTAAATATCTGGAAGGGTATCCCACACTCATGGACTGCACGAGTCAGTCTCATATTAATGTCAACTGACCTACAGGTTCAATTCAATCTCAATCAAAACGTCAACTTTTTAAAAAATGAAACTTGACAAATTGAGTCTAAAATTTGCATGGAAATGCAAAAGGCCAAAAATAGTTGAGACACTTGAAAAAGAGGAATAAGAAGGGAATACTGACTCAAGACTTATAAAATTAGAAGAGTTAAAACAGCATGGAGCCAGTGCAAGGACAAGCAGAAGTCCCCCATCCAAATCCAGACACACTGATGCTCTATTTATGACAAAAGTGGCACTGTGCACGGAGCAGGGGGAAAAGAGTGGCTTTTCAAGAAACGGTGCCATCTCAGTCCCCATGTTGAAAACGCTACCCAACTCTCCCATCAAACACAAGAATCAGTCCCCGCACTGTAGGCCTCTTTGGGGCTGGTAAGCAAGCTAACTCCTGGAAGGCTGTGCAGAAGACATCCTCATAACCTGCGTCGGGAATGTGTGTGCATGCGCGGACACACCCACCCCTCCCTCAGGGTCAACCATTTGCCAAAACGACTCGCCGAGCCCAGGAAAGCACTCCACTTAAAAGTCATGGTTTTACTGCATTTAAAGGGACACTGGTCAGAACCAGCCAAAGGCAGAGACACACAGGGGGAGATCTGGGAGGGTCCTCCCACTGTGGACTCAGGATACATCACCCTCCTGGTACACTGACGTGTTGTCAACCAGGGATGCTCACAGCTCTGGGGTGTCATTACATCTGCATGACTGACCAGCTCACAGGTGACTGAGGGTCTATGTCCAGCTCCCCTCTCCTCTCCGGTAGTTGGGCTGATATCAAGAGGCTAAAAGCCTGAGGGGATGGTGGGAACCCCTGAATTTGCAGCCAGTTGGCCAGAAGGGAGGGTGGCCCTGGGAACCCCCAAACTTACAACTGGTGTCTGAGGTTGAGGGCAGTCTCACCCTGTGAAGTCTGCTCTCACTCTAGGAAGCTAGTGTCTGAAGACACTGCAGCCTTCTAACAGGTAAGCACTTCGGCCCTCACTTTGCAGACGAGGAGATTTAGACACAGGGAGAGACTGAATCACCTGCCCAAGACATGACTGTGGCAGAGCCAAGGTCTGAATCCAAGTTTGCATGACTCTGTGTCCTTAAATACTGAGCCAGCTCTGTGCCTCAGTGACTAGATTCATCATAGATATTCACGTTGACAAGGAAAGTATGTACACACATAATTTATGGAAAATCTCTAAATAACGATGCCAGTGATTTTAATCCTACCGATGATCCCTAATAAGTCGTAGCAGAGTTTTCCACATAGCATTTAGAATCACTCCTGCCATTCTCATCACAGCACACAGTAAATACAGACCAAAACTGCAGAAAAACAAGTATTAAGACAAGAAGAGAAATACCATAAATACTGTTATAGAACAATGCCAGAATCTCAGTGTTTTCCAAATTCATAAACTTGAACAGTGCTAACTTACTTCTTCAGCAGACATGTGAAATCGTAAAGCACTTGGCAAGACACTGCCATATTCCCACCTGAGCGCTCTAATCCGAAGCAATCGGTCGTACCTAGGACATTAACAAGGTATTAGAGAGTGTAACAGAAGGGTATCAGAAGTTGCTTTGATCAGGAAAGACCCAAGACTCACAACAATGAAATGTAACACGTGGACTTCATGAGGCTCCTGAGGCAAACCAGCCACTGTCGTGAGACACCTTTGGGACAACTGGGAGGACAGGGACACAGACTGCACAGACGCAGTGACAGCGTGTTCGATTTTCTCGCTATGAGAATGGTACAGTGGCCACATGACAAAAGGTCCCAGAGGTCCTTATTTCTTAGAGGTGCATACTAAAGTATTCAGTGGTCAGATGCCACGATGCTCTGTAGTGGTTTAGCAGACAAACAAAACAAGATGAAGCAACTATAGCAAAATGTCAGGACTGTTAAACCTAACATTTTGTTTATGATGGCTCCATGAGGGTTTCATGTTATTCCCTAATATTATGAATACTGCAGTTTTTCATACTAAAAAACTGAACGGAGAAAAGAGAAGAATTTAGCATGCTTATAAAGGAGAGACAAATCTAAGAATGTTGGTTATCCATCTGAAATGACTAATTAGGAAACCACAGGGGAACCCCCTGCGGCTCCCTGTCACCCCAGCAAACCCAGAGGCACTCACAGGTAGGCTAGAGCGCAGCGCTGATTTCTCAGCAAAGAGCAGTGTCGAAACCTGATGGTCGGTATCAGGTCACTTCGGCCGCCTGACTTTGCTTCGTTCCTGGTAAAACATTTAGGGAGGAAAAGAAAATCTACTTCAGAATAAGCCTTTTCAAAGCCAACAGCTGACTGAATGCTTGTTTTTATCCATTTATGTTAACAGTTAATGTACCCAAATACTCCACAGCAGAGTTTTGCTAATACGTTAAAAGATAAAAAGCCCAAAAGCTTATCTGCCTAGGATCACACCCCCCGGGGGTTTTGCTTAGACATGTGGTACTCCGCATTTGGCACAGTTACTCTCCACTGCCTCCAAAAGACAGACATCGTATTTCCTTACTTTGGGGAATGTCTTTATCACACGGAGATAAGAGACAGACCCAATACCAAGTCGTATCGTCAAATGACAAATATTTATTGAACATCTACCATGTGCCAAGCACTATTTGAACCCCCGGAGATACAGCAGCTTAACACAAATCCCTCCAGGCCTATGATCAGGCTCACAGAGAATTTAAAAAAAAAAAAAATCATTATCTAAAGACTAACGTAAGATTATATGATTTCAATACCTTATTTCTTAAGTTGTTTTAAGGTATCAGTCTTATCAACTTACACATCAGATTGGTTTTGTTCATATAAAGCTTTCATCTCCTCCAGAACTTGCCTGAGTCCATCCTCCTAGAACATACAAAATTATATTGATACGTTAATTCCCACACCAAGTTTGTAGTAATATTCTGTCTATAATATCTATTGAATTCCATTCAATGGAATGTTATTCAGCCATAAAAAGAAATGAAGGACTGATACAGGCATCAATATGGTTCAACCTTGAAAACAATATGCTGAGTGAAATAAGCCAGACACAAAAGGACAAATATTGTATGATTCCACTTATCTGAAATGTCTAGAACAGGCAAACCCACAGAGATAAAGCAGACTAGAGGTTACCAGGGGCGGAGGGTAGAGAGGAATGGGGAATTCCTGCTTAAGGATTAAGAAAAAGTTCTGGAAATCGGGGTGATGGTTGTACAACAACGTAAATATAATTAATGCCACTGAATTGTACTGAAAAATGGTTAAAATGGCAAATTTTAAGTTATGTATATTTTACCACCAAAAAAAAAGGAATAAGTTACTGACAAGATATACACTTAACATACTGATTAAGGATAATCTTGAATACACTGTTCTGAGAAAAGAAGTCAGACAGGAGTACACGCTGTGTGCTTCCAACTGGCCCTGTATGGAAAAGTGTGCGATTCCTGGCATGCTGAATCCAGAAGAACATAAAAAACACAAATATAATCTGCAGCACAGAAAGGTTGCCCAAGGCTGCAGGTGGGAGGCAGCTAACAGCTACAAGGGAGAAAAGGGAATCCTTGTGGTGACAGAAACCTTGATTTGGGTGCTGATAATAAGGACTGTATGCATTTGTCAAAACTTAAAGGTCTGTTAAAATATGTATTTTATTGTACATAAATTATACAATAAAACTGATGACAAAAAGTCAAGTCATACAGAAGCAACAATGCATGACAGAAGTATGTAAATAATTTATTACTTACTAGAAAATGGTCTTAAAAGGCTACTACCAAAAAAAAAAAAAAAACGAACAGTGGTTTGGCTTATACTGCAAGAACTGAAAACAGAAAGGTCAGAGGAGTTTTTCTACTATCCTTTTAGGGCAAAATTTTTAAAATTTTCCCTTGGAAGGATAAAAACATTAGAACATAAAATTCGTAAGTGTTACACAATTGGTTTTTCCAAAAATCAAATATAAGCGACCCACCTATTTTAGAGCCAAAATATACACATTAGCAAAAATGCTTGGACACTACTGGTATAATTACAAAATCAACTACTTAACATGCTCAGTTTTAAGAAAAGAAGTCATTCCTGATGAAAAATGTAAGCATAACTTCTACCTTCTATCAGCTGGTCAAAAAGAGATCACAGAAAAGTCTGATTTATTAGAATTTAGTTAAACACTCCTTTTATCACAAATATTATTTTAAGGAACAGTTGAAACTCTTGCACAGTTAGTAGGCTTGCAGGGATCCAAAGACAAGTGTGAAATAATTTTGTAAAAATACACACAAGCTTTCAGATTTAGACTTTTTAATCTATGGAAGGAACTGCATTATTTTGTGCTCTCATCTCTGGGCCATAAGCCTTTGGGAGCCCAAGATAATTTTCCTACAAACTCACTTAAACTATTACCAGTTCTACACATAGAAAGTGGGTAATCATTCCAACTGACTGCAAGGGTAGTCTCCTCCGCCAACTAAGACCTAGAAGAGTGACTTTACAACTTCTAAGTCCACCCCAGACCCCCAAAGTGGCAAACCAACATTTACTGTAAAATTTGAATGGAAAAGAGGGCTGGACTAGCTGTCTAAGAGCCAGCACATGTCCGGCAGCCTCTGTCTTTGGGCTGGTTTCCTCAACTGTACCAGGACCCCCAAAAGGCCCAGACCCACGGAACCCAGTGGAGCCACATTTGAGAGCCCCCACACCTCTGAATTTCAGCATCTCTACTGAAATGCTCTCTCTTAACTTTTAATGAGGTAACTGTCCTGAAGTTGAAAGAACAACAGACTGGAACACTGGAATCCTGTGTTCAAGCTGAGGCTCTGTCTCCAATTCGCTGCAAGTTCAGACAAGCCCCTTAATTCGGTCCCTAACTTCCTCGGCTCAGTTTCCTCATCTGTCAAATGGCCTCATTGTCAGACTAGGTGCCTTTTAATGTTCAAAACAAAACTCGCTTTCCCCAAAACACTCTTCCTGCTGACCTCCTATGTTGTTTACTCTGCTACCTGAGAGCGAAGCCTCCCGAGATGTGGATTCGGACCCGACACATCTCTCAGCTGGTCTATCATAACTACCAAGAATCATTCTTTCCTCTCCCCGATCCACTTCCCAAAGTGCTGCCACAGTTATCGTCAAAACACAACAAATTACTCAGTCACTCCTGCGCCTAAAATGCCTTGTGAGTGACGGCACATCTCCTGGACCCAGAGCCCAGGTTGTGGTCATTCCCTAGCGGGCGGAGGGTGTCCACACGGCCGGTCCGCGGCTGGCATGCGGTCACCGCCTCTTCCAGGCGCGGGTCTAACGCCCCAGCTACTGCGGCCCACACCTCCCCGGTGTAACTCAGCACCTGCGCCCACGACACGTCTCCGGGCCTCTCCGGCCGCCCGCGTCCGCGCGAGCTCAGGGGCCGCCCTCCGAGGGGGATAGCGGCACGAGCGCAGGGGCGGGGCTCACCCCCGGCCGCCCCGCCGCTGGAGCGCCTCGGGCCAGGCCCGCCCGCCCACCCGTGCGTCCGGCAGGAAGCCCCAGGGCCGCTGCACGCCCCGTGCGCGGGAAGCTGCCGAAACCCAGCCGGGCCGGCGTCGGAGCCGCGCCCCGGCCGATGTCCGGCTCCGCGGAAAACCATGGGCAAGCCCGCCGTCCCGCTTCCGGCAGCGCAGCCCCGAGGGAAGCCGCCCTGGGCAGACGCCCGCCCGCGCCCGCCTCACGTTGAAGGCCGGCAGCCGCCCCTCGGCCGCGCGGTGCAGCTCGCGGACCAGCTCCATGGCCTTCTCGCAGAGCATGGCGGCAGCGCAGGCCCTGCGGACCGCCCACCGTCGGCACACAGCCGCAGCTCGGCCTACGACCACCGCGCCTACCGCTCCTCGGCCGGCGGGCCGACCCCGCCTCCACCCCGCTTTGGCGCCAACACGCGCGGCCAATAGGAGCGCGCTGCTGGTCCTCGGCTACGGCGGCGGCCAAGGGACATTTGCCTCCGCTGCGCAGTCGCAGCGCCCCAGGGAAACCTACAAGGGAGCGGTCGCGGACCTCAGTCCCGCCCCCGGTCCCACTCCCTGGTTCCGCCCCCAGTCCCACCTCAGGCCGAGCGGAGGCTGAGCCCCAGGCTGTCGCGCAGCACAACTCGGGGTGAACACACCACCCCATTTCCGTTGTAGTTATTCATTCTCGTTTAGGTGAACAGCGGTGCGCACGCTGGGGTGGAGAAGACAGGCTCGGAAAGGCGTGCGCTGCTGTTAGGACCCGGCGTAGCGTCCGTCCGGTTTTGCAGGGTGGGTTTTTTTATGTGATAGTAAAGGAAAAACAATTTCATTGGATATCTCCTGTGTGCTAGGGGCGGTGACATACTTCGGGTAATTCTCACGATTATCCCTTCACTGGTTATTAAGACGCTTGGTGCTGATTAGGCAACAGAAGGTGGAAAACTTGTCCAAGGTCACGCAGTTTTGAAGTGACAGACCCTGCATTTAGGCCGACAAGGCCACAGTACTGCTTTAGATATTAAGCAGTCATTTAAAAACATTTGTAAAAGAGCTCTACTCACAAGGTCGACCAAGACGGCAATGCCCTAGATTAACGTGAACGGGCGTCAGCACGTTCCCGCCTGGATGGTTGTGGACATTTGTACGATCAAAGGTGGGAACACTGCTCTGCAGTTTGTTTTGTCTGTTTTTAAAGCAGTGTTCCTTGGACTCGTTCTGCCTAAGCCTAGAAGCTATGCTGCTCTTTTGCACAGACAGAAGCAGTAGATCTGTGACCTGAGACGTGAGCCCGGGAATGGCTCTTATTCTGACCCTTATGCTGAATTTCCGTCTCAGCTCTTCAGGAAGAGATAACTGAGCTAAGTGTTTTTATTAAGCATACAATTCTATAGTGCACCGTGCCACAGGATAGTGACCCAAAGGTCACCAGCATCCTCAACGTTCCTTTGCCATAAACCTCCACTTCAGACCCCAGGCCTGAGACTGATTTCTTTACCTGTACAGGTGGGGACAATAGTACCCACTTCGGAGGAGTTGTGATGACTCATTATTCCTTCAGCAAATCTCCTGAAGCGCCTATTCAGCGTTGCTCTGGACACTGAAGATAAAGTTGTGAACAAAGTCCTTGCTGTCAGAGTCTATGTTCAAGTGTGGGAAGCAGCAAGGCACAGATATAGAGATACCGACGACGAGTACATCAGTGAGACGTCCTAAGGAGAGAATAAGCAAAGGAGGGTGACTAGTGAAAGTGAGAGGGCCTGGAGGTCTTGAGTTAGCATTCAGAGAGGGCACAGACCAGAAGCGGGGGGCAGTAAGCCATGTGGGTATCTGCCATGTGGGTATGATGTCTCACCTGCATGCCACCCACGCCCTGGGGTCTCCACACCGGCAAGGACGCAGTGATGCTACAGCAGGGTGAGCAAGAAGGCTAGTGGCTGAGACCAGAGCAAGGGCTGGAGGCCATGTCAGGTAAGACCTGTTGGCCCATTTCATAAGCTTTTTGTTTTATTTTCAGTGAGACGGAGAAATATTGAAGTGTTTCGGGCCAACAAGTGACAGGACTGGATCTAGGTTTTTAGAAAAGACCTCTGTGGCCACTGAGTTAGGCAGACAGAAGTGAGGCAGGAGACCATTTGGGCTATTAAAATAATTCAAGTGAGGGGCGATGGCAGTTTGGCCTGTGGTGTGGTTGGTGGAGGTGTTGAGATAGACCAACCAAGTGGTTGGTCCTGGATAGATTTTGAAAGGAGAGCTGACCAGGTTTGGTAATACACCTGCTGCGTTATGAGGGCAGAGGAATCAAAGATGACCCCAAGGTTTCTGCCTGAGGAACTGCAAGGACGGAGCTGCCGTTCCCGTGGTGCAGAAGGTTATGGCTGGAGCTGGGGTGAGAGCTGGCGGTTCAGCTGGAAGGTAGTTTTAGCTGCCTGAAGTCTACAGAGTGGACGAGTAGACCACTGGATAGAGGAATCTGGGGTTCAAGGAAGAGGTGCGGACTAGAGATATAAACGTAGGTGTCCCCAGTGTGGGGTAGCAAATAGAGCCTGTATAAGGACAAGCACCCCTACTCTCTTCTCTCCAGCCCTCCTTTCTTAGCTTTTTGCTCTATTGATTGAAGACGATTTAGGGACTGATAGAGTAAAAGATGTTTTGCACTTTAGTTTCTGGATTCCTGATCTCCAGTATGTGCTACTACATTACTTAAAAGAATTCATCATTTAAGTTCCAAAAGTGACAAATAGGAATGCTGGTTGCGATATTTAGTAATATGGTCAATGAAATTCTTTCGCACTTTCTTAGTATCATCAACGCTAATACAAGGACCTGTTGAATTTCTAAAGATGGGAGCAGAGGGTTCCCCCCCGCCCCCCGCTTAGGGCCGCTGCGGTAGGCACCAGGCGGGCCCGCCTCGCCCCGCCCCGCCCCGCCCCGTCCCGCCCGGACACTGATGCGCGCTGCGGCTTCGTCCTCCCTTCTCCAAGATGGCTGAGCCCCGCGCGGTGGATGCTGGGCGCGCACGAATGCCGGGAGGGGGCGTGGCCGGAGCCGGAGTCGGGGCGGAGCCGGCGAGAGTCGGGCGCTGATTGGCGAGCGCTGAGTAGCCGCAGGCAGGCGCGCCGGCCCGCGGGGACTTGGGGGCCGGCGGGCTCGCGGCGGCGGTGGAGGCGGCGGCGTCTTCTCTCAGCGGCGGCGGGCGGCGAGGGCGAGGGCGAGGCCGGCCGTGCTGGCCACGGAATGAGGAAGCGGACCGAGCCCGTCGCCCTAGAGCATGAGCACCGCGCCGCCTCGGGCTCGCCCTCCGCCGGCTCGGCCGCTGCGGCGCTGGACGCCGACTGCCGCCTGAAGCAGAACCTGTGCCTGGCGGGCCCCGGGCCGGCCGAGCCGCGCTGCGCCGCCGACGCGGGCATGAAGCGGGCGCTGGGCAGGTGAGGAGCGGCGGGGGCGGGGCGGGCTCCACCACGCTCCGGGCTGCCCGCCCTCCACCCTCTCCTCTTCCCCTTCTGGCCCCCGCGTCCCCTTCCCCCCGGGTGGGCCCGTGAGACCCCTCCAGCGACCGCCTCTCGACGAGGGTGGGGAGCCCCTGGACGCCCGGCGCCATCCGGCGCGGCCCTGAAGCGCGGACTCCGCTCGGACCTGCTCTGCGTCCGACTCGGCCGGGGCGCCACTCTCTCCGGTGGGCAGCTTACCGGGCCCCGAGTCTCCGCGGCGTCCCCTGCTCGGACCTGCCGAGCTCTCGCTTAAGGCCGAGGGGTCGTCGGCGTCCAGGGTTGGGGGTGCGCCGTGTCCTCGCTGCTGGGGGGAAGCCCGGCGCTCGCCAAGCAGCTGGCTGGCGTTGCGTGGAATGTGCCCACGGAATTTGTCTCCTTGGGAATCTCCATCCGGTCCCGAAGTCAAATGGTTATTTGTGGGCTCCCTTTGGAGAGATGAATGCGTTTATGCTAATCTGATCTCACAGCTGAGAAAGAAGCATGTTTCATAAGGGCAACTCTCCCCCCATAGGCTGGCTTTTTAATTATCTGGCTGTTAGTATCACTCTTGGCAGTTTTGAAGTCTTGATGCTTCGTGTTGCTTGAAAAAATGTGTAATGTTCTTAGGTGTTGTAGCAAAGTAATTTCTTTTGGGGTCAGTTGGCATGCCCCTAATTGACACTGGCTACTAAAGTGTAAAATACTTACCCAGGTAGCCCCTAAAAATATCAACTTCATTGCCCAAAAGATCATGGAATTAAACTATATACTCCTCTAAGTTAGTGGTTCCCAGTCCTGCCAGAAGGTCAGGGACTGATGGTATTTTTGCTTTTGTGTAAAATTATCTAGCAACTGGTCAATATTTTTTGTGAAACTAATCTGTTCTCTGTGGAAAGATTTATCTGCATTAAAAACTCATGATTGGCTTTAATGCACTTTCATGAACGGGCTTGGCGCAACAGTTAGACAGATTGGGAACTCTTCCTTTGAAGAAATCAGATTGTGTTGCACAATAATGTTGGGGAAACAGTGCTGGCCTGGCACCTTCTTTGACAGATGTACTGTATTAAAAGGATCTGATTATTTTTATTTTTGAGTTGAGGACAAAGAGAGACATTCAAGTCGTGCTCCTATCCTTTGGGTAAACAAAAGGCTGTTATGTGAATAAAACGAAAAGCAGAAGGCAGGAAGGCCAAATTTGTGTATTATCCCATTGCTTCCTTCCCTGTTGCCTGGAACACTCTCCTTTAGCCAGGTCTCCGCTCACCTATCACGTCTTCAGAGGGGCCTTCCCAAACTAGCACACTGGAAATGGCCTTAGTGCCCGCCCCCGTTGGGTTTACTTGTTTCTTCATCACACTTGTCCCTTGGCCGAGGGTGTAATTGCCTGCACACTTGACTTGCTTTATTGATAGTCTCCCCCATAAGAAGGGAAGCCCTGTGAGAGCAGGGACAGTGCCCGGCACGTAGTAGGTGGGAGATAATGCTTGTCGAATGACTGTCTAGAATAAATTCCTGGAAGTGGAATTTCTGGGCCAAGGGAAGTGTGTTTATGACCTTGAAGGGTGAAGGCCAAAGTGCCCTCCCAAGCAGTTGCGCTGATGCATGCAGTACTGCCAGTTGCCTCCCCCTCATATTTAATATTACCAGATATTTTGATCTTTTCTACGTAACTGGTGAAGATTACATATAACTTCGCTTTAGTTTTAATTTCTTAATGGTTAGGTGGCAATTTTTGTGCCTTTTTATAAGCCCGTTACACATCTTTGGGATTATTTGTTTTTCATGACCCCCCCTTTGTGACCTCCCCTAAGTTTTCTTTAATTTCTGTTGCCTGCATATTCAAATGTGCAAAGTAGGGAAGACGCTGTAATGAACCTCCAGGTATCCATCACTTTGTCTCCACAGTTTTCCATTGTTTGCTAGTCTTGAATCATCTCTTCCTCCTCTCCTTCATTTTGGTGTGGTTGGGAGCTAGACTTTTAAAACAAACTAGTTCATCTATAAATAATTCACAATATATCTTGAGAACAAACAGGGGCTTTTTGAAATATATATAACCCCAAAGCTATTGTCATATTGTATCAAAATTAGCAATTTATTATCTGTAATTAAATATTATTTAATATCCATCTACATACACATTTCTCTGACTCAGAAATGTCTTTTTTAAGTTAGTTTTAAAATTCTGTATGTTTCTTAAGTTTATTCCCGGTTATTTTATCTTTTTGTTGTTATGGAAAATAGCATCTTTTCTTATACTATATATTGTTACTAGTTGTTTTTATTAATTTTGAAACTAGTAATTTATATAATCTTAGTTTCAACTAGTTTTTGCTGTTGGTTTTCTTGGTTTTCCAGATATATTATGTTAGCTGCAAATAATAAGAATTTCATCCCTTCTTTTCTGCTTTTTTATGTCTCTTTTTTAATTGCATTGTATTTCCAGAATAAGATTGGAGAATAGGGATACTCTGGGTCCCCTTGTCTTGTTCCTGATTTTAGTGAGAATTCTTTTAGTGCGTTTGTCACATTAGTTATCTTACTAAGGGATGTGTTGCTACTGTTTTGTCTTTTTTTAAATCAAAAATTGTTGTTGAATTTTATCAAATGCTGTTTTTTGCGTCTGTAAAAAGATCATACAGATTTCATCCCATTACCTGTTAATGTGTTGTTATAGCAATAGATTCCATATTATTGAATCATCAGTGATAACTCTGTTACTGTGTAGACAAATTCTGTTTATTAGTGTTTTTCTTGGTAATTTGACATCATTTTCTGTGAGACTAGTCTGTAACTTTTTTCTTTAATATCATTTTTATCAGGTTGTTTTAGTGTTTTCTATAGCTTTATTTAAAATTTTTTCTTTCTCTCTTTTAGCCAGTTTAAATGCTTTTGAAAGGATCTCTTTCTTTAAATTTAGATTTTTGTAGAATTCACCTGTAAAACTGCCTAAGCATGGTGCTTTTTGAGAATATAGCATTTTGGTAACTTATAGTTTCTTAGATTTGCTGTCTCTTTCTGAGTTGAGTTTTGATGATTTATATGTTTATAGGAAGTCATCTGTTATACCTAGCTTTTTCTTCTGTACCTGGGGCTAGTCTTGTTTCATATTTTATATACTTATACTCCCCCCCCCCCGCCTTTTTTCTTGATCTAATACACACACAGAGAGAAGTGGATTTTTCCCCAAGGAAACGATATTTTTCCCCGAAGAAAATATGTTTGTGTTTATTATTCTGGGAGGCCAGGATGATGCTGAGGTGGCAGAGAAGTGGAGGGAATGTGTCCCATCTGAAGGGGGCAGCAACTGCTGCCTTCTCTCCTGTTACTGCCGGGTAAGAGTGTGGCTCTGGGGCAGCCAGACCTTCCAGTCTTTCCAGAAGAGTAGCTGGGTGTGTGTCTGATCTCTAACTTTTTAAACATTGGTGGCAACTAATTCAGATGAAAACAACTTTAGAGGTTAAAGGAAAAAAAAAGAAAAAAACCAAAGCACCACGGAACAGTTTTTTGGTTTGTTTTAATTGTTGGACTAGAGTCCCTTTTGGAAGTAAATGTTCATCTGACTTACATGTCAACCCTGCACTCCATGAGAGGAGGGGCTGGATATTAGTTTTGCCTGCACATGTCTGGTACAAGTAGGCAGATGAGGGTTCTGTGAGCCTTTCATGTTCTTTTCTGTAATCCCGGAGTTCTTGACAATATGCGATAGAGGTGTAAGTGGCCTAAGTTGGACCCTAAGGAGACAGTAATGAGATGCACAGGTCTGTGTGTTTTGGTCAACTAGACCATCCTTTCTCTGCCAGCTCAGAGGCTAGGGCTGCCACATGACCGAGATCAGTGGGCTGCCTGGCAGGTTTCAGACCTTGGTGTATAAATACAGAAGAACTCAGGCATCACGCCTGGTTCCTCCTTGTCCCAAAGAAAGGAACATCCAGGGCTGCTAATGGTTTCACCATAACCCAGAAAGACAGGTAAATGTCTGAGTTAAAGTCTGCTTTTCTCCAGGCCCCTTCTCCTTCCACTCCCCAGAGGACTATGCCTGGACCACAACAGGCAAGGGGGCAGGCTTCGTTATGGTGCCTCAGATGGGGCCCCGGCTGTGTCCATCTTTTCCCAGTTGTAGTTTATCTTATCAGGGCCACATTCCAGCCCCGGACCCATGACCCTGGGACTTGGCGCTGCTTTGGTGGGATTTGTGTCTGTATCTTTGCTTGCTTCTTAGTCTTTCAGCCAACGCGTACTCTCTCTTCTCAGGGGAGTGTCTGTCTTTTACAGTAAAGTTGGGCAGACACTGCTCAAATGTGGAAGATATTTTGAGGTAGATTAAAAGCTCCAGAAGAGACTTATCACAGAGGTGGTCTTGAAAAGAGGTTAGAAGATGGGTCATCTTTTCAGGGTTCTGCTGACAGTGTTGGAGACAGGACGCCTTTTCAGACTCATGATCTTCCTCCTTGGACTAGAGCACTCTTCCTTCCGAAATGTGGTCAATAGGAAAGTTGTAACTGCAGTACGGTCCTGAAAACTGACAAGTGAAGTCAACGCTTTTCACCCAGAGACGATGCCATAGAACTTGGGTGTCCATATGGAGGGTGGGTACATCATTTGCCTCCTCCTGAACTGAAGGCCAGGGTCTGGAGTGTCAGTGAGGATGGGGGATGCCCACAAAGGGAAGAGTGATGCCAGGAAGCCTAGCCTGAGTGTCCAGTTAGCAGACAGACTCCTCGTTTAGGGTTGGTGCCCATCATAATAGTGTTTGGTATTTTAGGAGAAAGCTTGCATAGGTAACTGAGTCCCAAGTGAGTGTTTTAAGGTTTGTGGCTTAGGGTGAGTTGCTTAATTTTCTGAGTTTGTTTCTTCCTCTGTGATGTGAGGATGAAAATACCTTCCTTATAGGTCTGAGTGAGGCTCCGACGTATGAAAGAGCCAGACATGCAGTGAGCACTGAGGCGGAGACATCTCGGTCGTCCCATAATGATTGCTAATGTTAGTAGCTGGGAATGTTGAGAGAGCTCTGTTAACTTACGTCAAGAAGAATTTACCCCTCACTCCCTTTCTGGCCTCAAACTATTACAGTGTGTCTTCTCAGCCAGCAGTCATGTGGGTAATTGCTGTCACGATCAGTTAACACATCTGTACATCTGTTGGTATTAGAACATTTTAAAGAATACTTTTTGGTTATTCAGCACTTTTTTTTACCCATTTATTTAGCAGAGTTTGAGTACCTGCTACGTACAGTAACTCTTGTAAGTGCTGAGGCTGCAGCAGTGGATGTGGGTCATGACTTGAGAGCTTTCTTGTGGGGGAGGCAGTGACAAGGGAACAAGTGTGTGCTGTGTTGAGTGCTCAGGGCTTGAGGAGAAAAGTAGGGCCAGTGAGGAACAGCTGAGGCTTGTGTACAGTTTGGGTGACAGGAGGCCTTTCTTGTAAGGGGACATTTGAATGGAAGCCACTGGCTGCTTCAGAGTGGAGAAACACCTGGATATGATGTATGTCCTTAGCATGTGACTCTGACTGCTGGGATGAAGACGGACTGGAGGTGCAGGGGGAGCAGGGGGACCCACTAAGGGTCACCCAGGCAACAGATGCTGGGGACTTGGGCCTGGGTAGAGGTGAGAAGACATGCTGCATTCTGGATGTTTCGAAGGAGGTGTCAGCAGGATTTGCCAGTGGATTAGTGTGAAAGACAGAAGAGAGTCAGAGGATTCACCAGTTCTCCGAGCAGCCGGAGGAGTGGGGCTGCCATGTGTGGAGGTGGGGCAGTTGTGGGGAATGGGTGTGATTGGGGCATAAGGAGGTTCCTGTGAAGCATGCGAGTGGAGTAGGTGGGAGGAGTTGGAGTTCAGGGAGAGTCGGGGCCGACCTCCAGTGTAAGCCTGCAGATGGCGTTCAGAGTCCCGACAGGGCCCAGACGGTTTGGGCTGGGAGAAGTGGGGGTTGGGGGGAGGTCAAGCCAAGGAGACCTGGAGGGAGTGAGTTGAGAGGAGAGCTGGGAGGAAGGGGTGGAGGCAGCTGCTTGAAGAAGCCTGTTGGACAGACAAATGTGATCTGCTGTTGGATTTGGTGATGGAGATCAGGGATTGACAAGTGTGGCCAGTGCAAGTGGTTGGGGTAGGAGCCTGATGGAGAGGCTCCAGGGAGAAGTGGAGAGAAGAAATGCAGATAGCTTTCTCAAGGAGTTTTGCCACAAAACGGAACAGGAATGAGGGGAGTGGGTAGCTGGAGTAGGAGCGGGTTTCTGGCCAGTGCTGTTAGAGTGCCTTGGTGTGCTCAGGGGGACAGTCCAGTGGGGGAAAGACTGGTGGTGCCTGGCCCTGGTGGCATGGTGTCTGTGGGACCAGTACCCCAAGGCAAGGCCAGGGTTCCCAGACAGGAAGGAAGGCCAAGGGTGCTGTGAAGTTGCAGGGAGGTGGTTAGATTGCAGGGCGAGGGCATTGGAGGTTCTTGACTTGCTGTGTGTCTGAGAAGCTTTGTGTGTTCTGCACAGCCGAGTGCTGCCAAGTTCGGGGGGCCTGAGGGTAGTGGCTCCGTGAGGGCCTGCACACATCCTAGCCAGGAGGCTCCTGGGGCTGGGTTTGAGGTGATGGTTGGGTCGCCACACGAGGTGACACCGAGGGGTGACTACGTAGGAAGCAGGCGGATTCCTGCCTCTCAGGCTGCGCTACTGCACAGATAGCTAAGTCTCGAAGCAGAGTTTGTCTTGAAATGGTGCTTACAGAAGTTAAGCATCTGGATCACGGGTAGCCTGTTTACCAGGTGTGGAAATGCCCTGAGCAGCTACCGAAGAGGAGGTAGGTGAGCGTCAGTGTGAAGAGGTTCGGAAGGTTCAGTCTCTTTGTTTTTGCAGAGATGAGGGCAGAGGAGGGCCAAGGAAGGGGTACAGCCCATCTGAGGAAGGCTGGGATTTAGGGTTTGTTTTTGAAGCTTGAAAACTATCCTGAGCTTTAGGGTAAAGAAAAGAAAGTTGAAATTGTTTTCCGTTCTCATCAGACTTGTGGGATCTCCACAAGGCTTGGGTATGTTGACTAAAGGGTTCGTGAGGAAGGGAAGAATGTTGCGGTTGAAGCAGGTCATTTTGATGCTGTAGTTTAGTGCCCTGGAAGAGACTTACAGCTTTTAACTTTCAACTGTTTTCTTCTAATAACGTGTACGATAGAGGCCCCTTCCGCGTTCATGCTTGACTAGTGCCATTCCTGGGCTTGGACCGTCGTGTTGTTCCCACCTGAAAGTGGTCAGTCAGGTCAGTGTTGGGGGCTCGTAGGTTATTTTATTCCACAAACAGTTACCGTGCTCCTGTGGTTTGTTTGATGCCTTGCTAGGCACTGGGAATGTAAAGATGAAAGAAGGCAGCACCCGTCTACAGAGAGTTTGCTGTCTCTCAGTTTTTATGTGTGGCAGCCATCAGCTCTTATGCTCAGACATTTTAATGATGTCTAGTAGAGACAGAGTGTAGGGACGGCTGGAGATGGTTAGTCTGGTCTCACATTCGGCCTTTGTTGCTCTGACATTTTTGGTAACTCATCCTGTCAGCACATTTCTGGTATACCAAGCTATCTGTAGGTAAAAGAAAAGAAATTCTCACAATCTGGGGACACGGGACCCTTCGACAGGGCATGTCATGGCAGAACCTACAGGAAGGAAAATAATAAGACTGCCGTTCCAGGACATTTGGTGTTTGGCTTAGGGTTCCAGGAGGAAAGGACTGTTACAGCAGAGTAGGCCAGCTGGGAGCCTGCCAGTGTAGCAACAGGACCCCAAGAGACAGCAAGAGGGAGACCCTACAGGGACCAAGGCAGGGAGCTCCAGGTCTGAGGCCACCACAAGGGATGGCAGTCACCATGGTGAAAGGTAGCCCCCGAGGGACCCTGTGTCTTTCCCTCTGTTCCTCTCTCATTTTGTTTTTTTCTGATTATAAAAGTAATAAAAATTTCTTAATACAAATATAAAACAGAGTATAATTGAGAAAGTGGAATTATCCCCTGGGTAATAACTGTTAATAGTGTGGCATATATTAAGAATATTGCTTGCGTGTTGTTCTTTTATTCATCTAACAAACACTTGTTGAAGACCTACTGTGTGCTGGAAGATGTGGGTAGAACATTACACAAGAGTCAGACAGGCCTCACCCTTTGTGGAGCTCATATTTGCATGAAGGAGAAAGACCGCAAGAAAGACAAAGAAAAATAAAGCAAGGAAGTTTTTTTAAAAAAAGACAGCAGACCCAAAATGGGGTCACCAAACTGAGACCTAACTTTATTGCAGTCTCGGCTCCTAGAAATGGAATCTTATCAGTCAGGCAGCGGTTGCCTGCTCTCCTGATCAGCGCTAATGAGGTCATCTGCCTGAAGGACCTCTGCCATCTCCCGAGGGAAAGTGCCCTTGCGGTAAAGAACCTGTTGGGTTTTTTTTTGTCTCACAGAACCTCCTTATTCCTACTCCCTTCTGCCTCTGGAAGTCTTTCACTTTCTGCAGCTCCTCGTGGCTCCTGTCTGTCTGCTTCATGGGATGCCGCCTGATTCATGAATTGTTGAGTAAAGCCAATAAGATCTTTAAGGTTTGCTCAGTTGAACTTTGTTTTTTAACAGTAGGTAATGCATTTGTGTATAAAGCACTTGAAAACAAGCTGTGCTATAGTGATTAAACATTCTTGTCACTGTCAGGAGAATAAGGCCTTTTCACAGCAGGACACCCAGCTGTTTAGCTCTGCCAACACCCTCATGACTTTCTGTTTTCTTCTCTGGGAACAAAGGCATTTGTGGATTGCTCCTGTGTATTTTAGTAAAGCCTTAGAGCTTTCAATTCTGTTCAGTGAAATTACTCCCAGGACTGTGTTTGAACAAGATTTTGAAGATTGTTCTTAAGGTTTCCACTTACGAACTAAGAAGAATTTAGTCCAGCTGTTAGTTTTGGGGAGTGAATCTTGGCTTTACTCTTTTGTTCCTTCTGAGAGAATATAGTGAGTTAATATAATGGAATATGTATGTATATCTGGCATAATGGAATACATCATAAAAGGAGATATATTTGGAATGTATCTATTGATATTGTGAAATAAAGCCAAACACTCTTCCTTAATAATTTTGATGGTTACAGTAATGAAGGAATTTGTGAAAACCAAATATAGACACTTTAATAGAAATACAGAACTTCCAGTTCTGGCCAAGATGGAGTAACAGGGACTGAATTTACCCTGAAGTAACTGACACAACAACAACGAAAGTCAGACAAAATGCATGAAACAAAAGCTTTCAAAACACTGGCCACCGCAGTGAGAGAGAGTGGTCCCTGAGAGGTGACAGACAAATGAGGCGAGCCCTGCAGCAGCCCCAGCTCTCTGCTGTGGCACAGGGAGGGGGCACTGATGTGGAGCCTGGTGGACCCCCTGAGTTGTGGGTAAGGTGCTCAGGGTCTGGGGACACCGGCATGCCTGTGGTTTTTAGACAGAGGGCAGGGAGGAGGCAGCAGCACAGAGAGAACTCTGGAGATATCTTGAGGGACCACCTTGTGTGTCCAGCAGAGCGCCGCTCACACGCACAAGTGAGGAAGCTACCTGAGGCCGAGGAGAGAACTTCTCAAAAGGTTCCGGTGAAACAGCTCCAGTTCCCTCTGACAAGACCCATAACCACAGGACAGTGGGCTGGACACTCAGGAATGTCAAGCTTTAGTGATGGGAAATAATTAGCCTTAGACTGAGTACTGCTCTGGACCCACCTAACAAATCATAAAAGCAAAACCCAGAAAAAGCAAACTGTTTCCCAGTAACTTAACTGCATCCTGAAACAGGAGTCAATTAAATTTTTAGGAATATAAAAAACACCCAGCAGCCAGCGAAGTGAACTTCACAGTGTCTGACATCTGATCGGAGGTGGCCAGATGTTTTCGTTTCCTGGGTGGCCATAGCAGAGCACGATGGATTGGGCAGCTGAAACAAGACGTGTTTGTCACGATTGTCACGACTTTGTCACGATTCTGGGTGCTACAAGTCTGAGGTCGGTGTGTTGGCAGCACTGGTTTCTTCTCGGGTCTCTCTCCTCGACGTGGAGGTGACCGTCTTCTCCCTGTGTCTTGCATGTCTTCCCTCTGCATGATCTGTCCGTTTCTTCTCCTAAGGACACCACTCTTAACGGATTACAGCCCACCCAAATGACCACATTTTAACTTAACTTAACCTCTTTAAAGACTCTGTCTCCAAAAGTAGTCATGTTCTGAAGCACTGGGAGTTAGGATGTAAACATCTGAATTGGGGTTGTGGGGCGGAATTCAGTACATAACCCACAGACATGCAAAGAGACAGAAATGTATGACTTAGAATAATCAATTAATGGAAACCAACCAAAATTGACACATTGTTTGAGCTAGCAAAGGGCATTAAAAGTTACTACAACTATATTCCACATGTTCAAAAAGTTAAGTAGAGTCATGGAAGATAGGAGAATTACCCAAGTCAAATTTTTGAAGATGAGAACTGCAGGTATGTGAGGTGGAAGACACACAGAAGGGCAGTAATGGCAGACTAGACACTGCAGAAAGAAAGACTCAGTTACCCAACATGAGACACAGAAAGAGAATCAAAACAATGTTTAGAAGCAGCACTGAGCTGTGGAAAAACTTCAGGCAACTTAACGTGTGGGTAATTTGAGTCCCCACAGAAGCAAGAGAGAGAGAAAAAGTAGATGAAGGAATAAAGGCCAGAAATTTTCCAAGCTCGGTGGCAACTACAAACTCACTGTCTAAAAAGCTCACTGAATCACCCACCCACACAAAAAAACAGTAAGAAAACTATACCAAGGTGCATCATAATCAGATTGCTCAAATCCAGTAATAAAAAGAAAAATCTTTTTTTTTTTTTTCGTCACACATCTGCCTTTATTGTGAGCAGCAGGTGGGATATTTTTAGCAATAGTAAAAAAGTTAATTTACAAAAGCAGGGATTCAGTGAAGCCACCTGGCTGGAACCCTTGGGAGCTCGTACATAGATGCCGACCCAGAGCAGCAGGACGAGGACCCCAAAGCCCAGGGAGAGTGAGACCACCAGAGAGATGAGGAGCTCCTTCTGGACAGCCCTAGTGCACTCTGTGGGGGTGACCTCGTGCACAGAGTCAGGTGGCTGAGAGTGTTCCAGTGGCCAACAGCACCATGGTCAGATGGGGAAAGACAGCCGGGTTCACTGGGCTGCGGTATCTGCTCATGGCCTTAAGTTCCGTTTTGCTGGGCACAGGGTTATCTGCTGAAAAAGAAAAATCTTAAAAGCAGCCAGAGGGAAAAAGACATGTACAGATGAGCAGATATGCAGGTGACAGCAGATTTCTTGTCAGGAAAAAAATAGTAAGAAAGAAGGTCATGGAGCAGCGTCTTTAGAGCACTGGAAAAAAAAAAAAAACCCCACAATAAAACCCCACCACTGCCCACCTAGAATTCTTCCTCCCTCCCTCCCTTGAAAAATGAAGTAAATGAAGTATAATTGACTTACTGTGTTAGTTTCAGGTGTGCAACATAGTGATTCAACATTTTTGTACATGACAAAGTAGTCACCACAGTAAGTCGTTACCATCTGTCACCTTACAAAGTTACTATAGTATTATCGACTGTATCCCTGTATTGTACCTTTCATCCCTGTGACATTTATTTTGTAACTGGAAGTTGTACTTCTTAATCTCCCTCACCTTCACTCATCCCCCACCAGCTTCCCCTCTGGTAACCCCCTATTTGTTCTTTGTATCTATCAGTCTGTTTCTGTTTTGTTACATTTGTTCTGCTTTTTAGATTCCACTTATAAGAGAAATCGCATGATATTTGTGTTTTGCTGTCTGTCCTATCTCACCTAACCCAAACCTAACCCTAAGCTAACCCTAACCGCAGACATGGAGGTGAGCACGTCCTCAGCAGTGGTAGTCAGGTTAAGGGGAGAGTTCCGCGGTGCCAGTGTGTGCTCCTTTAATAAAACGAAGAACCCAGAAGCTCAGGCTTCTCAGGTAGGAAAATTAAAGGGGGGGGGGTGGCAGGTTCACTTGCATCTAAAAGTAGTCCTTTGTTAAAGAATTTACCTAGTGCTCCTTTAAAGAGGGCATTTCTGCAGTGTGAAGTTGTGAAGTGGCTTGCTTTGTCCACCTTGTAAGCGCTGCGCCCTCACGTGTAGCTGTTTCACCCTGTGGGCACATCGCTACTGCTCACCGACTTCCTGGTTCCGGGCCTTGCCCCCTTGAAGTGAGACGCGGTCTCATGTTGTGAAAGAAGTGTCATTACTCTCTAGGTAGAAGCATTTCATAGCAGGTTTGTGGTTCTCCGTGCCTTCTTTCCTAACGCCATGTGGGGAGACGGTGACATAACGAGGCAGTGGCGCTTCCTGACAGGTTCCTGAGCTACTAGGATTAGCAGAAGCCCCTGCTGACCAGGGCTGGACACAGCCAGAGCAAGAAGTAAACTGTTGTTTTTCATGCGGATGCCTCTGGTGGTGGTTTGTTCCTGCATCGTGGTATAGCCTGTTCGTGCCAGTACAACCACCCGATTTTGGAAATCTTTTTTATTATATACAAGAAATATATTTAAAATTTTAAAAAATACTGAAGCATATGTGGTAAATTCTCTGCCCTCACCTCCCCTGACATGAAATTTCTCCCCCCACATCACTGCGCAGACGCATGTTCCTTGTCACTGGCAACTGCATGGCACTTTGTTGTGTGGGTGCATGGTCCCCTGTGTGGAAGACAGAAGGTTAGTGTGCTGGGATCATAGATTTCATGCATACAAACAACAATAATTAGTTGTGAGATAAAATCACAAACAAAATGAATAAAAAAAAATCAAATAACAAAAAATGCCTATAAGGAATAATGCCTTAGAAGGAAAGACACTAGATCTCTAAGAAGAAAACTTAACCATTCTCAGAGGACACAGAAGTTCACCTGAACAAATGTAAGGACATGTGTGTTCTTGACTAGAAAAGCTCACATCATAAACTGCCTAATCTCCCTAAGTTCGATTATTCGCTTAACAAGATTCCAAGTAAAAATGCTAACCTGGTTCTCTTGGGTTCTACACAAGCTGATTCTGAAGTTCAGTGAAAGAACAAGATACAGGAGTTGCAGGTGCCCTGTGGAGAGGGAGTGCGAGTAGACACTGGTCCGTGCTGCTGTATTCAGGTTCAGCAAGACAGCGGTGACTTGAGTAACGTGCCAATGAGACAGGATGGAAATTCCAGAAATACAAATATAAGAAATATCTGCATGACATGACTAATGACAAGAAAAGGTATTTGCAGCTCATATACATGAGAAGCTAAATTACTGTAATAAATAAAGAGCTTCTAGGAATTTAAAAGAAAAAATCAAAACCCAGTGAAAAATGTGCAAAGGACGTGCATAATTAATAGAAAAAGAAATACCATATCCTCATTATGCGAAAGATTGTGCAACCATACTTATTCATAATTAGAGAAATGAAATCAAAGTTTTCAGCTGTCGGATTGGCAGACGTGCCTCTTGGACAACTTCTTTGCTAGTGAGGCTTTGAGGGAAGCAGGGATTTGAGAGAGTAATTTCTTAATCCTAGTTGCATTTACTCTTTGTTCCAGCAGTTTCCATTCTAGGACTGTCCCATGTGCATTTACACATAAAAAATTACACGTGTACAGGATGACTCATGGTGGCGCTGACTGCTGGAAACAGCCTGAGTGTCCAGTGACTGGAGGCTGGTGTAACACCCTGTGATGTATCAGCCCAGTGAAGTGCTGTGGGGCTGCACTGCAGCTGTGGGTTGATAGGCAGCGACTGCTTAGGCATATTGTTGAGAGAGAAAAATCGACATGTGAAGCAGTTTGCATTGTGTAGTGTGAGAAAAACAAGGAATGAGAACATGTATGTGTGTTTGCATAAGGAAACACTGGAAGGATAAGTAAGTAGCTAATGAAAATGGGCGCGGAGTGCGTGGAGTTGTCAGTCGGGCCACTTTGTTTTACCTTTTGAAATATATAACATGTGACCTTTAAAAAATGTGTTGATAAGCTAAAAAGAAAAATGAGCATGCCAGGATGGTACTGGCTACTTTACCAAACCAGTACTGACAGCCACGTGCACATGAGTCACACTACTCTGGCAGTCTGCTCCTGAGGCCTCACATGCGCCTCCAGGTGGGTTGGAGATGTAGCCGCGGAGGCGCTTCACGTCACCAGCTCTGCACTAGGGAAGGGCGCTTACAGACTTCCGGTGGCTTGCCAGCATCTCCACCACAGATCTGCCTTTATAAGATCTAGTTTAATACGGAATCAAGTTTACAAGGACGTTCTACTAGTCTAGTGTATCAGCAGTGGCTCCTGTAGAATCACGTGATTTGAGGTTATTTTCATTCTCCTATCAATACCTTTTTGTAGCTTGCAGGTTTTCTGTATTTATCTGTTACCGGGAGGACATAAAGCTATGAGAAAGTAACCCCTGGTGAATACTGCGAACGTATTCCATCTTCCTCTCTCAGACCGTGCTGCGCAGAGGACACCTTGCACAGCCTTCCTGGCATGCCAGGATGGTCAAGTCCTGTGGGCAGCCCTCCAGAGTGGAGCTGCTTGGCCAGAGAGGAGGTCCCTCTGGCAGTGGGGCAGGTGTTTGCCTATACTTACTGTTTTGGTATTGTCGGTGTTCTTATTCTTTGCCAGTAATACAGGTGAAGGTGGAGCTTCATTGTTCAGTTTGTATTTCTGCGTGTCATCTTGGTGCTACATTTTTGGATAACAGAAAGTGTCACAAAATAGTGCCCTTTGTATCTGAAGATAAATTCCTTCAGTGTTGCCTCATCGTGAGGCTTTGTTTCATTCAAATGAAAGCAGAAGGAGAGTGATTTCAAGAGCTATTTCAGTGGAGTCCCAGGATGGCCTTGACCCAGAGGGCAGCATGGTGTGGTCCTGGGGCCTTTGGTGCCCTGCTCTCTGCTGGTGTGGTCCAGCAGGAGGCCTTTCTACTCCATCTCAGCATGAGAAACCCTAGGCTTAGAGATTCTCAAGTGAGTGGAAATGCGGATACTTACAGTTGTTTTTTTTCTAAAGCTCCTTTTTGTACCTTCATGTTCTACATTTCATTGGCAAGTCTACCGTCTGTTACACTTAAAATTAAATCTTGATCAAAGACAAGACGACAAGATAGTTCATCAGCCAACATTATATGGAAAAGTAAAATGTTAATCATTTTATTTACTGCCTGGCACATAGTAGATGCTTGATAAGTATTTGTTAAATTAATGTAAATTCAAGTGAAGAAGCAAGGTTTTTCATCTGTTCTCACCTCTGCTGTAAAATATTATTCTGAATATGCTAGATATTGTGGCAAGTTAAGAAAAAGTTAAAAGATAAACCTCTAAGGAGTAGAAATTGTCATTGCTTGCTTGCAGATAATGATGTTTTAACTAGAAGACTCCAATAAAAATCAACCAAAAATTTCTCAGAACTAATGGATCTCAGTAAGATTTTCAAATGCAAAATAAATATATAGCCTCCTTTTATACCAGTAGCTAACCAACTAGAAAAATGTAAAGGATAAACTGTTTCATAGTAGCAACAAAAACTGTACAATATCTAAGAATACACATAGGAAATATATAGTCTTTATTAAGAAAGTTATTAAGCTTTACTGAGACCATAAAATAATATTTGTTTAAGTGGAAAGATACATTTTTAGATGAGAATCCATAATATTGAGAAGGTAGTGTTTCTTTCCCAAACAGATTTAATGCAGTTCCACCTCAGTCTCCCTTTAGGGAAGTCAGAGTGCAGGGCTGTGAGTGGGTCCTGGGGATGCAGGTCTTCCACTGCTCTTTTGCAAAATACAAAGCTGCGGACCAGGGACTGGACGTTCAGCAAAGGATTGTCAGAGCTGGGAGGCGACCTTGTATTTTTTGCTCCTGAGCTCACCATGCCCCATCTCCAACTTCCAGCTCTCTGGGAGCTGAGGAAGAAGACGGGGGCTCTCAGCACTCTTTTTAAAAACTTTCATGTATTTCTTCTGTTTCAAGAGTATCAAAGCTTGTGTTTACACTTTACAGGAATAAAACGAGTCTTTTGACAGGGAGAGCAGTGGTCCCATCAGTGAGGAAGGAGTCCAGAGGGTTTTTTTTTTTTTCATTTTTCAGTTTTATTAGGTAGAATTGTTACAGTTTGGCTGCAATATACAAAATATTGCATGTAAATACATATATACAATATACTGCACTTTTTTTTTTAGTTTACATATATGTGCTGATCATTGTTGCTAAGAACAGTTTAGAGCTTTAGCTTTTTAAACTTACATAGTTACCAAAGGAATAAAGCCAACTACAAAATAAGAATCAACAGAACGCGGTAATCCCATAATAAAGGACAGTCAAGTGTGCTCACACATATTCAAGAAATCAGTCATCTTAGTTATGAACAATAAGTAGTTCATTTGTGTTCTTTTTTTTTTCTTTTAGATTCCACATAATAAGTGATGTCGTATGGCATCTTTCTCTCTGTTTCTGGCCCACTTTACTTAGAATGATGATCTTCATTTCCTTCCATGTTGCTGCAAATGGCATTAAATTTTTTTATGGCTGAGTAGTATTCCATTGTATAAATATACCACATCTTCTTTATCCAGTTATCTGTTGATGGACATTTGGGTTGTTTCCATGTCTTGGCTGTTGTAAATAGTACTGCTGTGAACATTGGGGTGCCTTTTTGAATTTTATTTTTCTCCGGATATATGCCCAGGAGTGGGATAGCTGGATATCATGGTAGGTCTATTTTCAGTTTTTTAAGGAACCTCCATACTGTCCTCCATGGTGGCTGCACCAATCTATACCCCGCCAACAATGTAGGAGGGTTCCCTGCTCTCCATACGCTCTCCAGGGTAGACTTTTCAGTGATGGCCATTCTGGCTGGTGTGAGGTGATATCTCATTGTAGTTTTGATCTGCATTTCTCTGACAATTAGCCATGCTGAGCATTTTTTCATGTGCCTATTGGCCATTTGTATGTCTTCATTGGAGAATTGCTTGTTTAGGTCTTCGGCCCATTTTTGGATTGTGTTGCTTCTTTTTTGATATTAAGCTGTATGAGCAGTTTGTATATTTTTGAAATTAGTCCCTTGTCAGTCACATCATTTGCAAATATTTTCTCCCATTCTGTAAGTTGTCTTTTCATTTTGTTGATGGTATCCTTAGCTGTGCAAAAGCTTTTAAGGTTAATCAGATCCCATTTGTTTATTTTTCCTTTTATTTTCGTTACTCCAGGAGCTGGTTCAAAAAATATATTGCTGCGATTTATGTCCGAGAGTGTTTTGCCTATGTTTTCCTTTAGGAGTTTTATAGTATCTGGTCTTATATTTAAGTCTTAATCCATTTTGAGTTTATTTTGTATATGGTGTTAGAGAATGTTCTAATTTCAGTCTTTTACAGGTAGCTATCCAGTTTTCCCACCAGAGGGGTTTTTAATATTGCCCTCCTGATTCCTGAGCCCCTTCCACAGGCACAGGAACCACCTGTCACATGCCCTATCTCTTTGCATCCTGGCTTAGAACTTCCTGGGGGTGCCAACTGAATTTAGAAGTTCCCAGCTTCCAAAATTTTGGTCTCTTCTCTCATTCTTTGACTCTAGGATTTTATGCTAAAAAAAAAAAGAAACCTCCAAAAACTGTCATTTTTGTGGGGGTTTTGGAGGAAACAGTTAAATCTACCATCTTTAGCCTGGTAAATAAAATTTTAACGTCTGTTCAAGGTGGCGTTTTAGATGGATAGAAACTATTGGGTAACCAGGAATATATAAACTCAGAGCCCTCCTTCCACCATATGCCAGAGTACATTCCGCGATTGAGTCTAAAGTGTAAAGTCCTAAAAGAAAAATGAGATCCTCAATCTCAAGGTCAGAGAAGAATGTCTACCCAAGAAGTAGAGGAAGAAAGCATAAAGAGAAAAACTCATACAATGAGAACACATAAAAATTAAAAAGTGTCCTATAATTAAAAGTATTTCTAAGTAAAAAGACAAATGATAAAGGGAAGTATTTTAAAAATACGTAAGATGTCAAATGGAGGTAATATCCTTCATACTGACTGTGAAAGTGATTGTAAGAGGGGCACAGTTAGATACAACAGCCAGGGAGGCGTCAGAGCAAATGGCCTTGAAGCTGAGTCCTGAAGGAGCCACAGGACTGGAAGGAAGGGTACTGGTTGCACAGGTTGGGGAAACCCTAGACCCTTGCGAGAAACTGGAGGACCAGAGGTGGGCAGCACTCCTGGGATCTGTTTCAGATCCTTTGCATCTGAAGGGTTTAAGGGAGCAGGGATGTGATCAGATTTACATTTGAAAAATGTCTCTTGGCTTATATAGCAGGCAGGCAGAGGTCAGAGGTTCCATTAAGAGGTCTTAAGAAGGCCAAGGTATTGATCTCCAAAATGGGGTGAGTTCACCCAGGGGTTGTGTGAGACACATTGAGATGTGGGAAGAAAATATTGGGCCTTCTAATTATATTCATATTCAGATATTAACCAACCAGTCATACATGTGTGTAATTTAATAAGTACATAAGCATTGAGGGCATGCTCCAAAAATGGTACTGATTGAATGTGTCATCAAAAAAGGTTAGGGCTGCTGATCTGGGTAAGATACATGGATCAGAGAGGAGCAGGCAAGCTGTCTAGAGGTGAATGGACTTGAAACTTGGTGTGGGTGGGTTGGAGGTGGAGATGGGGAAGAAGTGGGTTCAGCACTGACTGCTGGGGTCTGTGTGGGCACCTGGTGTTTGCTGAGATGAAGAACCGAGGGGAGGAGAGGGTGGAAGAATTTGGTTCTGACGTTGAATTTTGATTTGCCTGTGAGACTCCACATGGGGAGACAGCTGGGTATGCAGGCCTGGCGCTCAGTCCTTTCAGGCCTGCATGTTGTTGGTCTTACCTGAGGGCCCTCAGGTAAAGAGGGCGAGTGTTGGCCAGGGCAGACCAGGTCATGCAGCAGGACCCCTGGCGCACTGGCGTGTTTCTTACCCGCCGTCCCCACCACGTGTCTGGTGTGGACTCTGCTCATTGTGGTCACCCGGGCGCCGGGCCAGCAGGGCCTCCATCTCCACACACCCTCCCTCCACCTTGGGGGCCGTTGGCTGCTCCTGAAGTGTCCACCCAGAAGGGATGTGGTCTCTCTGCTCACATTTAGCCAAAGCATGTCACTTGACCGCCCCAACTCTGAAGGAGGGGCATGCCCTCCTACTGTGGTCCCAGGAAGGCACAGGGCCAGAGATGACTAGGAAGCAGCACTGGCCGCTGCCGTGTAATTCTGCGTAAGAGCTGGTAGCTTGGCCATTTTTAGCAGAGGAGGCAGTGCTGGGCATGCTCAGCACAGAGCACGGTGTTCCCTGGCCTTCGCTGCCCGAGGGCGTGCTCTGGGGTCCTCGGGCAGAGCACACCCAAGCCTAACAGGAAGGTCCTGTGACTCCGCCAGAAAGTGCAGGTGCCCTGGGGACAAGGCTGCAGAGGTGAGGGGTCCACCTCGGGGGAGACTGGCCCCACCGCAACCCTCGCCTGCTTGCCTTGAGCTTCCCTTCTGATGTTGCACGTGGTGTTACTGGTGTCACTTCTGAAACATCAGACTACTTTTCAGCACTAATGTGGCTAAAGAGTAATTGTAATTTAAGACACCAGAGCAAGAAGTTTGAGTTCAGCTGCGCAGTCTGGCCAAGCAGGGCTGGACAAAGCCAGGGTGTCTTTGCTTCCTGCCGGCCCCTGAGAGAGGCCCCTTCAGTTGAATTCAGTGTTTCTGCCCAGAGAGACCACCCTGAGCTTTTCACTTCCTTGTTCATCTGTTTACTCTGCACAGCGGGCCTTTCAGGTAGATTCCAGTAGAGCAGAGGAGACCGAGGCTCAGAGAGTAGATCTGCCCCTGCACGTGGGCTGGGGAGTGCCCAGCCAGCTCCGCCCCCACGGCCATGCAGAGCCCGGGTCTGGGATGCTGTGCCACACAGTCCCCAATGCTCCACTGCAGGGAAGCACCACCAGGGCTTGGCTTCCTCCGGGGCTGCTTGGCTGGGTGGGGGCCTTACTCTGAGTCTTCATCCAGCACTTGGTTCCCTCCCCCAGTGGAGGAGTCAGGCCGGTGGGAACAGTGAGTTGAAAAGCAAATCAGTGTCAATTTGGAAATCAGAGTGGAGGCAGGCGCCACTGCCTGCTCAGCAGGACCCTCTTCTGGTTCTCACATGTCTTCCCAAAGCTGCAGCCCTTCTGCCAAGGAGTGTGTGCGCCCATCTGGGCACTTCTGGGGTTTGCTGCCAAGGGTCCTGTGCAGGTGGAGTAGGCCCCCAGGTTGGTGCCTGCAGGGCTCTGGTCCTGGTGCTGGAGACGGGGGCGCATCCACAGCAGCAGTGGGTATGCTGGCCCAGCTCACGCCTCCAGGAGAGAGAGGGCAGCCAGGTCCCAGCAGCTTTAAATCATTGGGTGTCAAAGCAGTGCACAGGAAGCCATGGTCTGGAAGCAGGCAGGCTGAGTTGCATAGAGAATCTTGCAAGCCCTGAGTGGTCATCTGCTAAGGGGTGTCTGAGGGCTTGTGCCAGCTGCCCCACAGACTGACCAGCAGGCCTGCCCCTGGGTGTCTCTCCCTTTCAGTTTTGTAGGTGCAGTTGACGGGAAGGTTCTAGGTAACACGTGTAAGGTATACTTTTGTTTTTCATCTCCAAAGTGCAGGAACTCCGTTGATACAAACAAGCTTGTTCGCTGAAGTTTCCCTAAGTAAAGAGCATCTTTTGAGCTTCCTTGATTCCTAGATTTGGCTTCTGTTCTCTCAAGAACGGCCTCTCTGTATCTGCCCATCTTTGTATTGTTGCCTTAGTTTCACAGCTCAAAGTGGGGAAAAAGAAGACAGCCTCCTTAAAGTACAAGTGATTTTTATTTGGTGGCATGCAATGAAGAATCTTTAAAAATATTTACCTTTTCAATTTACTCAAAGATGTTTTGCTCTTTTATCATTAAAAGATGACAACTCCATCCATCACGAAGCTTTCTTAGATTGAGCTTAGAGACACGGCCTTTTAGCTCAGCCCCATTCTTTTTTTCTGTTTTGCCCTTAAAATGGGGACAGGGGTCTGTTATTTAAAATGTTCATTTGTTTTCTGCCAGTTTTCCTCTGGTAGGCGATAGCAGTGGATGAGAGTGAGCCCTGCCGGTCTTCATCCTGCATGAGGTGTTTTCACGTCGACGGGTATCAGACAGGTTCCACTGCTTAACACCAGCTGGTTCTGTATAATACAGAGTTTCCAGCTCTAGCCTCTCAGAGGATGTAGTAGCGTTTGTTTGAGGTGGGGGACTTTGTGAATGACTGTACCATTTTTTCTTTCCTATTTCCCATTCCAAAGACAGACTTTGATAGCTCAAACCTCTTACCAAAAAATCGTGTTTCCATTGTTCAAAGCAGTTAATTATGTTTGAGTATCTCTTTAGGAGGCACAGAAGGAGAAGAGAGAGAGACAGGAAGGAGAAAGCCCAGGTCGGATATGAGAGCAGACGACAAGCCATTGGGGCAGGGTTCTAATCCCAAGTTGCTGGAGGGAGTGTGAGCACTGTCGTTCTAAGAAGATGGAACGGATGGGCAAAAGCTGAGCAGAGGCGACAGTACAGTCCTGTCTTGCAGAGGATTTTGTGGACTCAATAGTTTGACTTGCTGGATTTCCTTTCGTGTTGTCATTAAGATCCGGTATGTCTCTGTGGATGGTCTGACCCACTAATGTCTTCGTCTTGGATGTCAGGAAGGATGCGCGTGTTCAGCTGCACGGGGGCAGGGTGCTCGTGCACGGGCCTCAGTGTCTCACACACAGTGCTGTAGCCCAGAAGGCATGGGGCCTGGCGAGGGATGCTGAAAGCTAGAATGTGTGAAAGCTCTGGGCCGTAAATGTGAGTGAACTTCTGGCACCAGAGCGGAGGTCAGTCGGGGGGTCCCCCCACTGTGGGCACTGTGAGCCAAGAGGTGCAGCAGGCCTCCTTCCCTGGTCTTCCCGCCCCAGGCTCTCCCCAGACCCTCCTGCCCGCCCCTCTCCTGCTTCTGGGACAGCATGCACCCGTGTGTCTGGCTTCTGCCACCCACAGCTGTGAACTGGCTCTGCAGGTAGGAGCAGTCTTGAGGGCCGAATTCTGTTTTGCTTACCAGTAGATGCAGTTTCCTGCTTCACTAAACTTTTTTGGTCGGTAGAGGCCAGAAACTCCTATCCTTTTTGTTTATTTACTTGTGAAAGTGGTTTGAGTCTTGAAATTAGAAACCTCAGGTTCTGTCACTTAGCCACTCCAGGGTGGCTTCCTTTGCCCCCAATTCTCTGCCCCTTCCAGGTTTATACAGAGACTAGCAGGAGGGATTCAGGCCTCGTCAGCACCTTTACTGGCCTGTTCCGAGCACCAGGGCAGGGGAGACGTAGTCTACGACTCTGTGAAGTGTGGGTGGTGGCGCTTCCGTGGTCATGGGCATCGCTGATAGAGCACTGGCCAGCATGGGTCTGGCTCAGCAGGGGTAGGGGGCAGGCCGTGAGGGTGAAGTCGAGGCAAGTGCCAAGGGGCTTGGGGGCTTCCGGGCAGACAGGCACTTGCTGGTTCCCTCAGTCGTCACGAGAGCACAGTCACTCTTCAGCAGGAGCCCTGGGTCCGGTGACCAGTGACGGAGAGGAATGGTCCCAGTTCTGCCCTGAGGTGGACCTGCCAGCCTGGACAGAGGGTGGACGGGCGGCTTTGGCTGGCTGTGCTTTCCCTCTGGGCCCTCGCTTGTGCACTTCTGCTCTCAAGCACGTGTTTGAGAGGGTTACCTTTGGAACAACTCGTCGTTACGGTTGTGTATTCTGCTCGTAAATTTGCTTTTTCTTTAAATTTGTGCTTTGACTTCTTTATTCTCATTTACAGGTACTTGTTCAGACTTTGGGAGTTAAATTTAAAGGTACATTAATCATGGTGTCTGTTTACCAGAAAGAAAACGAGGCTTGCTCTCAGGTCTAGGATTTGGGAAAAGCATTAAAAACGTGGTATTTCTGATTTATTTCAGTTACTGTTTTTGTGTTACTTAGTGGTAGAGTCAGGTTTTAAACTGGCTCGTGTTCTAGAAATTCTTTAAATTTGTGTGGATGTTAGAGAACTACAGGGAGATAGAGCTGCTAATTTAAAATCACCACTTTTGAAGGCTACGTAGCTACTAGTTAAAATTAAATTGAATTTTGAGGAATCATTTTATAGATGTGTGCGATGACTAGAGACCGTTTTTGAGAAAACTGCGTCCTGAGCTTGAGAGAGACAGGTAGCCTTCTAGCTATAGCCCTTCATTTAGCCTGTCAGTTACTGCACAGACTGGCTGTGTCTGGGCTGCGTTAGATTCTGTGAGTAGGTTTTTAAAAGACAATAGAAACCATGGCATAGAGCCCAGTGGCCAGGTCATACTTCAGGCCAATAAAACTAGAATTTCTTTTCTTTTTCTTTTTGACTAGAACTTCTGAAGCAAATTCCAGACATTGACATTTTGTAAATTTCTCAGAAGATTCTAGTACACAACCAAATGACTGTCAACCAGAGTGACTTTCAGCAAAGTTGCTTGGTTCGAGATACAGGCTATGAAACAGAAGAAACTGGCACTGTGCGTGTAGAGGGAGCCCAGAGGAGTCGGTGGTGGTTCTGGTAATTTTCTGCATTAATGATCATGGGGCAGTAAATCTTCAGTCAAGGGTTCACTGGGCACAAACAGTAGGCGTGGCATTGAGTTTGGTGCCACGGAAACAAGGGTGAAAGACCAGGTCCCTGCTGGCAGGAGTTCATCTTGTTGGAGCAGAAAGAGCCAGACCCAGCGATGCTGCTGTTGGGGAGAACTTTCCCTGCACCGACTTAGATCTGCAGTAGGAGACAGCAGACGGGTGGACGGAGAGAAGTGCATTGTGCACGTGGGCGTGCCGCAGGGAGAGCAGCTCCTCCAGCAGCCCGAGGGAGAGCTTCATACACCAGCTTCATAAGGGGAGGGCAGGGTTCGGGCTTTATGGGACGGAAGCTTCCAATGAGGCTTGTTTACACAGGTCCTGTGGAATGTCCTGTACTCAAGGCCAGTCGCCTCCCTGACTGGAGACCTCCCCAGGGGTGGTTTGTGGCAGCTGCTCTCCTAAAGTTCTGCTCTAGGCCGGAGAGGAATTTCAGATGAGATTTATGTGTCTGTTAGCAATCACATGTTTTCACTTGGAAGCAATTTTGTCCATTTCTGGTGGGTTGTCAGTCCCCACATTCCCCCCACTTGAAACTTCCCAAGAAGTTTCATGAGCAAGGAGCTAGTTAATTGCTGCAGAGAGAAGAGTCAGCTGAGAAGGTGAGAAGTAAGCCGTCTGCATTGGAAAGGAAGAATTCAGATTAGAACAAGGAAACAAAAAGAAAAACAAAGATTAATGGTTGAAGCAGATTCTAAACCTGGTTTCTGAGTCCCAAGGGCAGTCAGTCAGAAGATTTGGAAATGCTGAGTTTGTAGCGTTTTTAGATGGTAGAGTGAGGGTGGCAGTGGCAGTCCAAGTATTTCCTGGTTTGCGGTTTAAATGTCTTTGGTGATGACATCCCACATGTGATCTGCTCTGTGAAGAGTCTACTGAGGTTTACATCAAGTCGATCAGCTTCAGCTAGCAAGACTTTTCAGATCCTTGGGCGAGGGCACACCGCATAGCAGTCTGGAGTCCCAGTGAGGATCTGGGCAGTCAGGTCTTAGTTACCTTGCGTCAGGAGGGCAAGAGGAAAATTAGAAATGTTCATTTGGAGGGTTGTAACCAGGTGTTGAAGGAAGCCCAAAGAATTGAGAATTTGGTAAAGACTGACAAAATACAAGAGGGCAAAATTTGGGCCAGTTTACAGATAATAATAAAACTTCAAAGGTAATGAACAGGACTAGAATCGAATAACCCATGAGGATGTGCTACAGTTCTCTGTTGAAACATAAAATTTATCTCCATAGTAGCATCCTTCCTTGATTGAAGATACTAAAAGTAAGATTGTTTTTCTTTACAAAAGTACATCTCTTCTCGTTAGATTTGACCTAATTATTTACGTAAGTGCAGCAGGAATGCCAATTGACCACATAGGCCTTTTAAAAGCTTACTTTGCTGGAACATTTCATAAAGAATCTCAGATTAGACTTTTAAAAGTCTTTGGAAGCTAGGAAGCCAAGCCAAGAACTGCAGTACCTGGAGGTTTGTTTGGTTGATTTCCGGTCTTCTTGAAGGCCTCAAAATGTCTTATAGTTTTGGGGCCTGCCAGGAATTGACCTTTAAGTAAGGCTGGGAATGTTGTAAGTTAGGTACCAGGCCTGTCTTTGGTTTCTAGGCATTGGTTCCATAAAGTCGACCTTAGTCCCTTAAAGCTGTCTGGTCGCGTACAATTCTATGCATCATTCTTCAGAATGCCATTCCAGTCAAAGCCTTGGCTACATAACCAGTGTTTCCAGTTATGGTCTGTACAAAGAGGACGGATTCTTATTGAACTTAACACAAATAATTACACTGCCATGAAAATACAATTATTCAGTCATAGTCTGTGACTCAGGAAGGATCAGGTAGGGAGAAAAAGATAAATGTTTCATTTCTGTTTACAAAAGTCTCATCCACTAAATTGCTATAAATCACGGATAACAGAAGAGGAAGGAAAAAGGGATTCCTTACACCTAGAAAATATAAAATTAAGGCATCAGCAATATTCCAAACAAAAGCCATAAAAAAATCGTTCTTCAAGATCATTTCATTCAGTCCCGTGTAATTAACTCTTGTTCTCCTTGATCTCATGTTGGTAGTTTTCTTGAGTCCATCAGCTTCTCCACTGGAGCAATGGAAATCTTTACTCAGACCAGTGGAATGGTCAGAAAGCACTGCCGTCAGAAGCCCTGGAGTGTGTGTCTTGGTCCTCCCCATGGGTGTCTGAGAGAGTCTCTTTTTGTTGCACTTTGACCTGTGACTGATGGCAAACGCTCTTAGAGAAGACTCAGTGTAAAACAGAAACTGTCTGTGGACGACAAAAGGCTTAGAATGGCCATGGTTCAAGATACGATGAGAGTTCATTGTAAAAATAATGCAGTTGACAAGGAACTTCGGTTTCTATGACATAAGCATGTTAAATCCTAACCAGAATTACACCAGCACATATTACGGATAGCGGAGGCATTGACAAATTTCTGGGAATGTTACACAATTTCTGAAATGCTTATATTAACAACATTTATTAACACAACCTAGGGCAGGTTGAGCATCTCTTTTTCACAGTACTTACTTGCAACTCAGCACATCGGATAGATCTGACTGTCTTTAATAGCTCTTTTTACAAGCTAAGGAACAAACTGCCATTTTCCAGGTGCCTTCTGGGAAATCCCGAAACAGTTTGAAATCAAGATTTATTTTAGGATTTGATTTTGGGAAGGCAAAATACCACAAGTTATCAAAAACATCAAAAGGTTTGAACACTTACCTAAATAGGGTCATAGATCACTGTGAAACAATGCTTCACTTATTTAACCAAAGTGATAATAAACGAATTCAAAAGTAGCTGTAGCAGGTAACATGATTGTAACAGAACTTGGGTCTCTTAAATAGCCAAAGACATGATACAAAGGTTGACATAAAGAAGATATTCTGATAAGACTTAAAACCTTTGTTTCCTGGGCAGATTGCTTAAAATGGAAAGAGAACTCTTTTACAGCCACTTATTTGTTAAGAGCAGACCTATAGTCCAAGGAATTTTTATCATTTTAACAGTGAGACAACCAAATACTAGTTTTGCATTCGGGTAGTATTAATACTCAAGCTCATTTTTTTTAACCCTATAAATAAATTCATCCAACCTTAGCCAGCTTTGACGACGCAGCGTCTAAGATTCCTTCCCATGAACTACCTACAGCTCTCTGTAGCCATTCAGGCTTTGTCCTGCTCTTCCCTTTTCTCTCATTCTGGAACAAGCAGTTATTTTACTTTAGGACAAAATTTACTCTTTTTCCCTTGACAAAAACACTTACTATATTCCTTGCCTACTTTTCATGCAAAGTTGTTGCCCTTTGTCCTTATTATTTCTAGTAACCTTTATCTTTCCGAGAAAACTAGGTTGTAGACAATTGTGAATTGTCTGTCATACCAACATTTTGTGACAGATTAGCAAATTTTATGAATATCCCATTTCACAATTTTACAGATATTGCTTCCTCAGAATACAATTTTTCAGTGTGGCAAAAAGAACATGTTTATTACCAGACTCAATTATCTTTAGCCTCTCTGTAGTATATAAAAATAAAAAGCCAAAAGCGTATAAACCTAAACTTAGGCTTAATAATGAATATTTTAGTATTTTATCTTTTTAGAAATAAGTATTTTATAAATGTCTGTTACTTAATTTAGTATGACTTTAAAGTTGAAAGTTATCAAAAAGATTTTTAAAACTATTTTAGGCATACATATCATAAAAAGTAATTACTGTTGAAAAATCCATTCATAAAACTTTATTTCACTTACATCGACCTAATATACTTGCTCTTAACAATTATGCTTGGATTGTTCATGAAAAATTTCATAAGACATTAAGCAGAGCTCGTCATCGTGAAGTTGTTTCCCTGTTTATTATTTTTACAACATGTGCATGTTAGGCAAGTGTAAAAAATCAAAATAAAAAACCTTAGAAAATTCAATACTTTTTTTTAGTGTTTTTATATTTATTTTCAGATGTACATTAAGTGAAAATTACAAACCCTATTATAATATTGGCATTTCACAGCAGGTAAAATTCTTTTTTAACATTTTTTAAATTGAGTTTACAATGTTGTGTCAATTTCCAGTGTAGAGCACAATTTTTCAGTTATACATGAACATACATATGTTCATTGTCACATTCTTTTTCACCGTGAGCTATCACCAGATCTTGTATATATTTCCCTGTGCTACACAGTATAATCTTGTTTATCTATTCTGCATATGCCTGTCAGTATCTACAATACATGGGCTTTTTAAATTGTTTTATTGTTGCACTAGACATGAATAATGAATTTCATGCAATTTATTTTACTGCAGATTCACTTGTACTTTTATTCTTAGGTTGAACTTAAAATTTTTATAACCTTAAAAATCTAGTAGACCTGTCAAATTGTTATTCTACCCATGTTTATTAGTCAAATAACGTGTGCTCATATTATACTTAATGCTGATAACTCTGAGCAACTGTGTTTATTAAACTGATAATACCAAACTGACCTTGTTTATACATGAACTTGAAAAATATTTGGGCTAATTCCTATACTTCTGGGAGTTTTAGTAATATTTAATTTAGCATTTATTTCCCTGTAAGCTGATTAGAACAGAGGTCCTTGAGGGGTTTTATAGATTAACTTGGCAGTACCATCCAGGGGTGGGAAAACGTCACATTTACAGTGGACCCTTGAACAATAAGGGTTTGAACAGTGCAGGTCCACGCATATGCCAAATAGGTACCAGAGTCCCACGTGATCCATGGCTGGCTGAATCTGCAGATGTGGAACTGCAGAGACACGGGCCAACTTTTAAGTTCTGCTTGGCTTTTCAGCTGTGTGGTGGGTGGGCTCCCCTGCCCCTGTGCTGCTCGGGGATCAGCTATAGGTGGCATGTGTCCGTAGGTAGACCATCTTCCTGCACTCACCGTCCTGGCAGTCTAGCCATGAGTCAGCACAGCCGCAGTCACACCAAACTCACCAACTTACGAGGGAGTGGTTTCTTGTCTTTGCCCTACTTTATCTTTTTATCTGAATTTAGTTTTTGGGAGACAGAACAAGTTTACCTGCTCAAGATGAGGGCTAATGCTTTTTACAATATTTAACTTTTCAGATTTTCATTTCGCCTGATAAGTAATCTTGTGGAGGCAATGGACTAAATTTTGGGTGAGGGACTTTTTGGAAATACCGAGCAGCAGTCTGGGTGCTCTCAAAGCCCAACTGAGTGAGTAAAACACCCTACCTGCTTCCAGTTTGTCATTTTTCCTTTTCAGCCTCAGGTAGATGCTGTGTGGAGCCCCTGAGGGAGGCAGGGGCCTAAAGCTCTAGTGACTGCAGGGAGGTGGGAGCTGGGGTGGGAAGGACAGGGCCTGGCAGCGTGGGCAGAGGGAGCCATGGAAGGTCAGTTCCCTGTACAGGCCTGTCTGGACGCCTTGTGAAGAAATAGCTCAGGATGTATAGACAACAGATAGAGTAGGTGCTCAGCAGATGGAAAATTACCAAGAAGAGACATTGAGGGTAGGGGACCCTTGCTAAAGGCAGGTCCAGGGTTTAGACCTCAAAGGTGGGGGTGGGGTGAGAGACTTGACCAGATACAAGGCGAGGTGATGACTTAGCACAGTGGAGAAGAGGGCTCGGTTCTTGGTAAAAGTGGAAAAACTGAGGAAGTGAATGTCTCGTGACTGTATAAAAATTATTTTGCAAGTCAGGTGGTGTCAAATTCTTAGCTGTCAGTGAAAATGAAAGGGCTCAGTTGAGCTAGCTCATTAAAAATTTAAGTTTTTAACCCTGGAGAAGTGGTGATACCAGTGAACTTCCTTTCTCTGTTACTGTTGTGAACAGGTTCTCAGTACTTACATCTTTAAAAACCAAGAGCAGACATGGAATTCATGCTAACTCTTCTCTGTTTTCTATCAGTAAGTAATATATAGAGAGAGACATGATGCATTTGGAAAAGTAGTGGAATCCAACTCATTCAGAAATGCATTTTCAATAAAAGTTTACTTTTTGATGCTTAATATTAACTTACCAAAAATATAACATACTTGTCATTTTGACTAATGTGTATGATAATAATTATAATGATAACTCAATCCAGAAGAAAACATTTTTAATGTAGAGCCTTGTTGCTACAGATACATAAATTTTTCCATTTCTATTTTTTGTTCAGGAGGGACATGGCAGGAATATCAACAGTTTGAAGCATAGCATACTATATCAGGATAGCGTTCTGTTTGGAAAGTAAAATGGGAATTCATTTTCAAGGAGAAGAAGGAGCCACAAATGGTTTCTAACCTAATTGTAGCGTATTCCTGTATTTTCAAAATGAGTGACGGTAGGTGTTAAGTCACTGTAGTATTTTGATTCTGTTGCATACATTTAAGAGAGTTGTGTATTTAAAATCATCAGTATTTACTATTTACCAAAAATTACACCCTCTGCAACTAATTAAACTTATAACAAATTTTATTTTATTTTTTAACATTTTTTATTGAGTTATAGTCATTTTACAATGTTGTGTCAAATAACAAATTTTAGATGTGAACTCAAAATTGTTTCAAGAGACACAAAGTTTAAAAATACTTATTGGAGTCAGACAGCAAAAGAGATAGAAAGATACTGGCCCAGATATTATCTAAATGCATGTGTAAGGGGGAAAAAACATCAGGTCTTCAAGTTCTCACATGCCTGCTAGTTACCTCAGGACTGGAAGTGTGCCTGACCCCGGATACCTACGCCACTTTTGACCCCTTTCAAGGAGGTGAGGCAGCAACTCCAGGAGCCTCCTTAGGGTGTGCAGTGTAGGAACCAGTAACCCAGAAGAATGGTATAAAAATTACTTCAGAGTAAAAACATACACCTTTGGGTAGAGTGTGTCCTTTCCCCATGATCTGAGAAGAAACCACTTACCTGCTTGGTCCTTGGTGGCATCTGAGTCTGCATGTTATTATGTAGGATTTCCTCCTTCCATGCCCCAGGAGCAGCTTTCAGCTCCTTGCTTTCTCCCTGATCCTTCCATCCTTCTGCCCTGCCTCATGCCGAGATCATTCAGAACAAGGTTTTCAGGCTGCAGGTCTCAGCGCTTTAGTGCATATTAAAATTAATTAAGTAAATTTCAACTGAAGAGGATTTTGGACACTGCTAAACAGAGATGGTTTTTAACATCCCAGTATTAGTGCTAGCAACTAGTGTTTTTTTTTAAAATATATTTAAGCTGCATCCCTTTTATTAGGGGTCATTAAAAATTTCATGAGAATAGATACCTTATAACTGATGGCTCAAAGAAATCACAAGGGAAATTTAAAACTACCTTAAGATGAATGAAAATGAAGCTCCTCAAACCAAAACTAACGGGAGGTAGCTAAAGTAGTACTTAGAGAGAAATTTATAGCTGTACATGCCTATGTTTTAAAAAGGTCTCAAATGAATAAGCTAGCCTTCTACCTTTAATGTTGGAAAAAGAACAAATTAAAACCAGCAGAAAGAAGGAAATAATGAGTAGAGCAGAAATTAATAAAGAATAGAAAAACAATAGAGAAAATCAGTAAAACCAAAAATTGTTCTTTGAAAAGGTCAACAAAATTGACAAACCTTTAACTAGAATGATCAAGAAAAAAAAAAGGGAGAAAGAAGGTGCAATAGCTAAAATCAGAAAAGAAAATTGAGACATTACTACTAACCTTACAGAAATAAAAAGGATCATAAGGGAATACTATAAACAATTGTATGCTAATAATTTAGATGAAATGGACAAATTGCTAGAAACATACACAGACTACTGAAACCGGCTTAAGAAACAGAAACTGAACAGATGGCTTCACTTGTAAATTCTGGTAAATATTTAAAGAATTACAAATTTTTCACAAACTCTCACAAAAACAGAAGAGGAGGAATCATGACCCAACCCATTCCATAAAGTTCATATGACCTTGATACTAAAACTAGGGGAAGATACCACAAGAAAACAAAGCTACAGACACAGTATCTCTTATGAATGTAGACACAGAACTCTTCAACAAAACAGTAGCAAACCAAATCCAGCAAAATATAAAAAGTTTACATCATGAACAAGTGAGATTTATCGCAGGAGTGCAGAGTTGGTTTACCATTTCAAAAACAATCAATGACATATACCATATAATCATCTCAATAGATGTAGGAAAAAAAATGTGACAAAATCCAACATTCTTTCATGATGAAAACACTCAACAAACCAAGAATAAAAGGGAACTTCCTTAGCCTGTTAAAGGACTTCTACGAAAAACCCACAGTGAATGTCATACATAAGACTAAACACTTTCCCCCTAAAGCAGGAATAAGAAATCAAGGATGTTTACTTGGTTATAACTTCTACTCAGCATTGTATTGGAGATTCTAACCATGGCAATTAGGCAAGGAATAAAAGGTATCCAGGTGGGAAGGAAGAGGTAATACTCTCTCTGTTTGTATATGACATAATCATATGTTTAGAAAATCCTGAAGAATCTCCTAAAAAGCTCTTAGAACTCATAAGTTCAGCACGATTGCAAGATGCAAGATCAATATACAAAAACAATTTCTGTACATTTGCAATGAATAATCCAAAATGAATTAAGAAAACAATTCCATTTATAATAAATCAAAAGGAGAAAAGACATCTTGAAATATTAAATCTTCCCACAAAGGAACATAACATTTCATCATTATACCAAATCTTGCTTCATACTCCTGACTATAAAGTTCCATAGTTTTCTCATTTCTTTTTTTTTTTTTTACATTTTTTAATTGAGGTATAGTCATTTTACAATGTTGTGTCAAATTCCAGTGTAGAGCACAGTTTTTCAGTTATACATGAACATATATATATTCATTGACACTTTTTTTTTTTTTGCTGTGAGCTATCACAAGTTCTTGTATATATTTCCCTGTGCTATACAGTATAATCCTGTTTATCTGTTCTGCATTTTGAAATCCCAGTCTGTCCCTTCCCACCCCCCACCCTCTTGGCGACCACAAGTTTGTATTCTGTGTCTATGAGTCTGTTTCTGTTTTGTATTTATGTTTTTTTCTTTTTGTTTTGTTTTGTTTTGTTTTAGATTCCACATATGAGCGATCTTGTATTTTTCTTTCTCTTTCTGGCTTACTTCACTTAGAATGACATTCTCCAGGAACATCCATGTTGCTGCAAATGGCCTTATGTTGTCGGGTTTTGTGGCTGCATAGTATTCCATTGTATAAATATACCACTTCTTTATCCAGTCATCCGTTGATGGACATTTAGGCTATTTCCATGTCTTGGCTATTGTAAATAGTGCTGCTATGAACACTGGCGTGCAGGTGTCTCTTTGAACTAGGTTCCTTCTGGATATATGCCCAGGAGCGGGATTCCTGGGTCATACGGTAAGTCTATTCCTAGTCTTTTGAGGAATCTCCATACTGTTTTCCACAGTGGCTGCACCAAACTGCATTCCTACCAGCAGTGTAGGAGGGTTCCCTTTTCTCCACAGCCTCTCCAGCATTTGTCATTTGTGGATTTTTGAATGGTGGCCATTCTGACTGGTGTGAGGTGATACCTCATTGTAGTTTTGATTTGCATTTCTCTGATAATTAGTGATACTGAGCATTTTTTGATGTGCCTATTGATCATTTGTATGTCTTCCTTGGAGAATTGCATGTTTAGGTCTTTTGCCCATTTTTGGTTTGGGTTGTTTGTTTTTTTCTTATTAAGTCTTATGAGCTGCTTATATATTCTGGAGATCAAGCCTTTGTTTCAATTGCAAAAATGTTCTCCCATTCTGTAGGTTGTCGTTTTGTTTTCCTTATGGTTTCCTTTGCTGTGCAGAAGCTTGTAAGTTTAATTAGGTCCCATTTGTTTATTCCTGCTTTTATTTCTATTGCTTGGGTAGACTGCCCTAGGAGAACATTTTTGAGATGTATGTCAGATACTGTTTTGCCTATATTTTGTTCTAGGAGGCTTATTGTATCTTGTCTTATGTTTAAGTCTTTGATCCATTTTGAGTTTTTGTGTATGGTGTAAGGGAGTGTTCTGGCTTCATTGATTTACATGCTGCTGTCCAGTTTTCCCAACACCATTTGCTGAAGAGACTGTCTTTATTCCATTGTATATTCTTGCCTCCTTTGTTGAAGATTAGTTGACCAAAAGTTTGTGGGTTCATTTCTGGGCTCTCTGTTGTGTTCCATTGGTCCATATGTCTGGTTTTGTACCAATATCATGCTGTCTTGATGACTGTAGCTCTGTAGTATTGTCTGAAGTCTGGGAGAGTTATTCCTCCAGCCTCTTTCTTTTTCTTCAGTAATGGTTTGGCAATTATAGGTCTTTTGTGGTTCCACATAAATTTTACTATGATTTGTTCTAGTTCTGTGAAATATGTCCTGGGTAATTTGATAGGGATTACATTACATCTGTAGATTGCCTTGGGCAGTGTGACCATTTTAACAATACTGATTCTTCCAATCCAGGAGCATGGGATATCTTTCCCTTTTTTTAAGTATTCTTTAATTTCCTTAATCAGTGTTTTATAGTTTTCCATGTATAAATCTTTCACCTCCTTGGTTAGATTTATTCCTAGGTATTTTATTACTCTGGGTGCTGTTTGAAAGGGGATTGTTTCTTTACTTTCTTTTTCTGTTGATTCATCATTAGTGTAAAGAAATGCAACTGATTTTTGAACGTTAATCTTGTAACCTGCTACCTTGCTGAATTCTTCAATTATTTCTAGTAGTTTTTGTGTGGACCTTTTAGGGTTTTCTATGTATAGTATCATGTCATCTGCATATAGTGACACTTTTACCTCTTCTTTTCCAATTTGGATCCCTTTTATTTCTTTCTCTTGCCTGATTGCTGTGGCTAGGACTCCCAAGACTATGTTGAATAGGAGTGGTGATAGTGGGCAGCCTTGTCTTGTCCCAGATTTTAGTGGGAAGGTTTTGAGTTTTTCACCGTTGAGTACTATGCTGGCTGTAGGTTTATCATATATAGCTTTTATTATGTTGAGATATGTTCCCTCTATACCCACTTTGGTGAGAGTTTTTATCATAAGTGAGTGTTGAATTTTATCAAATGCTTTTTCTGCATCTATTGAGATGATCATGTGGTTTTTATCCTTTCTCTTGTTGATGTGATGTATTACATTGATTAATTTGCATATGTTGAACCAGCCTTGTGTCCCTGGGATGAACCCCACTTGGTCATGATGTATAATCTTTTTTATGTGCTGTTGGATTCTATTTGCTAATATTTTGGTTAGGATTTTGGCATCTATGTTCATCAGTGATATTGGCCTATAATTCTCTTTTTTGGTGGTGTCTTTGCCTGGTTTTGGTATCAGGGTGATGGTGGCTTCATAGAATGAGTTTGGGAGTATTCCCTCCTTTTCAGTCTTCTGGAAGAGTTTGGGAAGGACTGGTATGGGTTCTTCTTTCTATGTTTGGTAGAATTCCTCAGTGAAGCCATCCGGTCCTGGACTTTTATCTGTAGGGAGGTTTTTTATTAGTAATTCAATTTCATTTCTAGTGATCGGTTTGTTCAAGTGGTCAGTTTCTTCTTGATTCAGTCTTGGTGGACTGTATGTTTCTAGAAACTCGTCCATCTCCTCTAGGTTATCCAGTTTGGATCCATATAGTTTTTCATAATATTCCTATATGATAGTCTGTTTTTCTATGTTATTTGTTTTAATTTCTCCATTTTCCTTTCTTATTTTGCTAATTTGTGCTCTCTTTTTTTTCTTCTTTGTGAGTTTGGCCAGAGGTTTGTCGATTTTATTTACTCTTTCAAAAAACCAGCTTTTGGTTTGATTGATTTTTTCTGTTGTTTTTTAAATCTCTATTTTATTTCCTCCCTGATCTTTATTATTTCGTTCCTTCTGCTGACTTTTGGGTTCTTTTGCTCTTCTTTTTCTAATTCGTTTAGCTGGTGGATTAGATTATTTATTTGAGATTGTTCTTCTTTTTCGAGGAAGGCCTGTATCACTATAAACTTCCATCTTAGCACTGCCTTTGCCGCGTCCCATAAATTTTGTGTGGTTGTGTTTTTATCTTCATTTGTCCCAAGGTATTTTTTAATTTCAACTTTGATTTCATCGTTGACCCATTGGTTTTTTAATAGCATGTTGTTTAATCTTCATGCTTTCCTTTTTTCCTCCTTTGTTTGTCTGTAGTTGATTTCTAGTTTCATGGCATTGTGGCCAGTAAAGATGCTTGAGGTAATTTCTATCTTCTTAAAATTGTTGAGGCTTCTTTTGTGCCCAAGTACATGATCAATCCTAGAAAATGTTCCATGTGCACTTGAAAAGAATGTATATCCTATTTTGGGAGGGTGTAATGCTCTGAAAATGTCCACCAAATCTAATTTTTTTGTTGTATTGTTTAATTTCTCTGTTGTCTTATTTAGTTTCTGTCTGGAAGATCTGTCTAGTGATGTTAACGTGGTGTTAAAATCTCCGGCAATGATTGTATTCCCATCAATTTCCCCCTTTATCTTTGTTAATAATTTTTTTATGTACTTAGGTGCTCCTATATTGGGTGCATATATATTAATGAGTGTAATATCCTCATCTTGTACTACTCCTTTAATCATTATAAAATGTCCTTCTTTGTCTTTATTTATAACCTTTGTTTTAAAGTCTATTTTGTCTGAAATCAGTACTACAACACCTGCTTTTTTGGCTTTTCCATTTGCATGGAATATCCTTTTCCATCCTTTCACTCTCAATCTGTATGTGTCCTCCCTAAAGTGGGTCTCCTGTATGCAGCATATTGAAGGTTCTTGCTTTATTATCCAGTCTGCCACTCTACGTCTTTTGACTGGAGCGTTTAGTCCATTAACATGTACAGTAATTAATGATAGATGTGTGTTTATTGCCATTTTGAACTTATTTTTGCAGTTGATTTGGTATTTCCTCTTTGTTCCTTTCTTCTTCCTTTTGTGGTTTGGTAATTTTCCTTTGTAAATAAAATCTTTGATTTAAATAGATCTTTATTTAGTTTTTGTGACTCGCTTGTAAGTTTTTGGCTTGTGGTTACCCTTTTTTGTAAATCTGTTAACCCATTACTAAAACTGTTTGTATTAAACAGATAGTAATATAAGCTCAAACCCATACTACCGAGAACAGAAAATTTAAAAAAGAAAAAAAGTATTCTGTATTTTCTTGCTTCCTTTCCTACTCTTAATGATGTAGATGTCTTCTTTTACAATTTTGTGTTTATTCTTTTTGTAATTCATGATAGTCATCACCTTTCCAGTTAGGAGTTTCTCACTTTTGTAGCATCCTGCTTCTTTTGTATTTAGAGTAGACCTGTCACTATTTCTTTTAGCATGGGTTTAGTGTTGCTAAACTCTTCTAGTTTTTGCTTGTCTGTGAAATTCTTTATCTCTCCTTCTATTCTAAAGGATAGCCTTGCTGAATAAAGTATCCTAGGCTGCGTCTTTTTTTCATTCAGGACTTTGAATATATCTTGCCACTCCCTTCTGGCCTGTAGTGTTTGTGTAGAGAAATCAGCTGAGAGCTTTATGGGGGCTCCCTTGTAACTCACTCTTTGTTTTTCTCTTGCTGCCTTTAGGATCATTTCTTATCCTTGACTCTGGCCATCTTGATTATGATATGTCTTGGTGTGGGTCTGTTTGGGTTCTTCCTGTTTGGGACCCTCTGAGCTTCCTGTACTTGGCTATCTGATTCCTTCTTTAGGTTTGGGAAGTTTTCAGCCATGATTTTTTCCAATACCTTTTCAGTCCCCTTTGTTCTTTCTTCCCCTTCTGGAACCCCTATTATGCATAGATTGGCACACTTTATATTATCCCATAGGTCCCTTATATTTTCATTGTTTTTTATTTGTTTTTCTCTCAGCTGTTCTGATTGAGTGCTTCCTGTTGTCCTGTCTTCTAGGTCCCTTATTCATTCCTCTGCATTATCTAGCCTGCTTTGTACAGCCTTTAGATCAGTTCTCATCTCAGCAAAGAGTTTACCAGTTCCACTTGGCTCTTCTTTATAGCTTCAACTTCATTTTTGACATATTTTATATATCTCTAAATGCTATCTCTTTTAGTTCCTTCAGTACTTTGATCACTCCCTTTTTGAAATCTTGATCTAGTAGGCCATCCATGTCTGTTTCATTGATCATTCTTTCAGGGGATTTCTCTTGCTCTTTTAATTGGGAGTGGTTCCTCCGCTTCATATTGCTCATATCTCTGTGGTACTGTGGCTTATGGAGGGAGTATCAGTTATCTATTGTGGTCCTTAAGGAGTTTATTTATTTATCTTTCTAAAGTCTATGTAGTAATAAAACTTACAAAAAAGAGAGAATTTTAAAAGAAGGGAGAAAAAAATGTTTGAAAACAGTGTATAATGAATAAAAGAAGAGCAAGTTGAAGCAGAATAGCAATTGAGTTGAGACATCTTTTAAAAACCTTAAAAAAAAAAAGGAGAAAAGATCAAAAAACAATATTTGAAACCTGTGTATAATCAGTAACAGGAGATCAAAACCAAGAGAAATAAAAATGTAATGAGGTGGATTTTTAAAAACAATAATAACAAAAATATTTTTAAAATCTTAAAGGGATTAAAACTGTGGACATATACAATTGTTTGAAAAGTAAAATTTTAAAAGGTAATAGAAAGTAAAACAGATTTCTAAAAAAAGATAAAACGAGAATTTTAAAAGAATGGAGAAAAGAAGCTTAGAAAACAGTGTATAGTCAATAATAGAAGAGCAAGTTGATGCTGAATAGCAATCAAGTTGAGACTTCTTTAAAAACCTTTAGAAAAGGAGAAAAAATCAGAAAGCAATATTTGAAATCTGTGTATAATCAATAACAGGAGATCAAAACCAAGAGAAATAAAAGTGAAATGAGGTGGATTTTTAAAAATAATAAGAAAAAGGTTTTAAAAGAAAATTTTTAAAGGGATTAAAACTGTGGACATATACAATTGTTTAAAAAATAAAGATTAAAAAGGTAATAGAAAATAGAACAGATTAAAAAAAAAAGGTAAAAACAAAAAAAGGAATGTGTTCTCTTGGAGACCGTGCACTCTTAATGATTTTATTGAGAAGTTTTTCTGTCTTCTCCCTGTTTCACGGACTCAGCTTGCGGTTTCCAGAGGCCCTCCATCGGTGCCCTTGTTTGTGCTGCTCCCATTGCCTATCAGCAAGCAGATCGTGCCCTCTCCCAGCACTGCGCTCAGGTGCTGCCCTTTTGCACAGTGGGCAGGCAGGTCACCCCCGCCTGCCAATGCCGCAGTAAGATGCTGCACTCGGGTGAGGTCAGGGGGTGGATCGTGCCCCCTCCCAGCACCATGGTCAGGTGCTGCACTCTTGCCAGGAAGGCGGGTGGCTGCCTGCCTTCTCCAGGCGCCAGCTGCTCTGCTGCTCTGTGCAGCTGCTCGCTCTGCCTGGGGTCGACACTCCATAGGGGGGTCTCTGGAAGACAGGAGAACAGCCCTGCCCCTGCTCCATGCCAAAACCCAGCGCGTTGTCTTGGTGGCGCAAGTTCTCTGAGGTGCCAGGGCAGAAAGGTCCTATCTGCCTCTGGCTGTAATCAAATCTCAGTCCTGCTCAGGAGGTTGCAGAGCCCCCAGGTGCGGATTCAGGTCTCGGTCTTGGCCCCGCCCTTGCCAGGGGTGCACAGGAGGATGTGGCGGCTGTGGCTGTTCCCCGTCTCTCTTATCGCGAGAAGTGCCAGTAATGGCTCCGCGGGTCTGAGGAGACAAAAGCTATGGCGCCCTCCCCCCAGGGCACACCAGCAGCGTTGCTTTTCTTTTCTTTTCTTTTCTTTTTTTTTTGTAACTTATGGGGGGCGCAGGTTGTTCTGCTCTGTGTCCCCTCTCAGCCATGGCGTGCAGCCCGCTGCAGTCCCCCGGGGCTACATCAGTGCAGCCGCCCCAGTCCTCTGCCTGGCTCGGGCAGCCTGTCCCATCCCCCAGCTGTCGGCTCACATCTCGGGCTGGGTGTCACAGGGACCCTCTGTGCCTATTTAACTTGGTTCTGTCGGTCAAGGGGTGCTCCGTACAGATCTGAGCCTCGGAGGCTCCCCCTTTGTCCCACTGGACTCTCTGTTGGAGAAGGGGAGACCCAGCGAATGAGCGCCATTCCTCCTTTGCTACTCCCTCTCCACGGGACCGGTCCCGTGCTGTTTTGCTTTTTCTTCTTTCTTTTTGCCTTTTCTCCTACCACATTCGTGGCGTCTTTGTCTTTTGAAGAGGGCAATGTTCTGTTGGAGTTCAGCAGGTGCTCTGGTTGGCTGGGTGGGTCCATAGGTGTGAGTTTTGGTGTATTTGTGGGAGAGGGTGAGCTACGAGCATCCTTCTACTCCGCCATCTTGGCCCTCTGCCCCAGTTTTCTCATTTCTTGTTAAGGTGATTCTTGGGAAATTAAAAAAATGTTTTCCTATTGTGATATAGACCTTTCCCCAGTGCATGTTTTAATTTTTAAATCCTGGTATGTAGGAAAAGTATTGGCATCTATTTGGCAACTGGTCACTTTCTTAAACATTATCATCATCATCATCATCATCATCATCATCATCATCATCATCATTTGTTCTATAGCTTTTCAGTTGAGTCTCATGGATTTTTTTATATAGACAATTAACTTCTATTTTTCTCTTCCATTTTTAATAGTTTTATTTTGTATTTTCTCTCGCTTTATTATTTTAACTTACACTTCCAGGATAGTGTTGAGTCATGTTGATGATGGTAAACATTCTACCTCGGTCTTGTGTTTTACCCCCAAGTGCCACTTGGTCTTGATCACCATTCTGAGATAGGTACGAATGTTGTCATCTAGGGGGATGTTCCTGGGTCCTGGTTTACTACATGGTGATTGTTGGGACTGCATGTTGAACTTGTTAACCCTTTAGAGTCTCTCTCTCATCCTCTGACTGCTACCCTGGCTGATCCTTCTGCTCCTGGAGTAAATCTGCCTGTGTACACATTGTGTTAATCTTTTGTTATGTACCCTGGACTTGATTTTTCTTTAATTGAGATAAAATAGACCTAACGTGCAATGTACTGTTTTAACCACCTTTAAGTGTACAATTCAGTGGCATTAAACACACTCACAGTGTTTTGCCTCATTACCACTGTCGACTTCAGGAACTTTTCCCTCTTCCCAAACAGAAGCTCTGTTACCTAGCAGATGTTAACTCCTCCTCCTCACCCTACCCCTCAGCCCCTGCTAAATAGTGTTTGGCTTTCTTTCTCTATGAATTTGCCTATTCTAGGTACCTCATATAAGTGGAATCAGAGAGTATTTGTCTCTTTATGCCTGGATTATTTCACTCAGCGTGTTTTGTTTTGTTTTGTTTCAGTTTTTTGTGGTGGGGGGTAGTTAGGTTATTTATTTATTTTTAGAGGAGCTACTGGGGAATGAACTCTGAACCTCCTGCATGCTAATCATGCACTCTACCACTTGAGCTATGCCCTCCCATCACTCAGCATGTGCTTAAGGTTCAACCACGTTGTAGCATATGCTACATTCCTTTTCATGGCTGAGTAATATTCCACTATGTGTATATCATGTCTTGTTCATCCATTCATGTGTTGATGGGCACTTGGGTTGCTTCCACCTTCAGGCTATTGTAATGCTGCTGCTGTTAACATTGGTCTGCAGGTGTCTTGTTTGAGACTGCTTTCATGTCTTTTGGGTGTACACCTGGGAGTTGCATTGCTGGGCTGTACAGAAATTCTTTGTTTAACTTTTGGGGGAACTACCAGACTGTTTTCCACAGAAGCTGCACCGTTTTATATTCCTACCTGATTTTCTTTTAAACTACCAGGATTTTTGTATTTTTATTCTTAGTTGAAATTCATTGGTCATTTCTTTGTGGTTCTATCTTTCAATTATACTAAAACCAGCTTTGATTTTGAACATTTTCTCTTTTCTGTGTTTTTCCACAGGTGGTGTGATATGATACACATCTGTTTCTTGAAAGTTAGGGGCTTAGTGTCCTTTAGGGACATAATTCTTTGATAGCTTTATCCAGTACCTCCTTTGGGTATAGGATTTATTTATTTTTTTCTGACAATTTGAGTGAATTATCACCATTTATATTTTCTTACAAAAAGACCTATATATCATTGAATTACAAAAATTTTATTAGCTTACAAAGCACATAATATTCTCTATTAAAAAAAATCTTTTCACCTCTGTTTATCTCTTTTCTGATCTCTAATTTTGTATATTTATATTCTCTTTCTAGCCAAAAAAGTGTTAGTCTATTTCTTGTTTTTTCTTAAAGAAACAGCTTTTGGATAACTTCATCAATTTTGTATTTTTTTGAATGAACTTTTTCTAAATGTGAAAATATTTTTCATTTTGCTGATTGTGCAAATGCGATACAGACTTGTAAAGTTTTTTTCTGAGTGCCTTTTAAAAAGATTTTCAGACTTGCTGACAAGATTTATTCCTGACCATAGCACTGACTGAAATAGAATTTTGAGAAATTAAATTTAATTACCAGAAACTTATACAACTCTCATATATTAAAATTAAATGAATGTGTTTCATCAGTAAATATTCATATCAAGAGATAACATCAGAAATCTGGAAACTTACATATCCTGTGTAAGAAAAAACTCCCAGGGTGAGAGAGAAATGAGCATACCCCAGGGAGCCACCCCAGTGCAGTTCTCAAGACAGACAGAGGACTGTTTCAGGACTCGGAGAGAGAAGGTTCCAGGGAGAACTCTGCTGAGAACACCGTGCCGCTGTTCCTCTCGATTACAAAACCTGCCGCTTAGTTACTTCTGCAGAACTTAATTACGTACAAGCATAGAACTTTCTGATAGAAATAATGATATAAAATCTCTAACACAAGGGCTCTTGCGTTTTCAAGACTAGTTTCTCTTTCCAGTCCTGTGCAGCTCCTAGTGTGGAATTTAAGTTCAGTTCCGTTCGCCTGAATCCACTAAGCGCTGTCTCGCCGTTCCTGCACCGCCCTCGCCTCCCACCCTGGGGTTTGGGTTTCCTGAGGCCCCAAACATGTCAGAACTCCAAGGAGCGCTGTTGTTATTCGTTGTTTTAATAAGTAAACTATTTTTAAAGTTTATCTTTTTGTCGTGTCATAAGACACTCATCTTAATGTCATGAGACGTTTTGTCCTAGTCGTAAGGACACATCCGTTTTGGAGTGCGTGGTGCAGTGTTGCGGGAGGTAGGGACGTCGTTGTCCAGCGGGGCTCTGGGGCTTGTTATCTTGCATAATTGCACCTTCCTGCCGGCTGGCTAGGAGCTCCCTGCCTCCCCCTCCCCACAGCCCCGAGAGCCACCACCCAACTGTCTGCTTATGTGTGACTGACTATTTTAAACTTTATTTTTTAGAGCAGTTTCAGGTTCACAGCAAAACTGAGCAGAAAGTATAGAGATTTTCTGTCTGTCTCCTGCCCCCACGTACAACCTCCCCACTACTCACTTCCCTGCCACAACAGTGCATCTATTACAGTCAGTGAGCCTGCAGTGACACGCCATTCTCCCAAAGGCCATAGTTTACATTAGGGCCACTCTTGGTGCACATTCTGGGGTCTTAACAAATGTGTAATGACCTGTGTCCACCATTGTAGTATCGTCCAGGATACTTCCACTGCCCTAAAAATCCCCTGTGCTCCACCCACTCATCCCTCCATTCTCCAACCCGTGGCAGCCACTGACTCTTTTGCTGTCTCAGTTAGTTTTGAAATGTGGGTGATCATTAGTGAAACCCATTCACCTGCCTTCACTGATCAAGGTCGTCCACAAAGGACTTCCGTGTCCTCCAGGGAGCACTTAGTCTAAACGGTAGAATGTTTGTTTGTCTGAGTTGTTTTCCAGGAGCTTGGAGTCAGCTGTGTCTAGTTTGGGCTGAGCTGGTTAGGACTGGATAGGACCACTGACCCTCCAACTGGGCCTGTGCCACTGTCCACTTCATGACCTTTTGACATGAGAGGGCCAAAAATTCCATTCTCAGGTCATTCCATTCTCACAGTCTTACGCCTGTGCAGAGCGATGATGACTGCACATTTTCCAGTCACCTTTCCCCACGCTCCCCATGCCTCAGACCATCCTGCTGCTTTATTCTTTGTCCCGTAAGTACCCTGAGCCCCTTGGCTTCAGGGAGGGAGACCTGAGACTTGTTCACCCATCTTCTCACCTTGAGAGCTACCTGGAGAGCAAACCCTCTCTGCTGCAAACTTCAGCACCTCAGTGTTTTGAAGTGCTGCTCATTTGGCAGGAGGAAGCTAGTTTGGTAACAGTTTTGCCTTTTCTAGGGTGTCATATAGTTGTAATCATATGCTATGTAACCTTTTCAGATTGTCTTTTCATTTACTAATATGCATTTAAGCTTCCTGTAAGTCTTTTCATGGCTTCAGAGCTCATTCTTTTTTTTTTTTTTTAACATTTTTTTTTATTGAGTTATAGTCAGTTTACAATGTTGTGTCAATTTCCAGTGTAGAGCACAATTTTTCAGTTATACATGAACATACATATATTCATTGTCACATTTTTTTTGCTGTGAGCTGCCACAAGATCTTGTATATATTTCCCTGTCCTATACAGTATAATCTTGTTTATTCTACATATGCCTATCAGTATATACGAATTTCGAACTCCCAGTCTGTCCCTTCCAACCCCCCTCACCCTTCATTCCTTTCTATTTTTGAGTAATATTCCATTGTTTGGATGCATCACAGTTTATTTACACATTCACCTATTGAACGACATCTTGGTTGCTTCCAAATTTTGGCAATTATGAATAAGGCTGCTGTAAACATCCGTGTGCAGATTTTCACTTGGATGTAAGTTTTCAGCTCGTCTGGGTAAATACCAAGGGGCATGATTGCTACATCAGATGGTAAGAGTATGTTTAGTTTTGTAACAAACTGCCAAACTGTCTTCCAAAGTGGCTGCACCACCCCCTTGCCAGCGCTGGGTGCTGGCAGCGTTGTGGATTGTGGCCGCTCTGATGGGCGTGGAGCGGCACCTCGCTGTTGTTTCACGTCGCATTTCCCTGATGGCACATTGGGTGGAGCGTCGCTTCACGTGCTTACTGCGTCCGTATGTCTTCTTTGGCGAGGTGTCTGTTCGGGCTCACGCCAGTTTTTTAACTGGGCTGTTTTCTCATTGTCGAGTTCTTAGAGTTCTTTGCACATTTTGGATAGCAGGCCTTTATCCAGTGTGTTTTTCGTGAACAGTTTTTCCCAGTCTCTGGCTTGTCTTCTCGTTCTCTTGGTATTGTCTTCCACAGAGCAGACGTTTTTGTTTTTAATGAAGTCTGACTTATCAAGTCTTTCTTTTATGGATTGTGCCTTTGGTGTTGTGGCTAAAAAGTCATCATGACACCCAAGATTGCCTAGATTTTCTCCTGTTACCTTCTGGGAGTTTCAGTCTCACATTTTACCTGAGCTCTATGATCCGTTTGGAGTTATTTTTTGTGAAGGGTGTGGGGTCTGCGTCTAGATTCATTTTTTGCACGTGGATGTCTGGCTGTTTCAGCACTCTTGTTGAAGAGACCGTGTTTGCTCCATTGGGTTGATTTTACCCCTTTGTCAAAGATCAGTTGACTGTATTTTTGTGGGTCTATTTCTGGGCTCTCTCCTCTGTTCCATTGATCTGTCTGTCTGGTCTTTCACTAGTGCCACAGCGGAACCAGCTAGTGTCACCCTGAGGCCACCCGCATGCCTACCGAGGGCTCCGGGCTTCCTTCTGCGACCCTCTGGCCTTTCCCAGGCACCTCCTCACCCCTCCCTTCCCTCTCAGCCTCCATCTCAAGTTCTTACCAACCAGTTACTTACCAAGGCTTGCTTTGGGTCTGCCCTTCTAGGACACAGCAGGAAGTTGTAGATTGCACAAATTGTCCTTTTCTCAAGTAATCTGTTTGAGTCCTCTTATCAAAAAATGTCTAAAAATCTGTCATCACAGGAGACTAAATCCCAGATTGTGTGTTGGGTGCTCTGGACCTCCTGCCTCTAGTTTGGGCCTCGTCTCCAGGAAGGGAGGCCAGGGTGAAGGGGTCAGCAGAGCTGGGGATGCCTCAGTAGGCCCACAGGAGCACAGGGGCAGAGGTCAGTCAGGCCTGCCCTGCAGGCTCGGGCAAGTCAGCTCCTTGGGACTCAGTTTCCTCATATGTGAAAATAGAGCATGTATTTAGTTGGACAAATTGAGAGAACACGTGAAATCCAACAAGTTGATCAGACTTATTAATGTCTACTTATGTTTTATTTACTATAGTTTTAGATGTAGCAACTTTCCAATTTTTTGGTTTATTTTTACCTTTTTATTTTGAAGTAATTATGTATTCATAGGAGGTTGCACAGAGATGTTCAGGGACATCCAGTGCTCCTCTCCCCAGCCTCCCTCCATGGCAGCACCTTACACTGCTATAGTGCAGAGTCAAGCCCCCAAAGTTGGCACTGATGCTGTCCACCCAGCTTGTTCAGGCTTCTCCAGCTTATGTGCACTCACTGCACATGTGTGTGTGAGATGCTGTGCAGTCTCATCGCAGGACCTCACCTGTACCATCACCACCAGCCTCTCCGTGACACCCTTTATGCCCACCCAGCCTTCCCCATCCCACCGCTACGCCTGGACAACCACTAATCTGCTCTCCATCTCTATAACTTCATCATTTCAGGACTGTTACATGAATGGACTTGTGCTGTATAACCCTTAGGGATTGATTGACCTTCCCCTCAGCGCAATTCTCCAGTTCATCCAGGTTGGCACGGGGGTGGTAGTTCATCCCTTTCAGCTGCTGAGTAGTGGTCCATGGTTTGTTTATCTGTTTGCCTGTTGCGGCATCTGCGTTGTTGCCAGTTTGAGACTGTTGTGACTAGAGGTGCTGTAAACATTTGTGTGTAAGTTCCTGCTCTAAAGTGAGTCTTTATTTCTCATGACTAAATGCCCAGGACGTTCAACTGCCGGGCTGTCTGGTAAGTCCATTCATTATATTTATTTTTACAATTCACTTTTATTTCATGGCAAATGAGTCTGATTATCTGTTTATGGTACTAATTATATGAGTAACCTTTGAAGAAAAGCACACTGAAGCATTGTACAGGCAAACATTGTGCCTGTGCACATGGACGTGTGAAGTGTGGAGAGACAGGCCTCTGTGGTGACACCAGGCCGCAGCAGTGCTGGACGGAGGAGGTGCTTCCCTCCCTGGCCGTGCGGGAAGTGCTCACTCCTGCAGTGAAACCGTCAAGAACCACGAACACTTCTGGCTAGGAGCTACGAGCAGTGACCAGTGAAGACTGCAGCCAAGGGAATTCCTGAGAATTTTAACGAGATTGTCACAAGAAGGAGGTGGGAGTTACAGATCCTCCTTGACTTACAATGGTCTTACGTCCTGATAAACCTGTCATAAGTTGTAAAAGTCTTCAGTCAGAAATATATTTAATAAAGCTGACCACCGAGCACCGTGGCTGAGCCTGGCCTGCCTTAAAGGTGCTCACAGCACTTGGATTAGCTGACATTTGGGCAAAACCATCTAACACAAAGCCTGTTTTACAGTAAAATGTTGAATACCTCATGTAATTTCTTGAATGTGGCTCTGAAAGTGAAAAGCAGGGTGAGTGTCCACGTAGACCGTGTGGCTGACTGGGAACTGCGCCCGCTGCCCAGCGTCACAAGAAGAGGGTTGCACCCCATGTCACTGTCCCTGGAAAAGGTCAAAATTCCAAGTGCGGTTTCTGCTGAATGTGTATAGCTTTCACACCATTGTAAACTCAGGGACTGTGCTTAAGAAGAAATGAGGAAAGTGATTTTTTTTCCCTAAACATTGTTCATAACCTCCATTCTCCTTATTCCTTTTTCGTAAATTCTTTTAACTTTATAAGGATCAGGTGGTTTTCGTCTTGTGTACACTGTTTCAAAACACAGAGATGAAAAGCCACCGTCCACAGAGAAAGCATCACCCTGAAATAGCACAGGAGGGAAAATACTAATTCTGCTAACAAATAGGAGCACTTGGTAGGTGCGCCTGTTGGTGATCCGGTCATCTTCCGACATCTTTCCCTTGGCGCAGTTACCTTGGGCTTCGTCCACGTGGCTCGTGTGTCCTTAGCTGGCTCCTGTGGCTTTTGTGCAGTGTTCCATTCTGAGGACAGACCAAGTTTACCTGCTCACCCACTGATGGACATTCGAGTCGTCTCAGTTTCTGGGTGTTGTGAATAAAGCTGCCACGAACAGTTTTGAACACGTCTTGGTGTGGACTTGCTTTCCTTTTCTTCAGGGATAAAATCTCAAGCTACCTGAACACCTCACAGCGGGCGCCAGAGGGTGCGTGGGCACGTTGTGGGAGGGACACAAGCGTGGCTGAGGGCGGCTGGAGCAGAGGACGCCAGCACCCGCTCTGCACCAGGCGGTCGGTGGCTGTGTTTGACAGTGGGCTCTTCAGTTCTTACGGGCTCTCTGGTTTCTCTCAGAGTGAAGCCCTGGATCCTTCTTGGCCCCTTTGGACCTCTGCATCACACCCAGCCTTCCGTTCATTAGGGTCGTTGGTTGTGCGCAGACCCCGCGCTTTTCTCTGATGAGGGTATAAAGATGGTGGTGTCGGCTCTGAAATATCACGGGCCTGGTGCCAGGGCCTCCTGTGTGCACTCTGCCTGCACTGTTGTGTGTAGACCTCCCAGGAGCCCCACAGAAGAGGCAGCATGTCTGTCCCCACCACCAGGGAGGAAATCAAGTCTCAGAGAGTTTAAGTATCTTGCCCAAGATGGCACAGCTAGTAAGTGGCAGGTTGGATGTTGGACCAGATTATTTGACTGCAGAGTCAGCACCTTTACCACAATATTATATGCCTTTCCTCATTGAACACAGGGATTGTGCATGGAATTTAAGATGCTGTCTTAAATGTCTCCTGCATCATTCAGTTAAGTCCTGTATTCCTGAGTTAGTATTTCTACCCAGTGGCCCCTCCCTGGCAACCCAGACCAGGTCAGATCACCCTGCAGCAGGTGCTTCTCTCACAGCCCTCTGCCCCCCCCCCCGCGGCGCTGAGAGCGCAGCCCCGTTGCAGGCGGCACACTTTGCTGCCTTGTGGCCCCTGCCCAAGGGGTGCCAGGTGCTCTGCTTCCTGTCGTTGGATGAGCCTGGTCCATGAGTGAGTGCATTACATTGTTAGGTGTGCATGTTGTCTTCAGCTTTACTGAGGTCTTATTTACCTGTAAATTTACCCGCATGCACAACCGTTTGTCCACGGCCGCAGTCCAGGTGCAGAGTATTTCCGCCGCTGTTCTGCTCCTCTGTCCCTGTCGTAGTTCTGCCTTCTGTAGGTTTTTAGATGAATGGAATTGCACAGTGTGTCATTGCATGTATCTGTCTGACTGACTGAGCGCAATGCTTTTGAGGCTCTTCTGTGTTGTTGCTTGTGTCAGCAGTTCAAGGTGCATTTTTTAAAGCATCTTAAATACTGTTTTTTGAAGCAGTCCAGAGCCAAATAGCTAGCCCCATTAAGGTTGAGACTTGGTATGTGGAGTTAAAGCAGCAGTTTCCATGTGTGCTCGAGGCTTGTGGGTTCCCCAGGACCTTCACCGTGTCCTTGAGGTCAGAGCTATTTCATGATAACACTGAGATGCTGTTTGCCTTTTTCACCTTTGTTCTTTCATTGGGTTTCAGGAGATTTCCAGATGCTCCGTGATGTATGGTTCTGTAGCAGATTGAATGCAGATGCAGAAATGAGAATCCATCTGTCTTCTGTTAAGCTATCTGGCTTAAAGAAATCTATAAAAATGTTAATGCCAGTCTCCTCACTAAAATTTTTCATATTGGAGAATGTTTTTATAATGGATGTTAATTATATTACCATGTAATGGGTTGTTTATTGTTATTATTAGATAATAATAGGTATTAAAACTATTTTTAACTTCTCATAAAACAAATTGTAATAAACATAAACCATATAAACAGAAGCTTAATTTTTTAGTTGTAGAGAGGCCCTTAGTCCAAGAAGTTTAAGAGTCTCTTCACTAGGGACGTTTTTTGAAAAGGGGATGGGGAGCAGGATGAGAAAGTCTTGGAGCTGGTTATAGATTAGAAGAGGGTCTGGAGACCTGGGGTGATGACCTGGCCCGAGGAGCCCAGAGAAAGGGCCTCTGCAGGGAACGCGGGCGGAAACTCGAGAACAGGCGTTGAAGGCCACATCTTGTTCTCAGCCCCCTGCTCCCTCCCAGGACCTGGTTGGGCAGGTTCTGTGTAGCGCGTGCTTCCTGCAGGGAGCTAACGGGTGGCCCGCACCTGCGCCTGCCAGCAGAGGGTCATCAGATGCCCCCAGGCAGCCAGCTGCTCTCCTGAGATGAGGTTGCAGCTCCCGACCAACAGTTGGGCACTTTCTGGGGATCTGACATCTGTGCTGTGTTTGGATCCCAAGGGTTACTAGGACGTCAACAGGACTGTTTCCTTGGCTTTCAGGAAAAGACATTTTATCCTCTGGTAGAGTTTTAGGTGCAAATTAAAAGACAAAAGCGGGTGGAGGGGCCTCTCTTATCACTGACTCTTGTTGGATCAAAGCTGTTGATAAACGTAGAGAAGCCGAGCGCCTCTGACCTGCTCACTGCTTTTCTCTTGCAGGCGGAAGAGCCTGTGCTTCCGACTGAGGAAGATACTCCTCTGCGTTGTGGGGTTGTACCTGACCATTCCAGTTCTCGTCAAACTGTGTCCTGGGATACAGGCCAAGCTGATTTTCCTGAACTTCGGTAAGTGCTGTGCGTTCATTTTTCCGTTAATTTTAGTAAGAGTTCGTTTTCATGGTAATTTATGTATTTATATCTCCATCATTTAGCTCAGGAAATACAGAACCTTTTTGTTGTCCAGAAAGTTCCCTGTGCCCCTTACCAGTCACAAGATGTTTGTAAGGTGGGCACTGCTTTCCAGGGCTGGCATTCATGAGCGCAGGTGATTGCTGCATGGCTGGGGCTCTTTTTCAGCTGAGTTGGTCAGAAATACTGACAATGTGGAGAGTCTTATGAAGATGTCGTGTTGGAGATGCCTTGTCACTTGTGCAGGCTCGGAGGTTAGCTGTCCTTGGGAAAGATGACCACTGAAAAGTGAAGTGCCTTAAAAAATAATTAGGCCTTTTTACTTTTTTAAAAAAAATCTGTTTTTTCCTTTGAAAAAGCCTAACATACCTTGGTTGTTGTGGAATTATATGCTGGCTTTGAGGTGTTACAGTCTCCTTCAGTTAACTTGGACCTTATGTGTTCCAAATTTGGGGTTTTTTTCACGTTTACTTTTGGGCCAGTGGGAGGAGAAAGTGTGGACATACTGAGCTGAGGAAGTGGAGGCTCCGTGTTTGCCAAGAGTGATCCTTCTCAGAAGCATCACTTTACAGACACAGCAGGAGGGGAAGGGGCTGCCTCTGCAGGTGCTGGAGGTTGGAGGCTAGGACATGGTGCTTGGCACCTGAGTGGTGACCTTCGGGTCGGGTGTGGGGCGCTTTCAGAGCAGGTGAGGTGGCTCTGTGGCTCTTGGGTTGTGCTGGTTTGTAGCAATGGGGTGTGAACTGGTGTGTGCACAGCTGGAGGCTGGGGAAGCTGGGCTGTGCTGTGGAGGCCACAGGGCAGCTGGTGGGGAGATGGGAGGGGCAGTACACGGAGACCTGGGAGAGGACGGCCGGCGGTGTGACAGGTCTTGTGCAGCTGGCCTGGGGCGGGCAGGGCGAGAGGTGGTGGGGCCTCATCCGTAGTGACACAAGTGCCACGGGCTCTGCAGACGCACCTGTGCATCAGTACACGGCTGTTACGTCTGCAGGAGGCTTGGTCCCAAGGACGTGGACGTCACTGCTGAAAGGGAGTTTCCGCTCTAAAGAGGAGCAGTTGGGAGGAGGAACAGAAATCGTAAGATCGGTATTTAAGGCTTCACAAATCTAAAATAAGGTTTCTATTTGGCTGTCTTAAAATAAGTGTAAAACACATGTACACTAAGACACATTTGATTTTTTCTAACAGAAATGTAGCTGAACTTCTAGGAATTTATCATCTCTGAGTTTTGGCCACTAATGAGAAGGAACATGAAGCCCAGGCTGCACGTTTCCTGATGCAGCAGCCCTTAGACTGACCGCACAGCCTCCCCCAGCGCAGGCTCGGGCACTTCCGGGCGCCTTGGGCAGAGGCCTTGGCAGCAGGTGGCCTGTTGCTCTCTGGGCTGCCACACAGAAGGGTCCCAGCGGATATTTGAATTGAATTGACTTTCTTTAGATCAGTCATTTGGGCTACTTCAGACACAGCCCACAAGTTTTGCTCTGTTGATTTCCTAATGACAAGGCAGGATATTCCTGGGTTCTCCTGGCAGGGCCCCAGGGCAGTGAGGCTGCCCAGTGCCCCCAGGGAGCCGTGGGTGTGGGGTACTTGTCTGTGCCCTCCCCTGTGGAGGAGGTGGGGGCCTCCCTGCCATCCTCTAGTGACTTGGCAGTTTCATCTCACGCTGCTAGAGGGTCTGTGTGTATGGGGGGCACCTCGGTTCTTGTCTCCTCAACATGTGACTCATGAGCTATGCATTTCCAGTTGGGCATTGAAGGAAATACAACAATCTTTTGGGGCCCAAAACTTGATTAAAATATTCATAAATTTATAGCAAATTTATCTGAAACTAAATCTATAAATCAGGTAAGTGAGCTCTAGGCGAAGGCTCATGTCTGTGGTTCAGGCATCATTCTACTTCACATGTATTTTCATAAGCAAAACATACAAGCTTTCCTAAAAACAAAAGATGAACTGAAAAGCTCTGAATGATTTGAAGAAGAAAATGAAACTTGCTTGGAGAAAATCACTGTCATGGTACTGTTCCCTGCCGGCCTTTTCATCGGTGTCTGAACCTGTAAGCGTAAGTAGATGTGTGTTTCAATACTTGCGTTCAAACGTCCATGCCCCCAGCTGTGTGGGTGACAGAGGATTTTGTGGTCTTGAAGTCTGGCTCCCTTCTCGCAGCCTCTTGCCCTGGGATCTAGAGCCATCACTGGGCGGCAAGGGCTGCTTCGGGCCAGAGGCTGTTGCTCTTCCCTGCATGCTGCCTGCCGTGGGCCTTTTCTGGAGATTACGTTTAATATGTGGTCTCCTTACTTGTTAAAGCAGAAGTCCAGCCAGTCACCTACAGCTCTCACGGGACATCGGTCCTTGAGCCTCCTCCGTTTCCTTCCCCTTAGCAGTCCTTGTCGGCCCTCACAGCTTTCTTCCCTGTCTTCAGGTCGAGCCTGGAATTGGATAAAACCCAGCGGGCCCTCCCAGCCCTTCCCTGTTGCTGCCCTGCTGCTTCCGTGTGTCAGGGCGGGGTGCCTGTGCCTGGGGTGCCGCAGAGCCCGGTGTTCAAAGCCCACAGGCAGTCAGACGTGTCCTCTGCGGCCCAGGGGTCCCGGCCTCTCACCCCGCCAGACTGGCTGTTTTCTGCCCCTTCACACATTTGCTCACTGTCCACTGAGCACTATCGGTGCAGGGTCCTTTCCCAGTCGCCCCCAATGATGTTTGTGGTTGCTGGTAAATGACCACGTGGTCAGGGGGTGGAAAACGCACAGCTGGGAAGCAGGAGAAAGCCGAGGCGGGTCGCGGCAGCTGCAGGAGCCTGTGTGCCGGGTTCCTGGGCTGTGCACTCCGGCCCTGTGTGGGCGGAGCTGGTAACAGGTAGCCATGAAGAGCTAGGTCACTGTCCCAGGCGCCTGGCTCCTGCCCCTGCCCCCCCCTCCTCGGTGGGCTGCCCGTGGGCTGGGAGCGGGGGCTCCAGCCAGCATCTCGGCGTCACGGGTCCAAGGGCTGTGACCACGCAGGAGTGAGCCGTGCTCTGGCCCAGGCAGATGCGAGACGCCCCTCTGGCCAGCCCAGGTCCCCTGCACCCCTGGACCCCTTTCCTCTGCCTTGAGGCATTTGTGCTCACTTACACCAGCAGCGGCCCCAGGACTGGCCAGCACCACCCACTAGCTGGAGGGGAGCACAGGGGCGACATCTGCTGCACTCGGCAGAGTCACTGTGCCCTTTTCTACTGTTGTTTCTAAAACAGAGGTAAAAGTGACCTGGAAGACAGGCCTTGTAGGGTGAGGTGGTCCTAGAGTAGAACTGAGCTTCTCAGTTCCAGTTCCTCTGGAGTGGAAGCTTTCGGGATTAGCTGCTAACCCTCATGATACACTCTGCACGGGCAGGGGTCCTCTCGGAACTCTGGGGCGGCGTGTGAGCAGCATGGCCACCTTCTCTAGGAGAGAGCCTCAGCCCTTGCAGGCACCCCCTTGCTGTTTGGCACGGGCGCTCCAGCCTCAGTAGCAGAACTGGCTGAGTCTGGGTGCAGGTAGGTGTTCAGAGTCTTGCTGAGGAAGCCATTTCCCGCCCGCGTCAGATGGTGGGCAGGCACCTGGTGCTGCAGCCCCAGCCCCCACGGCCCGGAGCAAGGTCACAGGAGCGGCAGGGTGGGCGCCTGTGTCCAAAGCAGACGCCCCCAGTGACCAGGCCCGCAGCCTCTGAGAACGTCGTACACAGCACAGCAGATACGCACGGGGGCTTGAGACCCCAGGAGCGCGTTGTCCCGCTTCTGGAGCTTCAGAAGCCTGGTGCCCGTGCCCTTCTGAGACAGTGGGTGGCGCCTTCTTTGCCTTTTCCAGCCTCTGGTGGTGGCCGGTGTCCTTGGCTTGAAGCTGCATTGTCCAGTCCCTGCCTCCGTCACACCGCTGCCCTCTCCCTGTGACTTTGGGTTGTCCTCCCTCTGTCCTTTCTGTCTCTGTGTTCTAGTTCCCCCTCTTGATAAGGACACCAGCTCTACCCAATGACCTTCCTTAGGCTTGATTTCCTCAGTTAAGACCCTGCTTCCAAATGAGGTCACCTTCTGATGTGCTCGGGGTTAGGACTTCAGCGTCCCCCTGTTTTGGGGGACAGAGTTCGACGGTTAACAAGCACTTTACGGGCCCACCAGGATCAGACGGTTTACCTGCCACGAGTGTGGGCCCTGGAGTCAGGCTGCGGGCTGCAAATCCTGCTCCCCGCGTCGAGCCGCGAGGGGCAGGGGCTGAGTCGGCAGTCGGCCCGCCTGACGGGGGTGCTGTGTGGGGTGGGGGGTTGGGTGGCAGCACCCCGGGAGCACCAGCAAGTATGATGCCACCTCCTCTGAGTGCCGTCTTTCTTGAGAGAAAGTGATATTAAAGTTTTTAGATGTAGGCTGCTTCTTGGGAAAGAGATGGATTAAGAAGCTGGGGGTTCAGAAGCAGCCCTGGGGGGAGGATTTGTCTGCCCATGTGGTCTGAGCTGCTCAGGAAATTTCTGGGGGAAGGAGCACATGTGTAAACCCATGTCCTCGTGAAGTCAGCTGTTTCATTTTTTCAGCAAATGTTTCCTGAGTGGTGGGGACATTTGAGGAAGTGAGAGTTGAAAGGTAGGGAGAGCATTCTGGAGGAAGGACAGCAGCACAAAGGTCATGGGGCAGGATGTTGATGGCGAGGCTGGGGAGGGGGCAGCGAGGGAGGTGACCACGTTGGGCTCCTGCGCTGCATGGCTGTGTAGGTTACTAAGGAAACTACTGCCTTCCCCAAGGAAAACCAGAGTCACATGACTTCCTGGGAGAAGGTGGGGCTGGCTGAAAGTCAGGACCACTCTGCCCTTTGTCCCCGACCCCCTCTGGGCATTGCCATTTTATAAAATATGAGCAAATCCCACCTTAAGATTTTAGGTTTGTTTTTTTTTTAATCAGTTTTTCATTTTTCAACTAAATATAACTTAAAACTGCAAAAATTGTGGTCACCACAAGCAATAAAACTGCAGTGGTGTACAAGGGAAGATTGACGCCCTCCCCCATACCCCCCCCACCTGAAACCCAAGTTAGCAGCCTAGCGTGCCTCTCTCCTTCCCAAGCCACACTCGGCGTGCGTGCTGGCGCTAGCATTGCTTGTCTGCGCAACAACATGGGATCATGTAGCAGCAGGGTGGTCTTACCTACTTCCCTGCTGTCTCACTCCCTGTAATTCATGAGGTTCCTCCAGGTCCAAGGACTTAAGTCACCTCTGTCTGAAGGCTGTGGGGGCACCGCCTTCATCCAGCCTTTGCCCTTTGGCAGGTCACCTGTTACATTCAGGGCTGACAAGTAGCTGCTGTCCCATTCCCTCGACGTCCCTGCACCCTGGACGGGGTCCTTGGGTCCTCCTCTCCCTGCACCCACTCCTCTCCAGCTGTACTCTCTGCTGAGTGACAGCACTAGAAACCTCAGAGCCCCACAGACCTGGCTCACACCCAGGTTCAGGTGGTTGTCAAGCCTGCCGGCCCAGGTCGAGAGCACACGTCCATCTGTCACCTTTCCTGTTGTCCCTCCCCCGGCACCTGGCTCCAGCCTTCAGGCATAGCTCACTTACCTGAGCTGCTTCTGCAGGCCTCGCTGGCCTCCTTGCCTCCACCCTCTGTCGTGCCAGGCTGACCCTCAGGTCTCCCAAGGGTCCTCCCTTCCCTACTTTGCATCTTCTCACTCTTCAAACCACCTGCAGTCCGTCTCTCCTCGGACCTCAACCTTGCTGAAGGGTATGTAGATACACTTGCCCCACCCAGCCTGCAGCCGGAGGGCCAGTGCACCTGGCAGTATGGCACTGGGGGAATCCTGGGCACTCTGAGAGCTTCACCTGTGCTGTGTGCGTGTGTCTGTCCACCCCACTAATCCTGGTTTCCACCTCTTTGTCCCTCACAGTGCGGGTTCCCTATTTCATTGACTTGAAAAAACCGCAGGATCAAGGTTTGAATCACACCTGTAATTACTACCTCCAGCCAGAGGAAGACGTGACCATTGGAGTCTGGTGAGTGTGTGCCCTCAGGGCTTCAGGGTTCTCTGGACCCCTTGGCTCTGGGCGTCTCCAAGAGGCAGGAGGGCCTGTGTCTTGTGTCCAGTGTTGTCCTGACAGCAGGCTCTGAACTGGTGCTTGTCCGTTTTTATCTTTTCCCGCTGTTTCCAAGAAAAGAGCTCGGCTATATTCGATACTGATGGAGCACGAGACGGCAGCGCTGGCTCTGCTCCGAGGGCTTGAACGGCGGAGGCCTTGTGGGCCAGCTGGGCTCGTGCACAAAGCCTTACTAAAAGGGGAGTGTAAGCCGGGAGTTGCGAGGGCAGGCTTGAGCTCCCCGTCTGGTGAGGTGTTGGGAGTGGCTCTCTCCATCGTTGATGGGGTGGCATTTGTGTCTTCTTAGTGTTTACTTTCTAGCCATGCTTTCAGGTTGGACCTACTTAGGTCCTGTGACATCTTGTGTCTCCCTGGAGTATGATTTACTATTTTTCTGTGGACAGGGCTCTCCTGTGGCGTCTTCTCTCTCTCTCCCCTAGAATAGCTCTGAATCGCTGCCTTTGTCTCAGCAGAGCCGTGAGAAGGTTCTGGGTGAAGTGCTCGGGTGGTGTCCCCGTGCGGGCGTCCTGGGTGACGGCCCTGCAGGGAGGGGAGGTTCTGGTTCTCAGTGCTGAGACCAGGGTTGCCTCTGGTCGTTTCTGACTTGACTTAGTGGAGCATTTACAGCCAGGATCTTTTGGGCCACTGTGCATTTCCATCTTCAGTCAGAACCCTGTGTCTGGCTCAGGCATGTCAGGGGAATTGTCTGCCCTTGTGCTGGGGGTGGGCTTGCACTTTGAAGACACAGGCCCAGCGGGCCTTCTCCCGTGATCAGAGCGGGGCGGGTGTCTGTGGGCGGTTACCTGGGAACGGGGTTGGTGGTGACCACGTGAGACTCTCTCTGCCGCTGCTGTGATGGTGGTGGGGACCTTTGGGTGGCAGCAGCTCCCTCACCGGCCCCTCACAGGTCCTCCCTCAGCAGAGGAGCTGGGGAGAGCTGGCAGCTCCTTCCCAGCATGGCAGCAGGAAGAGAGCCCAGGGATGGGCCCACAGCCGCCTGGGCACTGCCTGGGCCTTTATCAGGAGCTCCAGGTTTCAAGTAGGCTGACCTCTGGGACTCACCAGCTCCCCGCACCTTGAAATGTGCCTTCTGTGTCGTAGGTTTGTAATGGTTGGAGGGTGATAATTGCAGTGGTCAGAACCACCCACGATTTGATTCTCTGAGCCAGGTCAGAGAGAAGCTGTTAGAAATGAGCTGCTGACACTTAGACCTAGAAGAGAAGAAATTGGCTATGTAATATTTGTAAGTCTTCCGTTGAATGAAGTTGAGATTTTACAGAGCACCCTTCCTGAATCAGACCCTGCCCAGTTAACAGTGACTTTGCTGTGTCCTGAGTTAGCATTAACCAGAGCACCCTCTGCAGGAGGGTTTGGCCAGCTAGACCAAGTGTCCGTGTGCCTGGCCAGGCGTGGAGGAGTCTGGGCTGCCGTGTGGGCCTGGGGTCCCCCTGCAGAGGTGGGTCAGCACCAGGCCGGCTTCGGGCGGTTCTGCTGGCTGCACCCACGAAGACCAGCGTCGCTGAGTCGGTGCGCCCGGCAGCATCGTGCTGCCTCCAAGGTGTCATGATTTAAATGGGAAGTTTGATGGGGCGTAGTGTTGCTCAGCCTGTGCCCGTGAAGTGCCCAGTGCTGCTTGGACCCGGCCAGACAGGGTCTGACCGCTCAGGGCCTCCCGTTGACACCCCTGGTCGCTGCTGCACATGCAGCGTCCGTGGCTGGGGGGCGGGGGAGGGGTCGGTGAGTCAGCTCTGCTCCTCCCGCCCGCCATCGCCCTGCCGGACGTGTGCTCCCTCTGCTCCTGCTTCAGGCACACCGTCCCCGCGCTCTGGTGGAAAAACGCCCAAGGGAAGGACCAGCTGTGGTACGAGGAAGCCTTGGCCTCCAGCCACCCCATCATCCTGTACCTGCACGGGAACGCGGGCACCAGGTGAGGAGGAGACGTGTCCTGCCTCGGGGCTTTCCGTGGTGAGGGGCCCCAGCGCCTGGGCTATGGGCAGCCTGAGAGCTCGGGGCGGCGGAGTCCCTCTGGGTCTGGGGGAGGTTGACACCAAGCCATGTTCCCACAGCCCCAGAGCGCAGCAGCGCTGAGTGCAGTAGGGCCTGGGCCCCTCCCTTGCTTCAGAGCCACCGGCTGAGCAGCTGTGGGCGGCTGTGTCCAGAAACCCCTGATCTGAAGCTCCCCCTGGGGTGGGGTGGAGGCGGCTGCGTCTGTCGGAGGGTCCCAGAGCCTGAGCCAGAGCAGGTGTCCTCCTTCCTGGTTTAGGAGCAAGGCTTCTCAGTGGGCAGGCGGTGCAGTCTGTCATCCTGGTCTGAGGACACTTCCTCACTGGCAGGCGTCCCCTACTGGACGGGGAGGCACACTCCTGGGGGGGTGCTGAGGGCGACATCAAAGGAGGGATGGCCAAAGGCTGGGGGACCCACGCAGAGAGACCCCAGCTGAGCATGCAGGGACAGGCTTGTCCTCGGAGGCCGCCCTGCCGTGCTATCAGGCCAGCGTGTGTCCAGCCGGAGCTTGCAACACCAGACCTCCCTCTGGGCTGTGGAGGAGGCACCCGTGTCTCTGCAGATGAAGCCCTCGCCCAGTTACCCCAGATGCTCTTCAGGGGGGTTTAACGGGCGTCCTTTGGACTAGCGGGGACTGGAGCCCATCCTTGTTTAAAGAAGGCTCCCTCCAGCCCACATGGTTGGCTTTGTTGAGAGTCTGCAGGGGAGCTGGTGGGGTGAGAGAAGAGGCATTTTCTGAACAAGCGTCGCCTGAAACCCCAGAGAGCGTCCCTGTTGCTGCTGCTTCCTTGGGTTGTGCGAGAGCTAGCGAGGAGGTGGGCACCGCAGGGCTGGGCTGCGGGCAGTCACTTCACAGGCAGCAAGGAGGACGACGCCAGCCTCTCTGGAGGGAAAGCAGGCCACGGCCGGTGTCTGGACAGGGCTGCGCAGAGGACGTGGCAGGACGTCCCAGGAAGCCGGGACCGTGAGGACATCCTGGGCCGAGAGAGCAGAGCGCTGAGCTCTGACTCAGACACACTTGGCAGCCTGCTCTCCTTGGTCCGGGATGAGCTGTGGCGGGTTTCTCTTTCTGCTTTTCAAAGAGCAGGTGGCTCCAAACATCTCCTGGAGCCTCCTTCTGTAAATGAGGGAAGTTTGGAGTTCCCTGTGAGCAGTGCCAGTCGCATGGTGACAAAGTGCCCGTAACTGCAGGATGGCAGGGTCGTGTGACTTGAGGGTTTGCTGCCCCTTCCCAAGCTCCGCAGACTGCCTAGGGCAGGCGCCGGGCAGGACAGCGGCAGCCCTGGCTCCCCGAGGCCCAGACCCCTAGGCTGCCCCCAACACTGTGTCACACTCTGAATCCCTCCTCTTGCTAAGGCTCAGTTTTGGGGAAGTTTAAGAAACAGCCACAACGACCTCTTACAGAGACAACAGAGTGTTTCACTATTTCCTTCTGGTCTTGAGACTCGGTCGTTTGAATGTTTGTTTGTGGGTTTTACTGGCTTTGCTCCTCCATCTTGTTCTTGCCTCCCCCAGGGACACGCCTTCCCCGAGCACACATTCCTGAAATGGCCAGGCGCTCATTATAAAAAAGACAAAGAGCTGGGAAGTCTGGTGAGGGTGAGCCTGCCCACCACATGCTTCCCCCGTTCCCTCTCCCAAGGCAGCCCTGTCCCCGCTTTGGTGTCTGTCCTCGGTTCAGCTGGGCAACCTCTGGGCAGAAAGAGGAGGAAGAGGTGCAGGGGTGACGTCGTGTCACTGTGGCACCCACTGCAGCGCGTGTCTGCTGGGCAGGGGCTGGCAGGGCCACAGTAGCCGTGGGATCGTGGTGGCACCTTCACCAGCATTCCACCCACGGGCACGTATGTGGAAGGACTTTGGGTGGGGCTGCTGCAGCTCAGAACCTCACTTTGCAGCAGGTGGGTCAGGGCCGAAGTGACCACGAAGTGAGGAGTGTGAGTGGCCGAGAGGACAGTTCTGAGCCGGCCGCGGCTCCTTAGGTGGAAAGGTTGAGGCAGCAGGTGCCTGTGGCCCGTCCCCCTGGTGTGTGGGCCGGCAAGGAAGTGGTCCTGGACACTGGGGAGCTGAAGGCCCTCATGTCTTCTGGAGATTGTACAGTAGGTCTGCATTGCCAGGTCAAAACAAAAGTGAGGTGATAATTAAACATCCCGTGGAGCCCAGACTGTCCCTTGCTTGGCACCGCATGGTAGAGGCAAGCTAGGAGCCACATAGGTGCCCTGAGGAGGAGGTCACCCGTCCACCACCCTCCCTGTGCAAGGCTGGGGACCGAGCACAAAAGGCCAGGTGCCCCAGGGCTGGCCCTGGGCCTCCTTCGCGGGAAGGTGCACTAACGCTGTTCTTGTCTCCTTGCCCTGACCTAGGGGAGGCGACCACCGCGTGGAGCTGTACAAGGTAGGTGAGGGTGGCACACGGGTTAGGATGGACAGAGCGGTGCTCACACAGTGGACAGGTGGTCGGAGCAGGTCCCACGGGCTGTGTGGCCCGCACGGCTTGTGCTGCAGAGAGCACTGCTTGCCTGCTGTTTCCCGGATGTCCCTTCCAGGGGGTGTGAGCAGAAGAGGGTCCCCCTGATAACTCTGGGAGCTGATCATTGCTGATCTTCCAGCTGCCTTTTACGGACGTCTCACTGTGGAGTGCTTCCCGTGTGGCTGCCTTTGGGGATGGTTTCCAAGATGGGAATGAATGGACTTTGTCGATCACATGCCAGATGTTGGCAGAGTACACAAAAGTCGTTTGAAATTGTTTGTGTAGCTGGGTCATGCATGTACAAGAGTCCCAGAGGACCGAGGGGCCAGGGAGCCACCCTTTCCTTGGGGTTGGGCTCGGAATTCTGCCCACACAGAGGTTTCTCGTGTCCACCAGGTGCAGGTTGCAGTTGAAACAGATGCCAGGCCAACGTAGTGGAAGCACCAGCAGGTGTCTGGGCGTGGGGGCTCCTGGGGGGAACAGACTGTCCCCTCTGTGTGGTTGTCATCACCGGCCGTGTGGTCCTGAAGCTGACGTGGGCCGTGGCTCCGCGTCCAGGGCCATCACGCCCATCACATGCAGGCAGAGGGGACAAGGCAGACGTACGGGGACTTGTGTACCCTGTGGACACTGCTCTCCACCCTGCACCCCGTGGTTGGCTCTGGGCTGTTGGAGGGCTTATTCCTGTAGTGAACTGGCTCCAAGCAGGGAAGGGGAGTGACCGAAAAGCTGCCCTCCCATCTAGTCTCTCCTAGAAAGGTTTGCACTGGGAGCAGAGGGTGTGGCCCTGTGGGGCTGGGGGCTGGCAGGAAGTGTGGCCTGGGCCAACTCTCTTCCGGAGGGACAGGAGCATACCTCCAGTCACTGGTCACAGTGGGTGCAGCTTCCACGTGGCTCTGGGCACACCCTCCAAGGGCCTGGGCGGGGGCTGTGGGTAGTGATCTCATGAAAACAGGCCCGTAATCCTGAGAGATCTTTTAAAAATGAGAAAAATCCAGTGAAATCTGAGCAATGCTGGGTTGCAGTCAGGGTCCCCAGATGTGGTCTCCACGCCGTGGGGTCCCTCCTCCTGGGTCGCTGGGTGGTCAGAGTCCCTGGCAGCACTGTGACAGCCTCAACCTGCCAGGCCCTCGGAAGGCAGGGGTGCCGTTCCAGGGCCATGGGAGCGTGGGGAGGCCTCCCTACACGTTCTTTGTGGCCTGTAGCAGCTGCTGACATCTGGGTGCTGAGAGGCCCCATCAGGGCGGGGCAGCGAGGTGGCGTCTTCATGACGTTCCCACAGACCAGTTTTCAGGGTGGGTGTAGGTGGAGCTGCGCTGCCCTCCATCCAAGGTGCTCGGCTTTGTTGCCCAGATGTTTGTTTTCACTTTCAGGTGCTGAGTTCCCTTGGTTACCACGTGGTCACCTTTGACTACAGAGGTGAGGGTTCTGTGGATGGTCACCTAGCGGGCCCCTCCCTTCCCCCAGGCGGGCAGGCCTCACTGCCGTGACTGGTGGCATCTCTGAGCGCACTGAGGTGATGGAGGGTCCAGGTAGTCTACTGTGTGTCCCATGCGTGTCCTCCCCCGCAGGGAGGCACTGGCATCTGGAACCCAGCACGTATTCTCTGTTGGCTGCATTTTAAACGTAAAAAACGCTCTGTTTTCTTCCTTGGACTCAGACTTCCCCACAGCTGGACATCAGGCAGGCTTGGTGCTCAGCAGAGCGCGTCTTGTTGAAGTAGATAGACCCCTCTTCCCACCCCTCAGGATTTCTTCTTTCTTGCCTGCTCCCCACCCCCCCAGGCAGCTCAGGAACCTGCAGTTTGATGTGTGAGGGAAAGGCTTGTGTCGACAGGGAGCAGTGGGGGGAAAGCGTGTGCCTCTGGGCCAGCTCACCTGCGGGGAGGGAGGGTCAGCATCCTCAGACCCAGGAGCCAGTTGTCACCTGGATGTGGGCGTTGTGGCGGCTTCCTCTTGCTGCGGCCACAAATCACTGCACAGGTGATATTTGAAACGGCGCAGATGTATGACATTGAGGCTCTGGAGGTCAGAAGCTCAGATCTTCGGCTGCTGGGATAAGTGGAGTGTGGGCAAAGGTTCCAGGGAGAGTCTGGCTCGTTGCCTCTCTGAGCCCCTCGAGGCCGCCCCTCTTCCTCACTGGGCTCCCTGAGCCCACGTCACTCTGACCCCGACCTCCGTTCCCCTCCCGCCTGCCAGTGAAGGCCCTGTGACAACTTGGGGCCCAAGCTGATCGGGATCGTCGCCCAACATGTGTCCGCTGGCTTGCGGCCTTTCCTCTGCACCCTTCACTGCCCTGCCATGGAAGGTGATAGTCCCAGGTCTCAGACCAGGACGTGGACACCCTTGGGGCCATCATTCTGCAGACTGTAGGGCAGGGGTCGTTCTATGGAAGCGTGTCCATCAGGAGGAAAGTGCTGGGTTAGAAAAACTGAAGCAAGGCTTCTCCCTTCCTCCTGCTGCTGCTGTTAGACCCGTGAGGTAGTGAGGGGCGGCCCTCTTCCTCGTTCGCCTCCCTGTGCTCCTGACGAGAGGTACAATCCCGTCTGGCACTAGTTCTTTTCAGCTCCTGTTGGGTCTCTGCATTTTTAAGCTGTGTAAAAGCCGGGAGTTCTGCTGTGGCTCCCTGTGCCTGTGCCTGTCTCTCTGTCCTCGTCTCCCCGTGTCCCTGCCCCCCACCAGAGCCCCGAGCCCTCATGTCCCTTGCATGGCTCCTTCTGTAACCAGGGTCTGGGCCACCCTGGGCAGGTGGCCTGTTGTGCTGCTGCCTCTGGGTTTTGCTTCTGCAGCAGGACCTGCTCTTCCTGAGCATGTGGTGCTTTTCAGGTCACTTGACGACTCACTGCTGAGCTGCTGGAAATGACAGTCACACTTTGCCTGGAGCCTGAAGGGAAGGGCCCTCGGGGAGGTCATGGCTCAGGGGCATTCCTCTGTTACACAAACAGGATGCTAGAGCCCCTTCCTTTCTGGGTCAGGGTTGCCTTGAGCCCGGAACCTGCCCATCTGGGAGCCTCCTGACTCCACACCTATCCACTGCCGGGCCACAGCCGGGCCACAGAGTCAGGGCTGGGCGCTCACTGACCAAGCCTGTCAGTGCATCGTGGGGTGGCCTCCAGCAAGGCTCAGGTGTCGCACAGATGGACGCCTCTTCAGTGCCATGGGGTCTGCGTGTCTGACCACCCCGGCTGCTCATCAAGACTCAGCCAAGGGCTGCTGGTGGCCGTTTGGGGTCAGAGGTTGTGAGGGGCTGAGGAGGAGGGAGAGCGCGAGCCGGCTTGGCCGCTGGCCGGGCCCGCCCATGGTGGGCGGGGGGCGTGCTGCTCCAGGGCTTCCGCAGGCTGTGCCTGACGTGCCCCTGCTGCCGCATTCCCAGGTTGGGGCGACTCGGTCGGAACGCCGTCGGAGCGGGGCATGACGTACGACGCACTCCATGTTTTTGACTGGATCAAAGCGCGGAGTGGAGACAACCCCGTGTACATTTGGGGCCATTCCCTCGGCACTGGGTAAGAGTGCCCAGCGTGGGCTTTGTGGGAGCAGGTCTCCTTGGGGCGACTTTCCAGGCCAGGTCTTCGAGGGGCCCCAGTGGCCTCTGGGTCCTGTGAAGCCCACAGAGACCACGAGGGGGCTGGGGTGCTCCAGCTCCTCTGCAGGGAGAACTCGGACTCGCTCCAGTGGGACTGTGCCTGTGGAGGTGGGTCCCAGCAGAACGAGGTCCCTCCGTCTGCCCATGCCCCGCAAGCCCAGGAGCCGGGGCCCTGGTCCTGTGTGTGGCGTCATCACCAAACGTGGGGAGGTGGCAGTGGTGGTTCTGTCCTCCACCTGCTGAGACAGGAGGCCCCTCAGGGTCCACTTGGGCCTCTTTAGTGGCCTCTGCGAGTGTGAGGCTCGTGTTCCTAGAGGGAGCCGAGGCCTCCGGCACTGCCCTCTTCCCTTGCCTTCCTTTGGGCGTGGTGGCTGCAGCTGAGCGGGGCCTGCAGGCCAGGCAGTGCCTGGGACGGGTCCTGCCCGCCCACCCTCGCAGGGAGAGAGAGCCCTGGGCAGAGGGGAGCAGGCCTCCGGCCCTGACTACCTGCATGGGCCCCGCCAGCTGTGGTCCTGGGATGGCAGGAGCCCCCAGACTTGGGAGCTCCAAGTGCTGCCACTTCCAGGAATGCCTTCCCCTGGCTGATGGGGTGGCCCTGGGCCCTCCCATCCTCCTGCCTGTCCCCGCATCACCCACACTGACCAGGTGTGAGCCCCTGAGGGAGGCTGCCCAGGCGAGGTGCAGGGCGCCCCTCGGGACTGGAGGTGGGCCTCCTGGCATCCTTGTTGGAGGGTTGGCTGATGGCAGGGGCACCTGTGTTCCCCCTGCCCAAACCCCTCCTGTCACTTTTGAGTAGAACAGTCTCATCTGAGACAATTTTTGTCATGATTCACCCGAACTTCTTTTTCTTTGTCCCCAGAGTGGCAACAAACCTGGTGCGGCGCCTCTGTGAGCGAGGTAGGGGCGTGAGCTCACCATCAGGTCGCGGGGCGGGCTCGGTGCTGGCCGTTGGCTGTGCTCCCGGCCTTGCCGGGGTCCTGTGAGGTGGGCGGTAGCGGACGAGCAGCAGTGAGACTGGGGGGCCTGGGCAGACCCTCGCGGGCCTCCCCGCGGGCCCCACAAGTTCTCTGCAGCCGGCGGAGCCTCACCACGGGCCGGGCTCTGGGCAGGCAGCCTCAGCAGACAGGGCTCCCAGTGTCCCTTCGTGGCCGCCTCCCACACGCCACCCACGGGAGGGCCGGAGTGGGGGCTGGGCAGGAGGAGGGGCCAAGGGGTGTGTCTCCCCAAGGCTTCTCGCCTGCCTGCCAGCTCGCCGTTTGTTTTATTTGTCTAGAGACACCTCCAGATGCCCTCATACTGGAGTCTCCGTTCACTAATATCCGCGAAGAAGCGAAGAGCCATCCGTTCTCAGTGGCGAGTACAGATCTTATTAAAAGTGGATTTATTTTTGTAGTGAAAATAATTGCGATGAACCATAAAGATGACTATTTGTAAATATGTAGAATAAATAAGTAAGAATATCGTAAGAGTTATTAGTTGAATATCCATGTGGACACAAATTTTATTAGAAGTTATTTCTCATTCAGTTCCGGGCACTGGCCTGACCACAGAGCTGCCCGGGAAGCTTACCACTTTGTGCCAGGTTGTCTGAGGGTGGCTGGGCGCCCAGGAGGCCCTGCATCCCCGGCAGTGGGGCTGGTGGGCGCCCGCTCTCGGTCCAGGGAAGCCCCGCTGGGGATTCCGTGCTTTCGGGCCCGGACCGGCCAGAACGGAGGCCTTGGAGCTTCTTGGGCTTCTCTGTCCCGTCTCTTCCTCCCCTTCTGCGTGGCGCCGCCCGCCCCACCTTGCGCTGTCCTCTGTTGGGTCTTGTGTCTTTGCTGTTGCTCTTCTCCCCCGTCGTGTGGACCCCATCTTCTTGGGGGTGGCGGCCTGCTGGGTATGGGAAGCCTGGTCTCAGAGTGGATCCTGGCAGCGGGTCTGAGGTGCGGAAGCTCCGTCTGTGGGCAGCCCCCTCTGCAGCCAGTCTGGGGACCTCTTGAGTGGAGAGTCTGAGGTGGGTGGCAGGGAGGGCAGGGGTACCCAGCACAGCTCGGGGGGTCCCACAGGTCAGCCGGCTCAGAAGCAGGTGGACCTTGGGCACTTGGCCTCGTGCGGTTTTAATCGACGCCCTATCTCCCTGTCGCTTCCAGATATACCGACACTTCCCTGGGTTTGACTGGTTCTTCCTTGACCCCATCACAAGCAGCGGGATTCAGTTTGCGAATGATGAGAAGTGAGTACCGGGAGGAGAGTTTAGAGAAACCAGAATCCCGGGAGAGTGGGATCTGAACACGGGGGCTCGTCTCTGACGGGGCAGGGCGGAGGGGTCAGGACGTGGGAAGACTACAGAGTTGAAGAAACACGGAAACAACAGGTTTTGGGGGTCCATAAAGCTGTTTTATTTGAAAATTGTCAAAGCCAGAACTCCTGAACCGGTATTAAAACAGTAATAGTAACTTATTCAAAAAGTAACTGCCTCGGCCACCTGATTTGTGTCTGGCTCTGGGAAGATGTTATGAAGTTTAGTGTTAAAAATCATTAGCTAAACCGCAAGTTACGTGCTGTGTTTAAAGACTCTTTCTTTGAACAGCATTCACATTCTGTTGACATTATCTTTGTGATATTTTTGTTTTACGGATTTTAATTCTTTAAAAAAAAAAATCCTTATCTGACTGTTCAGCTAACATTTAATAATCTACATTTTAAAATAATACGAAAAACGAAGTATTATTTCCCCTCAGTTATGTGCTTTGGTTCTAAAAACAGAAGTAGAACTAAAATTTGAGCAAACGTTATGAGCCAAACCCCTGCTTGCCTGTAAATGTTACCGGATTCCCTCTAAGAACGACGGCCTCTCCTGGGGCCCTGGTCCAGCGTGTCTCCCTCCCGCAGCGTGAAGCACATCTCCTGCTCCCTGCTCATCCTGCACGCAGAGGACGACCCCGTGGTGCCCTTCCAGCTCGGCAGGAAGGTGGGTGTCGGTTGGACTCGCGTCCAGCCCAGGCTGGGCCAGGCGGATGAGGAGGAGGGTTCTGCGGCCGGCAGGCCCATGAGGAAGAGCGGGGCAGGGGCAGGGCTGGTGCCACTGCCACAGGAAACGGGGGCGGAAAGCGGGCACCTGCCTCTGGGTCCCCTGCAGGGGCCCTCCCCACAGAGACTCACTGCGGGGACTCAGCCAGGAGGGCTTGCCAGGTCCTGGCTGGAGGGAGGGGGCCTCAATGGCCGGGACCCCCATGGGTGTAATTGGCACAGAACCTGTCACCTGTTCCCTGACCTTGGCCCTGGACTGACATTGGAGGGTGCGTCATTGTCCTGGGGCCCCTGCGTCTGCTTTGTCTTTGCTGCCAGGAAGCAGGATTGGATCTGGGGGTGGGGGTGGGGTAGGGCACTGTCTGCCCTGGTAGCCACCTGGGGCAGGGTCTGCTGGGAGGGAGCCCAGGCCACCTCAGCACAGGCCTGAGACAGCGGGGCTGGGTGGAGGGCTGAGGTGGCCAGATGCAGAGCCGGCTGTGGACTGGCCTTGACCCAGGGCACACGGTCTGCCCAGCCCCAGGTACTGAGCCATCAGGGCCGCTCCGGGCACTCAGGCCACCACCCCATCCTGTAGCAAGTACCTTTCTGGGGTGCTGAGGTCCCCTGAGGAAGGGCAGCCTCCTTGGGAGACAGGCCTGAAGACAGAGAGAGTCTTGAGTGGGGGCTCGAGGGGCTGAACTCCTGCCAGCACCACCCTCTGCCGACCCTGCTGTGGGCGAGGCTGCCTGCAGGGTGGCTGCACTGTCCGAGGGGCGCTCGGGCCGCTCTTTGGAGGTGGTGGCCATTGGCTGGTCTCTACTGCAGGGGAGGCTGGCAGGCGGGTCACCCACAGGCCCGGTGCTGACTCGCTGACCCTCCCCCAGCTCTACAGCATCGCTGCCCCGTCCCGCAGCTTCCGGGACTTCAAGGTTCAGTTCATCCCCTTCCACGCGGACCTCGGCTACAGGCACAAGTACATCTACAAGAGCCCCGAGCTGCCCCGGATCCTGAGGTAGGCGCTCTCTTCCTGCCAGGGATGCCGTCCTGCGTGGCAGCGGCTCAGGGGCTGTGTGGGGCTGTGGGGCTACAGCCGCAAAAGCCGTCTCGGGGCCCGGTCACAGTGAGGGGTTGGGGGTGTCCACCCTCCTGGGCTGTCCCCATGGTGCTGGCTGTGCAGTGCAGGCGCCACACAGGGGTGCGTCCACAACACAGCCTCCTTCCCTTCCCACACCCCTGCCAGGTCAGTGCGCCTGCATGCGGGGCAGACAGGGCACACGGGCCCAGCCTGGCTCCGCAGAAGCCTGTTTGTCCCCCGCTGCTTCTGGCAGGGAGCCTGTGCTCCCGCTGTGCTGGGCTGGCCGGGACCCTGGCCAAGGCTGGGCTGCAGCCCCGGGCACAGACCTGAGCACGAGGGTGGGCCACTGGCAAAGGGCAGGGCTGCGTGGACCAGGCCCTGCCCGGCCCCCCGTTGGAGGCACGGGATTGGGCCTTGGCCGGGTCACAGCTGCATGCCCCTCTCGCTGTCTTTGAAGTTTTGGAGGCAGGACTGGGCAGCTGGCTGTTCTTGCCACGCGGATGTGGGCTGCTGAGGGGCCGTAAAGAGTGCGGGTTTGCTCTGGGGTTGTCATTTTTCCCCGTGAAAGGAACATGTTTCAGGAAAGTCAGACCAGAGAACAGCTCAAGTCGAGGTGCCGTTGGTGACCCCGCACTTGGTGCCGCGCGTCGGGACTTGACTTGGGCGCTGCCGCTGGGGCCCTGCTTGTTTAACCCAGTGAGAGTTTTCCGAGCGGGAGGGTGGCCTCCAGGCCTTTGGCAACAGGTGTCCCCTCTGATCTAGGGAATTCCTGGGCAAGCCGGACGCCGGGCGCCAGCACTGAGTCTCGCTGCCTGAAGAGCATGAAGACCTCTGCCCTTGTCCCCTCCCTCTGGCCAGCCTGGCGCCCGGAGAGGCACCTGGACTGAGGACGTGGTCTCCAGTGGGAGGGCAGTGGGGCCCTGGCAGACCTCAGGCGCCTGCCCTGGGAGCTGGAGCACTGATCTCTGTGGACAGTGCGGGTGGCGGGCGGGTGGCCCTCTCTCCCTCTTGCTGCCACTCACCCTGAGGTCTTGTTGGAAAGACAGTGACAGGACATTCCGGCCGTTGGCTGGTTGATCTCCACTTCCTGAGCTGGGCATTGGAGCCTGGGGAAGGAGGCGTGGGGTCTTGGGACCATGCTGCGCTCTCTGGCACCACCCTCGAGAATGTGGGGAACCTGGGTTCCTTCTGCCTCTTCCTAGCACATGTGGAATGGACTCCAGTGGTTCCTCACCCCCTCCTGCCCTGTGCACCCGCTTGCCTTCCTTGGTGTCCCTGCCTCCCTGGGTGGCCCCACTGCTCCCAGGGGGGAGGTGCCTGGGATCTGCCTTCCTCCAATTTCCACCCACCTGTCCGCCTAACCTGGCCTTAGACTGAGCATTTATTTAAGAATAAAATCGTGGTGGTGGTCTGCCTGTTTTCTCAGTGACACCTCCAGTTGTGCCCAGGCCCTGCCCACAGCCCCAGGCCACTCCCAGAACCCGGTGATAGGGCAGAGGGGTGTCTCCGGAAGGCCAAGGATCGCAGCTGTCTTTCCTCCTTCCTTCTGGACTCTGAGGCTCCTCAGGAAGGGCCATTGTCTCTGCGGGAGGCCTGTTCACGGTGGGGATGGCTTCTCTGGGTGGAGGGGTGGCATTTTCCTACAATACAGGCTTACACAGGTGACCCTTTCAGCCTTAACGGTTAACAAGCTCACTGAACATCACTGTGTTGGTGGGCGGGCCCCTGACCACTCGGGAGAGGATGCGGGCTGCTCCTGCTATCTGGTGGTGGCTCGTTTGTCTGGCTTTTTGTCAGACCAGTTCCCCCTGCACTCGTGCGCCCCAGCCAGTGTCTGCCCCCTCTGGGTCCCACTTCTCACCTCCCCGGCGATGGCTTCTTACAGCCCAGCTATGTCACCTCTACTCGAGGACGAGAGGGTACACATCTTAATATGGAAGGGGACTTGGAGCTGTGCAGGCGCATGGTTTGTCCCAGACTGGAGAACTTCAGTCCACCCGAGTCTCCCCGATCCTCAGGGCCTGCAGCGTTCTCAGCACAGAACTCCGCAGGGGTGGGGAGGGGCTCGTTCACCTGCCCCAACCCTGTGGCCTGTATTCACAGCCGGGGGCCAGCTGGAGGGTCACCCTTCTTTCTGAAGCACCTTAGAGCTGCCTGTCGCTATTCTCGTATCTGGAAAACCCATGTCTTGCTTTCTTATGGTTTTTCCTTTTTTTAATTGACGTATAGTCAGTTTACAGTATGTCAATTTCTGGTGTACAGCACCATGTCCCAGTCTTGCATATACATACATATATTCATTTTCATTTTCTTTTTCATTAAAGGTTATTACAAGATATTGAACCTAGTTTCCTGTGCTACACAGAAGAAATTTTTTTTAATCTATTTATGTATACAGTGGCTAACATTTGCAGATCTCAAACTCCCAAATTTATCCCTTCCCACCCCTTTCCTCCGGTAACCATGATTATTTACTATGTCTGTGAGTCTGTTTTGTAGATGAGTTCATTAGTGTCCTTTTATTTTTCCTTTTTTTTAGATTTCACATGTGACTGATATACGGTATTTTTCTTTTTCTTTCTGGCTTAATTCACATAGAATGATGATCTCTAGGTCCAACCATGTTGCTGTAAATGGCATTATTTTATTCTTTTTTATGGCTCAGTAGTATTCCATTGTATAAATGCACCACAACTTCTTTATCCAGTCATATGCTGATGGACATTTAGGTTGCTTTCATGTCTTGTCTGTTGTAAATAGTGCTGCTGTGAACATTGGGGTGCATGTGTCTTTTCGAATTAAGAGTTCCCTCCGGATATATGCCGAGGAGCGGGATTCCTGGGTCCTATGATAAGTCTATTTTCAGTCTTTTGAGGAATCTCTATACTGTTTTCCACAGTGGCTGCACCAAACTGCATTCCCACCAGCAGTGTAGGAGGGTTCCCTTTTCTCCACAGCCTCTCCAGCATTTGTCATTTGTGGATTTTTGAATGGTGGCCATTCTGACTGGTGTGAGGTGATACCTCATTGTAGTTTTGATCTGCATTTCTCTGATAATTAGTGATATTGAGCATTTTTTCATGTGCCTATTGATCATTTGTCTGTTTTCATTGGAGAATTGCTTGTTTGGGTCTTCTGCCCTTTTTTGGATTGGGTTGTTTGGTTTTTGTTTCGTTGTTGTTGTTAATAAGTTGTATGAGCTGTTTATATATTCTGAAATTAAACCTGTCAGTTGCATCATTTGCAAAAATGTTCTCCCATTCTGTAGGTTGTCGTTTTGTTTTGCTTATGGTTTCCTTTGCTGTGCAAAAGCTTGTAAGTTTAATTAGGTCCCATTTGTTTATTTTTGTTCTTACTTCTATTGCCTCGGTAGACCGCTCTAGGAGAACACTGCTAAGATTTATGTCAGATAATGTTTTTCTTGTATTTTCCTCTGAGATGTTTATCATGTCTTGTCTTATATTTAAGTCTTTAAGCCATTTTGAGTTTATTCTTGTGCATGGTGTGAGGGAGTGCTCTACCTTCATTGATTTACATGCTGCCGTCCAGTTTTCCCAGCACCATTTCCTGAAGAGACTGTCTTTTTCTCCATTGTATATTCTTGCCTCCTTGTTGAAGATTTAATTTATCATAGGTGTGTGGGTTTACTTCTGGGCTCTCTGGTCTGTTCCATTGACCCATGTACTGCTTTTGTGCCAGCACCCCCATGCCTTTTCTTAGACCAGGTTTGAAACAGACAGACTTGCCTCTCCTAAGGTCAGTTTTGTCAGGTTGTCTGTGTTTCCTCACTGGATGGGCTTGCCCTGCACTCCTGGTGTCAGATTCAGGTGTGAGCGCTGCCTGCAGGGCCGCAGATTTCCGTCGCCGCTGGGCCACACCGTCCCAACCCGATGCCGCCTTCCTATAACTGCTCTGTGTCAGAGGTCCTGAGAGTCACCAGAAAGTGCCTCCCTGGCCAGGCAGCCCCTTCATAAGATCACCACCCCACAGCTCAGAGCCACATCCCCAGGCCGTCCTGGCCAGTGAAGCCGTGGGACCTGTTCACAGGCCGTGTAGACCTGGGCTGCTCCGACTGGGATCAAGTCCTGTGTCTCTGTAAGTTGCCTCAGATCTTCTTAGGGGTGTGAGGTAGGAGGCAAAGTAAAAATGTGAGCTGTCGTTGTTTCTGCAGGTGTCTGACAATCTGAGGACAAGGGAGTGCTGAGGGGCAGCTGCCAGAACATCACCTGGCAGGTTACTAGGTCTGCACACGCACCTGGAGGGGGGGTTGTCTCAGCTTGTGACCTCGGTCCAAGCACTTGAGCTTAAACTGGGTTAGGACCAACCCTTCGGAGGGTCACAGGGTCGATCTGTGGTCTGGAACAGCTGGACATTCACAGCTGTGAACCTTGGTCACACGCGTGTGTCACGGGAGCTCCCTAGACCCGAGACCGGGAGAAGGCATCTCCTACATCCCCACCAGGGTCTGCAGCGCGCTTTTGGGTGACACTGAGCGGGGAAATCACATCCCTCCTGGCTTTCTATTCAATCTGCAGTCACACAGTTGGTGGGGGGGTTTGGTCCCCAGGGCATTCCACTTCCCAGGGCCAGGAGCAGTGGCAGAAGACGGGGGTGGAAAACAATGCAGTTCACACCTAAGTGTCAACACCCTGATGCCGGTCTTCCCAGCGTCTGGGTTGGACGATTCTTTGTAGAGCTGGTGGCCCAGACACACATGCTCCTGGTCCCACATGCAGCTGGGTGAGACTGTCCTCAGGCCCAGAACAACGGGCTGTGGTGCAGCCTGGCCCCCCGCCCACAGGGCCACACACCGGGTCCACGCACCGCCCTCGGTGCAGAGTGAAGCGCACAAGCCGGGTCAGCCAAGCATAAGCAGTTTAATTGGTTTCTCACACGAGGTGGTACAGGAGGGGCACAGTGACGGTCACAGTCGGCCTAGGGATGGGCAGCAGAGCATATCGGGGGCACAGTCACACCCCAGAAGGCGTCCCCGTGACCCTGGAGAAGTGTGCAGTCAGGATGGAGGTGAGGGCAGGGCCGCAGGTGAGGTGGGAGAGACCCGGGAAGGCGCTTCTGCCCACGGCTCCAGGCTGCTGTCTGGGCTCCGCTCTGGGCCCACCTGGTCCTTCTCCAGACCAGGCTGTTGCGCTGCTGGAAAGGGAGCGGGGAGGGGGGCCGGCTTCACATGTAAGACGGAGACGCACCCCAGGCATGGAGGGGTGTGGGGTAGGGGCTGCACGCCCTGCCTCATCCAGCAGAGGCAGGCACCCTGGTCCCACGGCAGGGCCGGGTGAGAACACCCCACCACTGCCTCCCCAGGCAGCAGCTTCAAAAGCACTGGGCTCAGTTGCTAAAAGAATGAAAGGCTTCAACTAGTTTCTTTTTCACAAGGAAAATTTTTTTTTGAAAAAGCAAAACCAAACTGACTTTTTACCAGTCATCCTTGTCTCACCCAAGGCCCCCCTAGATGCTGGACACAGGTGTCCCCCTCAGTGTCACCCCAGCTGTCTCGGGTGCCCACAGGGCAGCTGTGGAGACAAGGCCCAGAGCACTGGACCCTCCCAGCAGGTAGAGCTGGGCCAGGGAGGACCAGAGGCCACACCAGACGGCCAGCCCAAGTGCTGTAGGAACATACACACGTCCCCAGGCTCTGCCACACTGCCTGCCCAGACCCCAGAATCCAGAGGCTCAAAGCTAAAAACAAGCTCACACAAGGCACATGCAAGGCTGTGGGAGCCCGGCTGGCGTCCCCACCTTCCCCACCTCCCAGGGTGGGCGGGCAAAGCTGCAGGCCAGCTGCCCCGGTCAGCGCCACCCTGGTCAGTGCCGCGGGCTCCGCTCTGCTGCAGGCGGCGGGAGAGCCTCTCTGTCAGCATCTTTCCTTCCCCACCATGATCCCCACATTCCTCCCAGAAACAGCAGTGGGAAAAAAAGCAGGTGCTGGGAAGCTGGACGAGGGGCAGAGTCGGCAAGGGGGGCCTAGTCCCTGGAGAGGCTGGGGGGTGGGGTCTGCAGGGCGGAGGGCTCCACGCCCCAGATGTCCCGGGCATACTCGGTGATGGTCCGGTCACTGGAGAACTTGCCGGCACAGGCGATGTTCCTGATAACCTTCTCAGTCCACTCCCGGGGGTTCTGTGGGGGGAAGCCAATGCTGTGTGATCGTGGGCTCTTCCCAGCCGAGCACTCAGCCCTGGGCAGCCTGATGGATGACGAGGAATCTCCACTGAAAAGGGGGCCTTGCCCACCAGGAAAGCTACCAGATGACCAGGTATAGGGGCAAGGAGCCCGGGAGGTCCCCGCCCTGAATGCTCCACGTCCCGCTAGGACACTGCGCACACAACGGACAGAAGAGTGTTCCCTGACCAGCCAGCCCTGACGATCACCCGGTTTCCCAGCCCCTTCTGTTCCTTCACTCAAGGGAAGTCAGGAGTCGTTCCTTTGGGGAAGGGGCGGGACGGGCACCGAGTCAGAAGCACAAGCCCCTCAGGCCCTGTCCAAAGAGCGCCTTGCACGATCTGGACAAACCATCGCAACGACTGCACGGTCACACCCCCATCACCAGTGTCCCCCCCACTGCCATCCTCAGTGCACCACCCCAGGCTCGGGAGCGGGTCTTCCCAGGAGACCCCAGTGGACACGCCCACTCCTCGCAGCTCACACGGGGGACACGCTGGCACCAGCGTCCCTGCCTTTGGAGCTCTGCGCCTTAGAGCTCCAAGTCCCTCGCTGCTGCGGTGGACGCTCACACCTTTCCGAGAAATCGTCCACATCCTCGTTTTAAACACGTTCTCCAGCACACAACGGTCTACACTGCTCATGAGGCCTGTCCCTCTCCCAGGGCCTCGCGCCCCCCTGCTCACACCACAGGGGCGGTCAGGTCGCAGGCTAGGGCACTGGGGCCCCAGGATGGGCACTCCTGCCCTGCTCACTTGCACTGTGGCAGCTGCCCAGAGGCTGCAGGAGCCTGAGCCGGTGTGGACAGAGAGGAGAGGGGCGGCAGGGTCAGTCCCCGAGTGGAAGGAGCCACAAGAGGACCCATGATTCCTGGGAGCAGCCCGAGACAGCAGGACACGGTCGCACCCCCACCAGCTCGGGACCCAAGAGCCTCACCCGGTACAGCCGGTCCACCCGAGCCTGGCAGGCCACATACGCTTCATAATCTGCAAACACCTTGAACCTGAAACAGGAGACGGGAAGTTGGGCTGGGCAGGCACCCTGGCCAACTGCATTCTCACACTCTGCAGGGCAGGGGTGGCCACGGGGGCTGCTCTGTGAGCAACACTTGTGTCCTGGGGACGCTACTCTAGAAGAGACATATTTTAACCCAACATTCTTCTTAAAAACCTGAGTGCGAGGCTTCCTGCCGATTTTGCCCCCAGGGGGAGGGCACGGTGACTGCCAGGCTCAGGTCTCACAGGACTGAGAGATGGAGGTGCAGGATTGATGGTTACAGAAACTGACTGAGGCAGGAACAGTTCATAAAACCCTGGAAGGTCCCTCCTTGAACACAGACCTCAGGCAGGAGACAGCGTTCACCAAAAAAGTGACAGACCAGCCCCAAGGAGATGGAAGTGGGACAGAGGCCGCGTCTCAGCCTCAGACGGACCCTGGTGACACCTGCGAGGAGGCAGCACTGTGGACCTGCTCCCGTGAGCAAGGCCGCACCCAGGACTGATAGGCACAGGACACACCCCATGTACGCAGCCACGTCTTACTTTACAGCCTCGTGAGTGAGTTCGTTCCACCCAGACCACCACTGGGCTCCCCGGGCACCGTCAGAGGCCCCTCAGGTCCCAGGCCCTGGATGGGCCGAGGAGGGAGAGCTCACCAAGGCCCAGGCTTCACCCAGACAACACGCAGTTTTCACCCCGCCTGGAGGACCCTCAGAATGACCCATTGGAAGGGAGGGATGCAGCGGGCCGTCCCACCTGTCATGGTTCAGCAGCATGTTGACGACGTCCTTGAAGCAGTCCGGCTCTCTGGGTGAGAAGAAGCCACTGCCGATCTGGTCCACGGCCTGCCGCAGCTCGGGCAGGCGGTCATAGTACTCCCGGGCATTGTACCTGCGGGGAGACGGCCGTGCGTCCATGACAGCCGCTGGGCCCTCGAGAGGTGGGAGCCACCATGGGTGCGTCAGCCCCACGGGGTCCTGTTACTGTTACAGACACGTTGGCGTATGGCTCTGCTGTCCCCGTGGGGGCACTGCTCAAATTACACCCCCCCCCCCCCCCGTGTGCCAGACGGGCTCGTCCCAGGACACAGGGATGGCGCAGAAAGGGCAGCAGGGCGTGCTCACAGGCTGACTTTCTGGGCTCTGGTGCCCAAGGCCTCACCAACTCCCCCGAGCTTTCAGGCGATTAGGCAGTTTCAGCTATTGCTCAGAATTAGGCCAGGCTGGGCCCCCCAGCATGTCCCTGGTCGTGAAAAACCAGTAGAAATGTGAAGTCTCGACACAGGAGGGGCCCTGGACGGGGTCCCGGGACAGGGAAGAGCACTTGTACGAAAAACAAGGAAGCTACCCGAGTACACGGGGTTCCCCGTACTGTCGCTTCAGTTTTCCTGTATATTTAGAACTCTTCCGAGACTACCAGGGTCACTCCACAAAGTCAGGGCAGCAGGTCCCAGCAGCTCTGGCCCCCCATCCCCGAGGGCTCCTGCTCTTGGCGCTTTGGGAACAATGAGCCTGGAGCATGCAGGCTGGGCCGCGGAGCCCCAGCACAGGGAGCCTGCGTGGTGCCCAGGAGGTGGGCAGACGGGCCCTGGGAGGCCGCCACAGACCCACGACTGGTGCCCACAGGCACCAGAGGGACACACACCCTTTGCGGTCCAGGGCCTCCACGTCCTCCACCCGGAGGCCAAAGATGAAGAGGTTCTCGGCCCCTGCCTCCTCAGCCATCTCCACGTTGGCCCCATCCATGGTGCCGATGGTCAGGGCACCGTTGAGCATGAACTTCATGTTGCCCGTGCCCGAGGCCTCGGTGCCCGCGGTGGAGATCTGCTGCGACAGGTCCGCGGCCGGGATCACTGCGGGGGGATGGAGGCACGAGCAAGACTCGTCGGCCATGAACACTCAGTGCAGAAGCACAGACCCCCCCGAGGGCCCCTCCCTGGTTCCGGGCGGCCCAGGTGGAGGCTCTCCAGGAAAGGGTCTGTCACTTCAGCAAAGCTGTGTTGTAACTGACCTGCAGGGACACACCCTTTCAGTCCCCTAATCACACAATACCTCGCCTAACCTGTTCTTTCCTCAAACCAAAGAAATAGAAGTAGCAGATGCCAGGATCTCTTCCCCAGCTCCCCCTGCAGTGACTGCGAGCAGAGCCCGGCCACCAAGCCTGCGCTGGGGGAGGGGGCGAGCACTCTGACCCCGTCCCGGTGACTGACTGAGATCACCTCCCCTTTGCCCCTAAAACCTTTCATGGCTGAGCAGAATCTCCAGAGCTGGGTGGGGACATGGATTGCCAGCTGAGTAACTTTTCCATTTCTGCCAGCCCTGGCCTCGTGTTGACTTCTCCAGCGGCACGCAGCTGGCCCCAAGGTCAGTGCCACTGAGGAGAAGCCTGGCAGGTGCAGTGGATTTTTGTTCTGGAACCTTTTGCAGATGCCCAGCCAAAGTCTGGCGGGGGCCCTGGTCCTGACCTGATGGTGTAATCGCTCCCCTGCACCCTGATGTCCCTTCCGTCTCAGCCTGTGAGGCTCCTGTAACCCCTTCAAGGGGAATCCAGCTCTCACAGGAGGAGGACCGGGGGCGGGGCGGGGGGCGACCTTCCGGTGGTCGCACGCGCAGGAGTTACTCTGGGTCGTGTACAGACTGGGCACAGCAGCCAGGACATGACCCAGTGCAGCCCCGCGGCTTCTCCCAAGCATGGGTTCCCGGCACAGGCTTCTCCACGTGGCACTGGGCACCCAGCCTCCGTCCTGCCTGCCCTCGCATCCCTGCTCCCCGTCCTCCGCTCCACCCCAACCCAGCCGGCGGGCTCTCAGGGTCAGACCAGAACCCACCCCTTCAAGGTCAGCCCAGGCACCAGCCCACTCCGCACCTCCGGCCCCCACGTAGGCCTGTCTCCAGGCGGCAGGCCACACCCAGGACCCACAAAGCAGAGTGGGCACAGGACCGAGGCTCCGAGCTGCCCTCAGAAGGACAGGAGGGGCAGGTGCTGGCCAGTGAGCGAGCAGGTGGGGGCAAGGAAGAGCACCCTCTGGGGGAGGGGGGGCAGCTCGAGGCCACGGACGTGCGAGGCAGGGCTTCCCCGGAGCCTCAGCTGCCAGGTGGGGCCTCTGGCCATGAAGCCTCTGCGGCCGCGGGGCCTGGCCCCTGTGGCAGTTAATCTGCCCGGGAGCGAGACAGGCCCTGACCAGCAAGGACCACGTGTGCCCAGGCAGGGTAGGCTCCCTCACCTTTCTCGGCCAGGGACACCCGGTAGTTCTCCAGGAAGACCACTTTGAGCCTGTCGCCCACGACTGGATCCTGGTTGACAATGTCGCCGATGGATGTCACCAGCTTGATGATCATCTTGGCCATGTGGTAGCCAGGCGCCGCCTGGATGGACGGGGGCAGGCGCTCAGCGCAGACCCCCATGCCAGGCCTGCCCTGGCATGGGGTGGCGGCTCCACGGGGCCGAGGCCACGGCGTCCCCACATGCCCTGCCCTCTGCCCAGCAGACGGATGCACGGGGGGTGCCACCTTGCCCGCATGCACTGGCCTGTCAGCCTCAAGCTCGGGCTTCTGATTCCGGTTTGTTTTTCAGAAACAAAGAAAAGGCACGAGGGCTTCTACGAACTGACTACCAGCTTACAGGACACACAGGGAATGAAGGGAGGTCCTGGAGCAGACCAGAGGGGCACGGTCAGGGAGCCAGCCTGGGACACACAGCCCAGGTCTGTAACTAGTGAACTGCAGGGCGGAAAAAAGAGGGGATGTGGAGAGAAACTGACACGGGAGAGTCAGGAGCCACAGCCACCCCCCACACGAGGACCGTGTGCCCTGATTCGGTCAGAGTGAGCTGTCCCTAGCAGGACAACCGGGCGCATGGCTCCAGCTGGATATTAGCGACATGTTTCAGGTGCGATGGTGGCGGGGTCGGTGCCCAAGGAAAAACGTCATTGTGAAGACAAGTTCTTAGGGGCAAAGTGTTACAACGTCTGTCATTTACTTAAAAACGGCTCAGCAGGAGTCAAGGGGGCGGGTCTCTGGAGGTTCTACGGAGCGAACCGAGGACAGGACCGCCGCTGCATGGCAGCCACACGATGGGACTCCGCGATTGCGTGTCCAAGACCAGGTGCCACAGTCAGAAATGAACGCGGCTGAGCCCAGAGCAGACGCACCAGTGGCTGATGGGGCAGCCAGCGGCCTGCGTCCACCTAGCACACGAGTGTGGGCGAGGCTGGAAGGGCGGCAGCCACCCAAGGGAACGGCGCTGCCCCCGGAGGGAGGGGCCCGCAAGCCCCTTGCCCCCCCCCCCCCGCCATGCTGCGCAGGCAGGGGCCCCGTCCAGCTCCCTCCTGTCACTGAGCTGAAGGACACAAGCACACCTAGCGGCAGCACCTCCACCCCCACAGCCCAACCTTGAGCGCGCGCAGAGGACGCCACCTCACCTTGCCCCCGATCATGACAGTCCTGGGTACGACGGCCTGGGCCGGGTCCTTCTTTATCCCTGCAGGACGACAAGGCCAGGTGAGGCCCCTGCAGCCGGACACACCGGAGCCCTGGCACAGGCCGTGGGGACCGGTGTTCTCAGAGCTCAGCCTGAGGCAGGCGCTGCTGAACCAGGAACCCCACGGACAAGGGGGCTGGCTCCCCCGCCCTACACGTGGTCCAGGTCAGCACAGAAGGCCAGCCAGGAAGAGGTGCTTCCAGGCAGCTCAGTGGAGGAGCTGCACCTTTGTTTCCAGAGCCACCCAACACAGGAGCCGCTCTGGCCACCACACTGAGGGCCTTGCACGTGGCGGGCACTTGGAAGACAGGTGCCCCTGGGGTTCTGGAAATTCACCATCAGCCTTGAGGGGCATCTGCTGGGGCAGAGGTGAGAAGCCCCCGGGCCTCCCCTGCGCAGGGCAGATGGTGGGGGGTGGGGTGTACAGCGCTCGCCAGGGAGACGGGTCAGCCCTGTGATTTACAGGAACCAGTAAAGGGCCGGGGCCAGTCTTAACACCTGACTTCAGGTTCCAGCAGGAACACAACTGTCCCTCAGTTCTGAATCTTCCTGCTTTCAGACAGCAGACAGAATAACACGGAGAACAGGAAAAACCCCAAACCCACAAACTGCACTTTTACAGTAACTAGTAGAGAAGAAAAATCTGTTAATTGCAGAGCATCGAGCAAGGTCTGCCTGGTCCCGGAACGAGGGGAAGACGGGCCGTGGACTCGGGGCTCAGCAATCCCCAGCATCCTGGGGGTGGTGCAGGGAGACCTCAGCAGGGCCCCCCACAGGGCACCCTCGGAAGGCGCCCTGGACATCCTGGTGGACAGAGGCAGGGCCTTCCTGGGCCTCCAGGACTTGGACCACGGCGGAGGTATCGCGGGGTGGGGAGGCCCTGGGAAGGGGTCCTGAGGCAGCTCCCCCAGAAAAGAGCGGCCACACAGCTTTGCTGCAGACGCAGGACATGGGACCAGCCGGCCTACAAGTCTCCAACCTGTGACTGTCACCGTGGATGGGACAGCAGAACCGCCCCACAGAGTGCAGGCCGAGCACAGAAGCCACGAGGGAGGGGAGACTCACGGGGACACAGCAGACATGAAACAGAAAAGGAAGGACCTGCAGAAAATGCCAGAGAGAAATCAACAGGCAGGGAGGCGGCGGCGGCAGAAGCCCAGCCCCAGCTCGCCGGAACCCCAGCACAAGAGCACCAGGCGTCTCGCTGCGCTTCAAGGCAACGTCTAGAAGTAACACGTGCTGGTACCAACCAGCACGCCGAGAGGCCCCGAGCATCAGGAAAACCGACCCACCGGCCAGCACAGCCGAGCAAACCGCTCCCCTACGACCAAGGCGCATGGTGCACGGCCCAGCGAATGCCGGCCTCGGCCGAGCATCCTTCCTGAGAGGCCACCAGCTGCCCTGCACACGTGAGGCCTCGGGCTCCACTCCCGCAAGTGGCGTGTGGACAACAGGGAAGCGGGCAGACGGCTCTGCGAGAGACTGGACGCGCTCACCGCAGACAGACCAGGCAGGTCACGGGAGGCTGGCGGAGCAGCGCGGACGTGGTGTGCACACAGGCCGACCGCCCCGTCCGACCGCTGCAGGGATGGAGGGAGGGCCACCCAGCAGGGCACTCGGGACACCACTGGGGCAACGACAGAGAAAGTGCAGAAAATCAAGCGCACAAAAGAAAACCGCGGCGAGGAGCCCAAAACCCGTCTCTGTGAGCAGCTGCGTCTGGCTGGGGAGACGACCCCTCGGGTAGGAGCCAAATCAACCCCGATCGGCATCTGTCCTGTCACGTCTGCCTCACGAGTGACCGGCTCCCCCGGGACGGAGGCCCACTCCTGGCGACGGGAGATCTGATTTCTTGGGAGCGCTGTGTCTGGGAGGCTGTTTGTGGTTCCCACCTTCCACTTCACTGCATTACAGAATGTTAAAGCGAAGTTTTTTCCTTAAGGCTCTATTTCCTTATTTAAAGAACAAGCAAACGTGCATATTTACTTTCTGGGGGTCTCTGATCCACATCTGCTTCATGATCAGATGAGCTTAAATAGTCCAAGGTGTAGAGAAACAAATGCTCTCCAGCTCCAGTGAGTAAACTTGAAATGCCGCCTCTGCTAAGTGAAGTATTTCCAAGTAACTGTAATATCGATCATTACTAAATTTAAAGTGAGTGCGGAACTGAACCTGGAACCCAGCCTCCGAGGGCCCGCAGGCCCCCACCCTGAGCCGGCACAGCCCCTGGGCTGCTCTGTACTGAACACAGGGAAACAGGAGGTCCCCACTCAGAATGCAGTATCGCCCCCTCAACCAACCGCGCAAGGAGAGGATCTAGGTCCCAGTCAGTCGTACAGGGTGACCACGTTGTGGAGGGACACAGTCATAGAGTGACCACGTGGAGGGGGACACTCACAGTCGTACAGGGTGACCACGTGGAGGGGACACTCACGGTTGTACAGAGTGACCACGTGCAGGCAGTTCAGCAGCTGCCGCTTGTACTCATGGATCCTCTTGACGTGCACGTCGAACATGGAGGAGGGGTTGACCTTCACCTTGTACTCCTGCTCTAGGAAGGCGGCGAACTTTGCCTTGTTCTCCTGGGAAAACAGAGGGGAGGATGGTGGGACAGTTCCCGGGGCCGAGCCCCAGAGGGACATGGGGAAGCGTAGTTCCGAAAGTGGACCTGCCCAAGTGCCAGACAAACAGGAAAGCAGACCTGGGAGACGCTGAGGGTCAGACCAGCAGAGAATGGAGGCGGGCCGATGGGGGAAGGCCACACGAAGGGCCACTTCCGGCCCCAAGGCCAGGCCGCATGCTCCGCAGGGGAGGCCGCCCCCCACAGCATCCATGTGCGGAAACAGGACCTGCGTGGACCCCGTGTGCTCCCCCGAACGAGCTCTGCGCAGGGGCCAGCAGCCCCTCTGGGAGGTGACGGGGTGGCCGCGGCCGGGCCACACTGCCCACCTGCTTGACCTGGGCCACGTCCCTGATGAGGGCCTCGTCGCCCGCCAGCGGCAGCAGCTTCCTCAACTGGCTCAGGTCCGTCAGGAAACCCTCCCCGATCCTCTGCAGAACCGAAAAGGGACGTGTGGTTTCACACCTCCTTCACCCTCAGCTCTCCCCTCCTTCCCCGGTCCCCGAGGGAACACTGCGCAGTGAGGCCGGTCAAGTCTCAACGGCGGACGCGTCCACTGCAAACGCAGGAGACTGCCGTCTCAAAGCACCCCCAGGCTTGCACCCACCGCAGCCAACTGGACGGGGCCTTCCAGCCACCCCCCCACCCCAGCTGGGCCTGGGCACCCCCTTCACACCAGTGGGAGCTGCTTCCAGACCAGCGTCCCACAGCACGCCCCGCCCAACCTCCCTGTTGCTCATTTAGGACCCAGAGGAAAACTCCTGGCCTCCCGACACCGGGCCGTGTCCGCAGCCTGGCCCGGCACCGAGGCCACGCTGGCCAGACCCGGGCGGGCCGTGTCCCCCGCGCAGCGCCCTGGAGCAGAGACCCGCTGCCCCTGCAGCGCTGCTCCCAGCCGCCTCCCGTCAGCTCTGAGCCCTCAGCTCTGCCGTCCGTCCCTCTTGGGGAAGCCGGCCCTGACACGCAGCCCTCGTCCCAGGCCCACCCCCACCGGCACCTGCCTTCCTGAGCGAGCAAGTCAGCAAGTCGGTAGCGACCACGTGTCCGGCTCACGAAGGCCTCCAGCGGGCAGCCGGCCTGGGCCCAGGACCTCGCCTCTCAGCTCTGGCACCGGCTACTGGGGCTGCTGACCGACTGCCCAGCCCAGCTCTCCCTCGCCGGGCGTCCCAACTGCAAGGCACCCCCGGGCGCTGGGCTCGGAGGTGCCATCTTACCTGCACGATGGTGTCGGCCAGCCCCGGGTTACACAGGAGCAGCCAGCGCCGGGGCGTGATGCCGTTCGTCTTGTTCTGGAACTTCTCTGGCTCCAGCTCACAGAAATCCTTAAAGCTACGAACGCAGAAAACAGGCGACTGTCACAGAGGCTGATCTGAGCAGGAGACGCAGGCACCTCGAAGGGGCCCCGCCCGCCCGCCCCGCCCCCCAGCGGCCAGGGCAGGCGGCACCTCCACGCCCGGGAAGCCGGCGGGCGGGCGGCGCGGCCTTTCACCCACGTCCGCGCTGGGCGGGCTGCGGCCTGGCCACCTCCCGTGGTCGTGGCAGTGGGCAGTGGGCAGGCCTGAGAGCCCAGGGCTCAGCGTCCTCGCCGGTAAGATGAGGACCACCCCCTGCAGAGAAGTCTGCAGGGGGGACGGAACGGCCCCGGGCGAGGCCCCAGGGCAGCACCTGGACCGGACCGCGGGGCAGCCTCCGCACACACACCTGTGGAGGCGGCCAGGCGCTCACGGGAGGTGCACCGAGATCCCCTCCCGCCAAGGAGGGTGGGAGGCATGGAATATGAGCTACAGACTCCTCCTTCCTCTCGGACGAGCCCCAGCCCATCACGCCTGACCTGCCCCGTCCCGGCCGGGACACGAGTCCCCAGGCAGGAGCCTCCGCCTGGACAGACGGAGAACGCAGACAGAGGACCTCCTGGTGACAAGAGGGCTTGGCTCCCTGACGCTGGCCTCAGCCACTGCACTGAGGATGGCCGGCCTGGGATCAGAGGCAGCTCCGGGAAGTGCGGGCCACTCACACCGACTGCTTCACAATCTCCGAGTGGATCCTGGCCACGCCGTTGACAGCGTGGGACCCGATGACACACAGGTGGGCCATGTTGATGCGCTTGCAGTCCCCCTCCTCGATCACAGACATCCTCCGCAGGCGGTCCACGTCCCCGGGGAACAGGGCGGCCACATGCTGCCGGGACAGAGCCAAGAGCAGGGTGGCTGCAGCCCAGACTCCAGGCAGGCCCCAGCACACGTCCACCCCGAGGGCAGCAGGGGTCCAGACTGCAGACCTGGTGGGGCTGCCCTGTGGGAGGAGACAGGAGGCCCGGATGCCCAGGACATGCCGAGTGATGTCCAGGAACAGAGGGTGCGGTCCCCGCTGGCCCGGCAGGGCGCAGCCACATCCTGACCAGTGGGAACTGCTACTGTGTCATCCAGAAGGTTAGAAAAATGGACTGTGAGCACGCCTGAGTGCTAAGTTCCCCTGGTCCTGGACCACTGTCCTCTCTGGAAGTAACGGAAAAGGCAAACGGTGCTTTGTTCCAGATCACCCAGATGCTGTTGTGACGTCTCAGGACAAACACCTCTGGCATTCCAGGAGCTCAGACACTTACATCTGAACCCAGCCCAGAGATGGGAACGTTTTAGAAAGACCTCAACCCGCAACTCCCACACACACGGCAGGGGCCCAGATGAGTGTACTCCGGCCAGCAGCTCTGCCAAGGGACGCCCCCAGCCCAAAGGCCTCTGCTGCACAGAAACTACTCTGGTCAGGAAGTAAACCCCAGGGCAGAGGGGGCCTGTCGGCGCCCCGGTCAGCACAGGAGGGTTGGACCGGCACTTACGTCCAGGTGCTGCTGGTTGAGGGCGTAGATGATCTCCAGGTGCCGGGGCAGCAGCTTCTCAAACATGGGCACGGGCCAGCGCTCCAAGGCCTCGGGCAGCACCGTGTGGTTGGTGTAGGCGCAGGTCTTCCTCGTGATTTCCCAGGCCTAGAACATGCGGGACACCCAATGCTTCCTTTGGGAGACAGCAGCTCTCTGCCAGGAGCCAGGGCAGAGGCCGGGGTCCAGACGCACGCTCTGCTCCCTGCGGCCTGGAGCCTCCCGAACCCACAGCGAGCCCGTCACTTTCCATACTCGACCCACGTGCCCCTCACGTCCATGCCCAGCGACTCGGCCTCCCCGCTACCGGGAGTCACCGCAAACCGAGCACAGCGCTGGGCAGCTTTAACTCCCACCAAGCTGGCCCCACGGTCAGTGCTGAGGGGACTCGCCCTCCGCGGGCCGGAGTGAGCAGGACCTGCCAGCCCGCCCGGAAGTGCTCCCCACACCAGAGACCAGAAAGGGCTCCGGGTGCTAAAAAAAAATTGGGTGGAACAGTTTCACGTGTTGATTTAATTAAACAAGATCAAGAAAACCCCGCTAAAGAACCTAGAACCAAAGTAAACTGAGTTAGGAAAACAAGCCTAGAAACACGTAAGCCACGCATTCCTTCAAACCTAACCCTGCTGGGTGTTCTTGCCCCAGTTCCAAGATGAACGAATGTAGGCGGAGGCTCTGGCAAGTGCCAGCATCCTCCTCTTGTCGTCCAGAGAGTCACTCTTCTGTAGCCTTTCACTTCTGCTCTCACTCAGTGTCCTGGTTCCTTGGGGGAAACCCCACACCCGCTCCCACGACCCTGTCTCCCAGGGACGACGTCCCTCTGTGCTCCCAAGGCCCCCACGTCCCAGGACGAGCTCAGTACCCACGCGTGCTGTCAGGACAGGCTTGAAGGGCAGCTCCCGGTGGGGCTGCGGGGGCGGGGACGGCACTCCCGGGAGCTGCCCGGCACACCTGTCCCCAGTGCTCACCTTGTCCCAGTCTACTTTCTCCACGTCCACCAGGATCCGCATGAGCTCGGGGATGGCAAGGGCCGGGTGCGTGTCGTTCAGCTGGATGGCCACCTGCATTCACACGCCCGTGGGGGGCCCACGGTTGGCATGTGTAGAAGTGGGGTCCTCAGCCGCCCACCCCGGGAAGCTGGTCACAGGGCCGACAGCAGGAAGCAGACAGCCCGGCCCGGCACCGGGCCGGCGTGGAGACTGGTTGGGGAGCAGGGGCGGCTCGGCAGCAGGCGCCCGGGGCCCCATGCCCGGAACGCTGCCGCCACCTGGGATACGCCTGCAGACTGTTTAAGTCGCTGAACTGAGACTGCAAATCCCTCTGCTGTGCCCGAGGAGGCCACTCCCGGCGTCCCGGACGGCCTCGAGGCCCCCGAGCCCAGCGCAGCCTGCCCTGCCTGGCCCTCCCGCCGCCGAGAGGAGGCAGCCCCACCTGCGAACAGCCCTTCGGCACTGAGCTCACCAGCTGACAAACACACCTTGTCTGGGAAAGTGTCGAAACAGGTCCTCACGGGGTCGCGGCAGCCGAACTTGGAGGACTTGAAGCGCCGGACGATGTCCTGGAGGGTGGCGGCCACGGCAAAGTACTCCTGCTTCAGCCGCAGCTCCTTGCCCTCGAAGAACTGCGGACACGCGCAGCTCTGGCACCGCGGCCCAGCCTCCGGCCGCGCGGGCCTCCGGCCGGCGGGGGGCGCGGAGGCGTGAGCGGCATGGAGAGCAGGGCCCGGGCACGGTCAGGGGACCCGAGGCTCCAGGGCCCAGCCTGCATGTGACCTGCAGTCGGGGAGGGGCTGTGGCGGCAGCCGGCAGGGGCCGCAGTGCCCTGAACGAGGACAGGGAAGGGCCAGGGCCGGGGCCGGGACGCCCTCTCCCAAGCGAGGCGTTCCAGAACGCCTCCTGCCGGAAGCGTGGGCAGCTGCTGGACCCTCCCGAGTGGGGGGCGGGGTGACCTTCCTGTGAGCCTTGGAGCCCGGTGCCCCCAGCTACGGCGTGCACATGTTTCTCTGATAAAATGAAAAAGCACATGACCCACTGAGCTGGGCAGACTCCAAGGCTTGTCTGGCAGCAACAAGCTGCCAGACGCTGAATTTGGTGGCAGTGGAGGAGTGGCTGGGACGCCCTCCCCTCGCACATGGTGGGCGCACGTTAAAAGCTTGTCAGACAGTGACCGTCACGCATCTCAAGGCGTCACTGCAACACGAGGACCACTGGCCCCACCCGACACACATCACCCAGCTCTCAGGGAACTGGCCTCAGGGGAACAAGAGCAGAAACCAGCCAGGTAGGGGTCTGATGGCTCCGTGGCCCCGCACAGGGCGGCCTGCAGAGTGCAGGGTGGCCGGTGTTCACAGGGAAGGAGGTGTAAGGCCGAGCACCTCCAGGAGCTCTCCCGGGCAGAGGGCAGAGGGCAGAGGGCAGAGGAGAGGCCATGGCGCGCCCAGCCTCCTGGACCTGCTCGCGGGCCTCAGCGGACATGTGGGAGGGACGGAGCCACTCACGTTGTCGTTGGGATACAGGACTCTGGAGATGTTCTCGGCCAGATTCCTGTCCAGGACCGCCTCGATGTAGCCGCCCACGTTGACTGAGGGCAGAGATGAAGGTGAGGACCCGCCCGCCGGCCAAGGCTCCTCTGGCCCTGGCGCTGTGGATTCTCCCCATCAGCCTGAGGACGAGCGCTCCTGTGCAGGAGGCGCCTGGAGCTGCAGGGCTGCCCTCCCACACCCAGCAAGGCCCCTGGCTCTTTCTGGAGGGCACGGGGTCCCTGGGAAGCCCTGCCTCACAGGCTCTGTGTGTGAGCGCAGCTCGCGGCGAGTCTGGGGTCGGCCCCCCCAGATGGGGACAGGAGGGGACGCACAGTCGTGCAGCTTGAAGTCATTGGGTGCCTTGGCAGACCACAGTCTCATGGTGTTGACGGTGTCACTCTTGTAGCCAGGCACCGGCGTGTCGTAGGGCATGGCCAACACCACCTGCGGACAAAGACGCGGTCCACAGGCCTGGCCGCCTGCCACCCTCTGGAAGCCGCAGGCTGCCTCTGCCTCCGTGGCTGCTCCTGCTCAGAATAGGCCCAGCCTGCCCTGCGCCATGCCGGCCCGCCCACCCCACGTCCCGAGCTAGGAGCACGTGAGGCAGCCGGGGGTGAGCCTGACTCCACTCCCCGTCAGCTTCCCTTGTCGAGCTCTGCCTGCTTCCATCCCCGGCAGCCACTCCTCCCGCGTGCCCGGTCCCGCCTGTCGTCTTCTCACTCAGCACTGCCTGAGCAACCTCCTGCCCACAGACAACTTGTTTCGACCCATGTCCCACGTCCCCTCCTGCCACAAGCCTTGACCTCGAACCCTCAGCAGAACTCAGCCAGCCTCACAGCCCCTCCCAACAGAACACACTGCACCTGCTCCCCCTGAAGAAGGCTGCCCCCTCCCTCCCCATCCCACCTGCCCAGGAGCCTCAGCCTTGTTCCCACCAAGCTCAGGAAGAGGGGCACAAGCCTCAGGGTCACTTCTGCCCTCGGACCCTCGGATTCTGGCCAGCTTGTGGTGGTGCTTCCATGCGGCTCCACGAGCTGAAGCGGTCCTGACAGCCACAAAGGGCCCTGGGACGCAGCCTTGAGGTGAAGCCCCAGCGTCACCCTCCCTCCTCGCCTCTCCTCAACCCACTGCCCCCAGCCCCCACCCCTGCCCGGCAAGCCTGCCCTCCAGGCTGAGGCCCTCGTCACATCCGCGTGGGATGCCGGCAGCCTGGGCCTCCTCATACACCCCACACCCACTCTTCCATGAGTGGATACAGCTTGAAAACCAGACACCACTCTTGCTTTTTCAAATCAAACACAGCTCATCACGGCATTCCAAGGCTGCCAGCCGCTCTGGCCCGGGTGCCAGATCGACGGATCACTTACGCTGCAGAGAACCCAGACGACTCACTCTTGCATGCCCATGACTTCCCAGGCCTCATGGACCCGCCCCATTTTCATTCAGCTGCCCACCCCACGGGCCGACAGAGGTTCCTCCCTCACCGTGGCCACCCTGCCGTGAAGCCTCTTCGCCTGCTCTATGCCCCAGACATGCACCCTTTACCGGTGCCCACTGCAGCCAATATACCCCCTCTGCCAAGTGCTCGGTGCTCCTACCCTGGTTCCCCCAAAGGGCCCAATGGGGTGGGGGCGCTCCATTCCAGGACATCCACCCAAGGCCCCACATGCCCAGGGCTCCGACAGCTCAGAATTACTGGCGAGATGCCCTGGGGGACACGACTGAGAGCCTGGGGCCAGTCACACCCAGGTGTCAGTGCCTGTCCCTGCCCAGGACCATCCTGCCTGTCGTTATACTACTGCGGGTCTTGACCCAACGCAACACTGACTACACTGTGAAGGGCAGCTCAGTCAGCGTCTCCCACTGTCTGAAGCCTGGTGCCACGCCGCCCCAGCCACACCTCCCAGCGCCACACCTCCCAGCCACACTGCCCCAGCCACGCCCCGCGGTACCTGCGTGTCCAGCCACCGCACGCCCTCGGGGCCGTGCTCCACCCTCCCGTAGAAGTGCACCGGGAGCGTGTATTCCGGCCGGGCCTTCTCCCAGGGGTTGCCATAGCGCAGCCAGTCGTCGGCCTCCTCCACCTGCAAGGGACCCACAGCAGGTGGGTCCTGGGGACGCCGACCAGCACGGAAACAAAAACCGCGGCCTACTTACGGCACAGCTGAGTGTTTAACAATGAACACTGAGGACTATTCAACAAGAAAACTCATCAAATTCAGAAAAATACATCGAAGTGACAAGGCATTAAGAACGCCCTGAACTTAGCAGCAAACAGGAAGAAGTCCTGAGGCGCAGCGTGAACAAGTCTAGGCACGCCACACGGACAGGCCACGTCCTGGGTGACTCCATCCACACCGCGTGTCCAGGAAGCCACTTCACAGACACAGTGTTGCCTGGCACTGGGGCAGGGCTGTGAATGGGACAGGGTCTCTTCGCTGGGTGGCGAAAATGTTTTGGAAATACAGTGAGGATGGCTGCCCTGCTCCTTAAATACATTAAAAACCGCTTGATATCTCAGTCAGGCTGATGTAAACGAAAAATCACTGGCAGTCCACTGCTTTGAAAGCGGCTTTACAGACCCATGCGTGCCCGACGCCACCGGAAGGCACCACCTCTGTTGCGCCTTCCTCAAGGCAGCTTATTTTCCCAAAACTGCACCCAGTGCCACCTAAAACCAGAAAATACGGAAAAGCCATTCCCACAAGCTAGACGCAGCCCACGGCCCCGAGCAGCCTTGGAGAAGCAGCGTTTGGTGGGGCTGCTCTTCCCTTTGCCCTGGGGACTTTCTCTGCTTCCAAGTGATGGAATAAATTAGTTTGTCGGGGCAGTGAGTGAAGAATTACAAATCTAAATTAACTAAAATTTAAATGAGATCAAATCTTTTTTCTTCCAATTTAACGACGTATGTTATTTTGAGGGGTCTGTGAATTAACGGCTGGTCCCCAGAAAGAGCAGCTGGGTCGTCGAGCATCTTAGGATGGTGGCTGCTTCACCGTGGTCCGCTCCAGGGCGCGCCTAGCAGGACTGTCCTGCCACCTGACTTCCCAGTGGCCTGTCCCTGGATGTGATGAGACGCCAGCATCCCAACCCGGCTGTCTCCTCAGAGCAGGCCAGTGAGTTAGTTGCCTGCAGAAGCAGCACTTCCCAGATCCAAGAAGCATGGGGTCTCCCCTCCAGAGACCCCTCTTGACAGGCAGGCTGGCCACCAAGGCTGCTTAGGGACCATGCTTCCACGTGCTACAGCCACACTCACTCTGCCTGCCTGGCTCCCTGGACAACGGGGAGGGACGAGGGCAAGTTTACCACTCGCTTGTCATCTGAGGACTGCCTTTGAATTGTTAAGCAGGATGGCGAGAGGTACAGGAACAAGGAACCAGAAGAAAGAAGTGTCTGTGGCCAAACAGACTGACAGACAGAAAACCAAAACCTTCCTCCCTATGACCTAACACCCCCCTGGCGGGAGGAACCTCAGTCTGTCTTGTAAACACACCCGCTGTCTCACTGCAGAAGAGCCAGGAAGGGCCAGAGCCCACGTGCAAGGCTGGGGCGCAGCCGAGGCGCACACGCGACCGTGAGCAAAGTCACCCGGGAGGCACCGGAGGGAAAGTGCTCTCCTCTCTTCAAGGTTGGAGGGAGCGTTTCTGTAGGTTCAGCGATGGTACAAGCATTTTGTCTCTTTTTGCTTTTGCTCAGGCCTCTCTCGGCTGACAGCATACCTTGAGCGCCTTCAAACACACGGAAATGCCAGAGAACTGGCGGTGACAGCCCACCCAGCACCTGGGCGCTGCCGAGTCGGCTCCTTAGGCCGTGTGCCTGGTCTACCCCGTCTCCGCCCACCCACCCGTTAGTTTCTGGCGCAAAGTAAGCTGCAGATTTCTGCACGGCCCTCCAGGACACTGCAGCGTGCACGTGCTCGCCATGCGTTTATGTTTCGGTCAGTATACACACAGCGGCGTGCCCAGGGCTCAGGCACAACGCTGGTGAGCGCGCACGGCCGCGCACACCTGCAGGACCCAAACGCGGCCGAGGTCGAGGGCTTCACGCAGACTGCGATACTTCCCTCTTACAGACTCTGATCCTAACTCTGGCTCTGCTTTCTCTGGCTTCTGGACTCCACATTGTTTAAACAAACTACTCTCCAGCTGCGTGGAGAGCTGTCCTTCCATTCTGAAACGCCAAACTGAGGGAAATGCGCACCTCGCCCAGTGGAGAGGGTGGGGCTGCATTTCCGCCCAGGCAGCCTTGACCATTTTGCTTGGCTGTCCGACGCCTCAGAAGAGGCTCACCCTTCCTCAGAGCTTTGCAGAGCCCAGCCTCTGGCCCCTCGGACGTCTTCCCCCGCAAGTGTCAGGGAGACGGCAGAAGGTTGGCCTCTGTGCAAACGAGGCTGCCAGTGGCCGAGGGAGCCAAGCCGCACTCACCTGCCAGCCATTGACGACCTTCTGGTTAAAAATCCCGAACTCGTAGCGGATCCCATAACCATACGCTGCCAGACCCAAGGTGGCCATCGAGTCAAGGAAGCAGGCTGCAAACCCAGCACAAAGAGCTGCTTGGGACCAGAGACACTCAGCAGATTGGAGGCCACTGGAGCCCAGGCCTGGCTACCAAGTCAAGCAGGCGCAGGGCTGGCCCGCGGGGCATCAGGCCGCGACTCTGGGGTGACCAGCTGGCCCTATGCTCGGGAAGAGGCACAGGGACCCCAAGTGCCTGGGGCCGGGCCAGCTCATGGGGGTGTGGGAAGGAGACTGAGTCCGACGGAGAACACCACCAAGCCGGCCCGGCACAACACACTGCCCTCACTCAGGCTGCAGGCTCCCCGGCCTCCACACACTCCGTGTGAAAGCCATCTGCCTGGTGGGGTGACACCACGAAATACCTCCCCCGACTTGGGTAAGGACGACACAGAAACAGGGGCTAGAAGGGGGCATTTCACCATCCACGTGCTGAAAACCAAGGTGTCAGAGTGCCCCTGGGGCCCCAAGAAGGTGAGTGCACGCCACCAAATCGAGCCCTCATTCTGATCGAAATGTCCTGAAGACAAATCACAATGTTCCGAATAAAGATCCAGAAGACAGCTTTATTAAACTTCTGGATTAAATTAAAAAGAGAAAAATTTGAAACTCCACATGAAAACACCAGCAAATGACATACACGCCAACTCACCAACTCACCAAGTAGGCACAGGGCCTGGGGTGTCAGGCCCGGGCCCACAAACGCAAGCCCTGGGCTCGCTCTGAGTAAATCACCCTCGTGGGAGGGGCATGGCACGCTACAGCAGGCTCAGGGCTGCCCGGGCTGAACAGGGACGCGGCTCCAGGAGCCACAGGGCTCAGACCCATGGGCTGTCACCCAAGGCCATGGGGAAGGCCAGTGGCACCACTGAGTGGCAGGGAAGGCGACTGGGAGCCAGCAGGAAGGAGCCCGCCGGCAGTCGGGGTAGGGACGGGACCCGCTGGGACAGGTGAGCCGGGTTAGGCAGCCGCTTGGCCCCGTGGGCACTGCTCCCAGACTGAAGCACTGGTCAGGAGAAGCCTGTCCTGGACGAGAGCCCAGGCTTACCTGCCAGCCTCCCCAAGCCCCCGTTCCCAAGGCCAGCGTCCTCTTCTATTTCCTCCAGCTCTTCGAGGTCCAACCCCAGCTGTGAGTAAAAAGAGAAGTAACATTTTAATACTATGTAGTATTTCCCCTTAAGCAACAGGTGGAAAGTTATTTAAATCTTGTGAGCAAATTATCAAAGGTTAGAGTCTGCTTTCTTGTAGACCTGAAAATCCAATGTTAAAATCGTGTTAGGATGTGGAGAAAAGGGGGCCTCCTACACTGCGGGTGGGAGCATAAATTGGTGCAGCCGCTGTGGAGGACAGTAGGGAGATTCCTCAAAAACCAAAATCAGACTTACCAGAGGGTCCAGCAGTCCCACTCCCGGGCAGACATCCGGAGAAAAACATAATTCAAAAAGATACATCCGCCCCAGTTTTCACAGCAGCACTATTTACAGCAGCCAAGACATGGAAGCAGCCTTGGGGGTGCATCACAGATGACTGGATAAAGATGTGGGATATTTATACAATGGAGCACTACTCAGCATAAAAAATAAAATAACGCCATTTGCAGCAACGTGGATGGACCTGGAGGTGGTCGTACTAAGTGAAGTCAGTCAGACAGAGACAGAAAGACAAACGCCAGATAACAGCACTTACTTGTGGAATCTAAAAAATAGCACAAGTGAACGTATTTACCAAACAGAAACAGACTCACAGACGTAGAAAACAAACTTACGGTTACCAGGGGGAAGGGTGGGAGGGACAAATGGGGAGTATTAGATTAACAGATGCAGCCTGCCATATATAAAATAAACAAGGATTCACTGTACAGCACAAAGAACTAGATTCAATTTCTTGTAATAAACTATAATGGAAAAGAACTGAAAAAAAGAATACAGGCATATACATACACACACATCACTGAGTCACTGTGCTGCACCCCTGAGACTAACACAATATTGTAAAGCAACTTTCCTTCAATTAAAAAAAAATCTGTTTAATCAACGCATGAAAATGAAAGTTCCCAAGTATTTCAAAAGCTGCCAAAAGACTTAAGACTTAACGGTCAAGGTGGTGAGGGTGCAGCTATGGTTTAATGAAAAAATAACTACATTTTTTAAAATTAAAAAAGTGTACTAAAAAGAGTATTTTATATTTCTTCAAATCTCTCTAATGCACATCCTGCTTCCCTCTTGTGTGGCACCGCACGGGACGGAGCCTCTGACGGCCCACCGCACACACAAGAGAACGGAGTCAGTCCCGACCTAGAGGAGCCCGGGAAGGTCTCGGGGCCCGGGGCTCTCCGGACCACACTTTGAGAATCTGATACACTGCGAAGGGTGAAAGCAAAGTTGTGAGAAAATAAAAACAGCAAACTCATAGAGGAATGATTTAATATCTATTAAATCAAATGGTACAAACACATGCAGCAATCTGACTCAAAGTAAGATTTCAAAATACTTTCAAACTTCAAAACTGAATTTCAAAATACTGACTCCTACAGCAGTTTCCAAGAGTGAGGCCCCCTTCCACATGTGCAAAGGCCAGGAGGCTGCAGGTTCACCCTCTGGAGTCCCACCCCAAGCGTCCAGGTGGGGGGGAGGAGACAAAAAAACAAATGTGACCAACTCCAGCTCTGCTGTAAAACTGCGGGTGACCCGTGAAAGGATTAAGCCTCCAGGAGAGTGAGAGCCAGTAAAGGCATCTGGGCAAAGGCAGGTTCTTCTGAGTGGGGGTCTGGCAGGGGCTGGAGGCGGGTGACTAGCTCCAGAGCAGAGAGGCAGGGGCAGGGCCGCCTCTTCTGGCCGAGGTAAGTCCGCCTGGGCGGCGAGGGGTCCGGCGGTTGGGAAGCCTCAAAGCCTGGCGCACTGGCAGCCCAGGCCTTGCCTCCCACTCAACCCTTGCTTCCCCGGCTCCCCTCACGGGGCGGGCGTGTGGGGCCCGGACTGGCGCCGTACCTGATACATGGCCTCGTCGCAGGCGCTCCGAAGGCCCAGGTTCACCATCGTGTTGTGCAGGGTGCGGCCCATGTAGAACTCCAGCGAGAGGTAGTAGACGCGCTGGGGAAGCAGAAAGCATGTTAGACGCTGCCTCCTCCCGCTCAGGGAGGCCGCGGTGCCCGGGGGACCCACTTAAGGCCTCACCGGTCAACTCTGCACGGCCCCGCACACCCTGAAACCAGCCCGCCCTCCAGCCTTCGCCAATGCCAGCTCCCAGGGCAGTGCCCACTGTGGCCCTTTGGAAGCAGAGTCCCCATTCACTGCCCTCCTGGAGCCCCCCAGGGGACACAGGCAGACCTCCCCCTGAGGGCGAGGAGGCAGGACTGGGCGGGAACAAGGCCCCCAGGACACATGGAGTCAGGTCTCAGCAGTGCCTCCTTCCCGCCGCGCCCTCGAGCAGGAGACCACAGCCCCTGCGTGGGGCGAAGCAGCCCCGCGGGGCAGGGATGTCTCCTGCTGCCTCCAGTAAGAACTCGGTGCAGACCAAGGTCCACACCACGGGATGGGTGGATGGACGCGTCCATCTCCATCTGGTGACTGAGAGGTAAGCCTGCGAGGAAACGGGGAGGCCGACCGCCGACCCCCACTGGGGCCAGGCAGGGCGCTAACACCTCGCGTGTCCAGTACCAGCTGCTCCGAGACCCGGCCCGCAGTCCTGCTCCCACCCAGGGCCCCAGGCAGCCGCCAGCGTCCGGAGTGAGGCCCAGGAGAGGTCACGGGGACGGAGGGTCTCACAGGAGACCCCAGGTAACAAGAGCAGACGGGGCGGGAAGGACAGAGACTCACCCCCGCGCAGCAGACGCCTGCCCACTGCGCTGGAGGGACTGCCTGGGGCTTCCGCACGGCCTCCGGGCAACTCCCCCCAGATTCTCGGGTACCTTCCCTCCAGGAGTGGTGCTCAATCCCCCTCCCCCTGAGGGTGGGCTGGACACGACGGCTCCCTTGTGGTCAACAGTCCAGAGAGGGAAACGTGTGAATTCAGTTTACGGTGGTGATGACACCTTCCCCACGGGATCAAGATGAACATCACCAGCAGCAGGTCATGGTAACCGGCTGTCACGGGAAGGGGATGGGCCTCTGTGGTGCCCTCCCCCTGAGCTCCCTGACCCCATCAGGTGGTCAGGTAGCCTGACCAGCACCCCTGAGAAGACAAGGAAAGAGCAACAATGACTGCAGAGCTGCAACCAGACGAGATCCAGGGGCGGAGGAAGGACGGCGGAGGAAGAACCGGTTAAGTCGGAAGACGCGCTGAGCCAACAGTGGTTTTGGAAACCGTGCCACTGGCTGTCACGCTGCTGCCCGCAGGGGGCGGTGAAGGGGACGCGGGGACGCTAGACTCCACCACAACCCTGAAAACCTAACATTACCTCTGAATAAAAGGCGAAAAACAAAAGCAGCCTTGAGATGTGAGGCGTGCACGGGGATGAGAGTGGGTGTCGGTCCCGATGTGAACCCAGGTGGAGAGGACTGCACTGCGGTTTTACTTCCCTGTAAGGTACAACGTCCAGAATACAGTTTAAAAATCCATCTTCCTAGGGGCTGCGGAACGCAGGGAGGGCAAAGGCCTGGCAGGGTCTTTGGGTTCGTGAGCCCTGCACCACCAGCTTGGGAAGCCGCGGTCCCTGCAGCGACAGGCTGGCGGGGGCTTGTTTCGACCTGGTTTAGAATTGTGCCCAGCAGCTGCCCAGAAACACATACGGAGCCCTGGAGACCACCTGCCGGCTGCCAGCTTCACACCCGCTGTCGTAGATCGGTTTGCTTTTTGTTTGTTTTCAGCACCTTTATTGTGGTACGCTTCCCGTGCTCAGCTGCACATATTCCAGACGCACAGCCTGGTGACTTGTGATAGACACAGACACCCATGAAGCCACCGCCACAATCAAGACAGCGAACCTTCCATCCCTCCCCAGGGGGTGCAGTTTTCAGACTCTGTTTATCCCTCCTCATCCCCGCCTTTGTCTCCTGGTAACCGTAAGTTTGTTCTCTGTGTCTGCGAATCTGTTTCTGTTTTGTAGATACGTTCATTTGTGTTCTTTTTTTCGATTCCACATGTAAGTGATACCATATGCTGTTTTTCTTTCTCTTTCTGGCTCACTTCACTTAGTATGATGATGTCCAGGTCCATCCATGTTGCAGCAAATGGCATTGTTTTATTCTTTTTATGGCTGAGTAGTATTCCGTTGTATAAATATACCACATCTTCTTTATCTAGTCATCTCTTGGTGGACATTTAGGTCATTTCCATGTATTGGCTGTTGTAAATAGTGCTGCTATGAACATTGGGGTGCAGGTGTCTTTTTAAATTATATTTTTCTCTGGATATATGCCCAGGAGTCGGACTGCTGGATCCTATGGTAAGTCTATTTTCAGTCTTTTGAGGAATCTCCATACTGTTCTCCACAGTGGCTGCACCAAACTGCATCCCCACCAGCAGTGTAGGAGGGTTCCCTTTTCTCCACAGCCTCTCCAGCATTTGTCATTTGTGGACTTTTGAATGATGGCCATTCTGACTGGTGTGAGGTGATACCTCATTGTAGTTTTGATTTGCATTTCTCTGATAATTAGTGAGGTTGTAATAGTTCTTAAACTACTGTCCTCAGAACTGAGACGCAGCCTGAAAGGATAGGCCAGTTAGAAAGGGGCTCCCAACCTGAAAAGCACAGAGGCAGGGGACCTAACAAAGTGCAGAGACATCCTGTGTCAGTGGATTGGAGGGCTCAACACCGCAAAGCTGGCAAGAATCCCAGAATGATCTACAGATTCAGACAATCCCTGTCAGCACTCCAGCTGGCCTCCTCACAGACGGGCAGGCTGATGCCGGCACCGAGATGGAAACGCAAGGGACCTGGAACAGTCAGAATAACACTGAAAGAAAGAACAAAATTGGAGGACTCACACTTTCCAGTCTCAAACCCTCACTGCAAAACTCCAGTGCACGGGGCTGCGCAGGACTGGCCCGAGGACAGACACACGGAGCACTGGACTAGAACAGCGCCCAGCAAACCCTCACAGGTGTGGTCAGCTGATTCACAACAAGGGTGCCCATGTAATTCTGGTGGGAAGAGGTCTTTCCAATGAGCGGCATGAGGTAAACTGGACATCCAAGGGCAAAACAATAAAGCTGGGCGCCCTTCATACCACACACAAATGTGGTTTTGATTTGCATTTCTCTGATGGTTAGTAATTTTGAGCATCTTTTCATGCGCCTGTTGGCCATCTGTATGTCTTCTTTAGAAAAATGAGTATTTAGGTCTTCTTCCCATTTTTAATCAGGTTTCTTTTTGTTTCTTATTGAGTTGTATGAGTCATTTATATGTTTGGATATTAACCCCTTATTGGTTGCATCATTTGCAAATATTTTCTCTCATTCAGTAGGCTGTCTTTTCATTTTGTTTATGGTCTCCTTTGCAGTGAAAAAGCTTGAAGCTTAATTAGGTCCCATTTGTTTATTTTTGCTTTAGTTTCCTTTGCCTTAAGAGAAAAAAAAACCTCCTTGCTACAATTTATATCAAAGAGTGTTCTGCCTATGTTTTCTTCTGGCTTTTATAGCACCCAGTTTTATAGTTCCCAGTCTTCCATTTAGGTCTTTAATCCATTTTGAGTTTATTTTGTATATGGCGTTAGAGAATGTTCTAATTTCAGCCTTTTACAGGTAGCTGTCCAGTTTTCCCAGCAACATTTATTGAAGACACTTTCTTTTCTCCATTGTACATTCTTGCCTCCTTTGTCATAGATTAACTGACCTTAAGTGTGTGGGTTTATTTCTGGACTTTCCAGCCTGTTTCACTGATCCACATGTCTGTTTCTGTGCCAGCACCACACTGTTTTGTTTATTATAGCTTTGTAGTACAGCCTGGAGTCAGAGCATGATCTCTCCAGCTTTGTTCTTCTGGGAAAAAATTTTTGCAAATCATACAACTGGTAAGAAATTTGTATCAGGAATATATACACAACTCAGTAATAAAGAAAATCCAAGGGTTGGCTGAGCAAGGGAGCTGGACAGACATTTCTCCAAAGAATATACAAACTGCCCATAAACTCATACAAAGATGCCTCACACTACCAATCAGGAGGGAAATACCAATCAGAAGCACAATGAGATGCCACTTCACAACCACCACTATGACTATGATCAGTAAGTCACCAAATAATGACAGACACTAGCTAGGATCTGAAAAAATCAGAACCATGAAAAATGGCTGGTTACAATGTAAAAAGGTGCAGCTACTTTGGACGCCAGTCTGCAGGTCCCCAAAAAGTGAGCCAGTATTCCCATGTGGCCCAGCAATTCTGCTCTTAGACACATACCCCAAAGAAACAAAAGCCTGCAGCCACTAAAAAACTTGTGTTTAATAGCCAAAATGTGGAAACAACTCAAATGTCCATCAGTGTGTATGAATGGATAAGTAAAATGTGGTATATCCACATAGTGGAATATTATTCAGCCACAAAAAGGAATCAAGCACTGATACATGCCACAGCGAGAACAAACCCAGAAAGCATTACACTGGACCAAAGAGCCAGTCACAGAAGACCACCTGCCACATGACTCCACTTACATGGAATGTCAGTGAATCTACAGAAAGTGGATTAGCAGCTGCCTGAGGTGGGGGATGGGGAGTTTAGGGTGGGCAGCCGCTAAAAGGTGCGGGGCTTCTTTCTGGGGAAATGCAACGTTCTAAAATTGACTGTGGTGATGGCCATACAACCCTGAAAATACCAAAACCACCGAATAAACTGTACACTTAAAAAAAATTCTTTTAACAGAGCTACTGGGGATTGAACCCAGGACCTCGTGCATGCTAAGTGAACAATCTACCACTGAGCTGTACCCTCCCCCAAACTGTACACCTTAAATGGGTGAACTGTACAGTATCTAAATTTTATCTCCATAAATATTGTATATAAAACAGAATACCTCCTTGGGTGATAAGAGAGGAGTGTACTGCTGGGACGCAGAGGATGTCTCCCACAGAGGGCCACCTCTCCAAGGTCGAGAAAGTAACTAATCTACCTAAATATACAAATAGAAAGATAGACAATATGAGGCAGCAGAGGGATCTCTTCCAGGACAAGGCACAAGGTAAAATCCCAGAAGATACAAGTGATGTGGAGACAGGCAATTTATCCAAGAAAGAGTTTAGAGTAATGATGGCAAAGATGTTCAGAGAACTCAAGAGGAGTATAGATGCACAGAGCAAAGTTTTTAGCGAAGAGTTAGAAAATATAAAGAATACCCAAGAGTTGAAGAAAAAAAATCACTGAAATGAGTAACACCCTAGAAGGAACCAAGAACAGACTAAGTGAGGCAGAAGGAGGGATCAGTGAGCTGGAAGACAGATGAGTGGAAATCACTGCTGCAGAGCAGAAAAAAGAAAGAAAAGAAACAAGGACAGTTTAAGAGAACCCTGGGACAACATGAAGCGCACAGATATCCACATTACAGGGGTCCCAGAAAGAGAAGAGAGAAAGGACCTGAGAAAACTTTTGGAGAGATACTAACCGAAAACTTCCCCAACTTGGGAAAGGACACACCCAGGTCCAGGAAGCGCAGAGGGTACCACACAAGATCAGCCCAAAGAGGAACACCCCAAGGCACATGGTCGTCAAATTGACAACAATTAAGGATAAGGAGAAAATACTAAAATCAGCAAGAGAAAAGCAGAAAATAACATACAAGGGAACTCCCATAAGGTTATCAGCTGATTTTTCAGCGGAAACTGTACAGGCCAGAAGGGATATGATGTATTTCAAGTGATGAAAAGGGAAAATTTTACAACCAAGAATACTCTATCCAGCAAGATTTGAAGAAAAAATCAAAAGCTTCACAGATAAACAAAAGCTAAAGGAAATCAGCACCAACAAACCAGCCTTACAACTAATGTTACAGAAACTTCTCTAGTCATCAAGTCATAAGAGAAGAGAACAAAAAGAAGAAAGAGGAAAAAAAAAAAAGACCTACAGAAGATTGCTTTGGTAGTTTGGGGTCCTCTGTGGTTCATGTGGATTTTGGAACTGTCTGTTCTAGGTCTGTGAGGAACGTCATGAGTATTTTGACAGGGGTTGCATGGGGATCTGCAGGTTGCTTTGGGTCGTATGGCCATTTCAATCGTGTTGATTCTTCCAATCCAAGAGCACAAGAAATCTTTCCATTTCTTTGTGTCATCTTCAGTTTCCTTCATCAGTGTTTTACAGTTTTCATAGTATAGGTAACTTCCTTGGTTAAGTTTATTTCTAGGTATTTTGTTCTTTTTGATGCAATGGAAATGTTTATGCCAGTTATAAAATTCTGGTTTTTGAAGTGCAAAAAAAAAAAAGTGAATGAAGGGCTGCAAATGGCAAAACATCCTTCTTTTCTGTAGGTGAGCTGTGTTCCACTGTGTTTATCTGCTACATCTTTATCCTTTCATCTACTGATGTGCATTTGAGATGCTTCCATATCTTGGTGATTAGAAACAGTGGGGTGTATGTATCTTTTTGAATTAATGTTTGTTTTTCTCGGGTGTACGCCCAGGAGTGGAAATGCTGGGCCATGCGGTGGTTCTGGTTTCGGGTTTCTGAGGAACCTCCATACTGTTTTCCACGGTGGCTGCACCAATTTGCATTCCCACCAGCAGTGCACAAGGGCTCCCTTTTCTCCACGCCCTCGCCAACACTTGTCATTTCTGACGACGGGCACTCTGACAGGTGAGATGGAGTCTCGTGATTCTGATCTGCGTGTCGCTGATACTGGTGATGCTGAGTAGATTCCACGTTCCTGTGGCCCGTCTGCATTTCCTCCTTTGGAAAAACGTCTGTTCAGTTCTTCTGCCCGTAGTTTAAACGGGTTGTCTGTTTGTTTGTTTGCTTTTTAACTGAAGTACAGTTGATTAAAAAAATAAATTAATAAAACAAAATAAAATAGAGTATCTCCAGTTGTAAAGAGAATTGAATAAAAATGCCTCTGCCCACTTCTCCCTAAAACTCACTAACACTAAGGAGACCAAGGTGGAAACTGAGGGAGGCTGGCCCTCGCATCATCTCCCCGGCAAGCTGCGGGTGGGGCAGCGGGGACTGCCCACTGCTGGCGAGGAGAAGACAGAGCACTCTACACTCCCACATGTGCACACACACGAGTACAAGCACTCACACCCAGAGCACACACTTGTACCTGTGGGCACACACACACACCCACAAAACTGGGAGCCTGGGAGGGGCCGCTCCCTCCACGCTGCGCACACCAGGCCCCCGCCCCAAAATCCAGCAGCAAGCCACCGGTTCAGGACGAAGCCTCTCCTCTCTGAGATCTCCAATCCCGAAAATAAAAACAAGCAGACAGGAAATACAGCGGGCAAAGGACACCCAGCACTCACCAAGGGACGCACGACATTCACAGCACAGCCCATCCAAGACACCAAGAAACGCTGACGGAACTCATCGAAGTGCGCACCTGAAATGTGTGTTCACTGTACAGGAATCGCAGCACAATAAAGGTGTTTAAAAAAATTAAAAAAAAAAAAAAAGAAAGAAAGAAACACTGATGAGGAAACAAAAGGACCCAAAGAAATAAAATAAACAGGACATGAAACCACCACAGACACGGAGGCACCGAGTGCAAAACAGCTGGAAACACAAAGTCGGCAAAAAGTGAACAAAACGGGGGAGAACCCTGAAGGGGGCTGGAGAGAAAAATGTCCTCATGAAGACAAAGGACACTTAGCACCTGCGTGGCGGCGGTCCCTGAAGAAAGAGGCTGAAGGGTGAAAGTTCTTCAACATGTAATTTAAGAAAACTTTCCATACAAACTAAATCTGCAAATCAAAAGGATGTGCACATACACACAGAAGAATGAGACACAGTTCAGTCGGACAGCTTCTTTCTCCCTTGTCTGAGCACACGAACGCACGGCTGCAGAAGCCCCCTGCCAACCGCGAGGCCCTTTCAGCCCCACGCGGCGGAGCTCCGGTGGCCCCACAGAGCTGCCGCCGCCGCTCACAGCCCACGGCTCCTTCCCGGCCTCCGCACCTTGGGCGCTCTTCACTCTGCACCTGAACGGAGCTACTGTCCTGTGCGGTTTCCACAGCAGGTGCCGCCCCTCCCCCAGGCAGGGCTTAGTAACCGACCTGCAAACACAGAGACGACGAAACCCAGCTGTCCGGGCGAGTGTGAGTCTCAGTTCTGAGCATGGACATCCCTTTTCTGTGCACACTGAAGGCCGTTTCTGCCCCACATACCTCCCCCGGGTCTCTCCCCCAGTGGTTTTATAAAACTGCATTAACCAGCACTATGAGAACAGCTTGATTATCTCGAAGGGACGGGTGCTGAAGCATAAAATGTTGGGCCTAGTCTTAAAACCTCTGAATCTCTTTCATCTTCCTCCCCAGTTGATCACAGATGCCCAGGGTTCAGCACTGTATTCAGTCCTGCAAATGGGCCAGGCAGCCCCCGCAGCACCCCGTGTGAGGGCAGCTGCGGAGCACCAGGTCCCCTGGACACCGCCCGCTCAGGGAAGGCTGGCCACTGCTGCAGGCCCTGCTCGGCTGGAGCTCTGACTAGGGGTCTGTGCCTCGTTCTCTGGTGTGACTTGAGAACTTTCATAGCTTCCTCACCTGTTGACTTTTGACTTGCCAGTTTCCTTAAGGTGGTTCAGTGTGAAACCATGAAACTGAAGAAGGCCTGCTTGAGAAGCCACAGAACCAGACGCACAGATTTGGACCACGTGGGCTGGGTCCCATCCCGGCTCCTGCCGTGACAGTGGGGCAAACTGGTCACCCTGCCTCTCTGACAGCACCTCTCTGTCTGCTTTGGGCTCGAGCACTGCTGGGCCCCTCAGCAGGCCAGATTTTCAGGGATGGGTGCAAAACCTGACTAACAAAGGCATTCTGAAAAAAGCACCTGAGGGCACAGGCTTGGTCCAAGAAAAAGCTGCGGGCTCACCTGCAAAGGGCCGGCTCCAAGCCGACCTGGAGCCGAGCTGCTGCAGGCCCGAGGCCACCCCAGCCCCACCCGCCTCCTGGTGGCCCTGTGCAACCTCGGACAGGGCCTCCCGGCTCAGGAAGCATCGAGGAACAGACACTCACCAGCTTGAGCCCGAGAACAGCAGGGACCCCAAGCCTGATACTTGGGGCGGGGGGCCCCCGCAGGGGTGAAGTAGGGTGCTGGTCTTTCTCGCAGGGACCCTTCTTTGCAATATGACTGTAACAAGTGTTAATGGCCTAGAGGCAGCCTTAATTTTTTTTAAGTGGGTGTATTTATTACCTGCAAAGCCCACACAGCAGGTAACCGCACAGAGAAGCACAAAGCTCCTCGACACAAACAGATGAAAACATGATCAACACAAACATGACACAACGTGTCGCTCTCCCGAGGACCCAGGAGCCAGCGAGCTCGGGCTGCGAGGACGGAGCCTAACCTCAGGGGCCTGGTCTCCCCGTGCCCGCCCGCAGCCAAGATGAACAGCTTTGGTTACAGACCTCCAGACCCTCTTCCCGCGCCGACACGTGGGCTCAGAGCTCTCGTTTAACAGGAGGGCCCGACCACTCCGCAGGAAAGGGGGATAAAGACCTCCGAGCATGTGGGGTGACAGGACGCAGCGGTGGACAGCCACTTCCACCAGCAGCAGGAGCCCGGTCCACAGGCAGGGCCGGCCCGGCCCGTCTCCCCGTGCCCGGGGCACGCCGCCACACGCCCCTGGTCTGCGAGCTGCTGCCACGGCCGCACCGCCACGCAGCTGTGTCACCCCACGAGGCTCCCACGGCGGCCCGCCGGCTCCTGCCAGACAGAGCTGGCCCTGACCCAACACAGCCTCTCCAAGGCTACTGGGGCCACCTCCCACTTGCCAGACAGCGGAGGCGCATCCTTGTCCCCACTGACTGTGTCACAGCGCCCCCTCCACTGGGTCTGAGGGGCTCCGGGGAGGAGACAGCGCTATAAAACCACGGCCGTGTCTGCGGAGGGAGGCCTAGCCACGAAGGCAATGCAAGCGCAGAGGTAACTTCCGGGGAAACCGGGCTTCCCCAGGAACCGGCGGACTCCGTCTCACTGTGGCGCACCGATTTCCTTTTTTATTTTAGGTGCTAGTACTTAGAACACAGGTCTGCTTGCTCAAGGTCAAGCTGGGAAACGTAAACTGCAGTGAAGTGCAGAACGTGAGAACTTACAGGAACCTTAGAGATCACTCAGTTCTGCGGGAAACCACCTTACTGTGGCCTCCGCGACCTCGCAGCCTCACAGCCCTGCCTTCATCTGATTTGCTGTGAAGCTCGACGGACTGCCCCCTCCCTCCCACCCCAGAGTCAGGTAACCGTGCGAGTCTCCGAGTCTCTGACAGAGGCCAGAGCCCGGCCAGCTGATACTGCGTGATCTGGACCATGCCGGGCTGTATTTACGGCTCGGCATTTAAGTCAGTGTTTTAAACAGGGTTCCTCTCACCTTTACACGACGTTTCAAGGTCGAGAAAAAGACACTCGGCTAAAACCGAAATCACGCAGAAATCCTGCTCCAGGAGATCCCGCTGAAAACAGTTAACCAGATTCTTCTGCCATCCAGTTGCTCTTCTACATCTCTGTGTTCATTTCTCTCCCCTCAGCCATATCCTAAGAACCCCACTCTGCAGAGCGCAGGCCAGAGTCAGCGACCTGTCGCCTGCCTTTGTCTGCTCCGTGGCTCCGACTGTGTGGGTCTCCCTGGGGGTGCGAGCCTGCCCAGGAAGGTCTGCGGGGGCAGCGCCGCCGTGGCAGCGTCCTGAGCTCTTTCCAGACACTGTGGTCTGTAAGGGGGTCTCCCTGATTTTTCCGAACCACACATGTGAGTTTTTAGGAGGAAAGGAGTACGAAGTCGAAAACTTACTTTCAAATGGTTCAGAAAAAAAGTGTATTTATACAGAGAAAGACACAACAAATGTGTTTAAATGTTTCAGGCTTGGGGAATCCGGGTGGAGAGCAAATGGGAAGTTCTGCAACTTTTAAAGTCTGAAATCATGTAAAATAAAAAAATCATCTAAAAAGGGCAGGGATGCAGCAGAGCAATCAGGTACAGTCGTTCATAAAGACGCAAAGACGCAGCCACACGGCACCTGGGTGTCTGTCAGGGGAACAGACCCAACAGGACACAGACCCAGAGATTTAGTTCAAGGACCTGAGTCACATGATCATGGAGGTCCAAGGCCAAAATCCGGGAGGCAGGCCAGCAGGCTGGAGACCCAAGAACAGGCTGCATCTGGACTCCAAAGGCCTTCTTCTGGAGAATTCCTTCTCTGGAGAGGGATGGGAGAGGAGGAAGGGGTGGGAGAGGAGGGGGTGGGGGAGGGCGAGGGGGGTCCATCTCTGCTCTGGTCAGGCCTTCAAGTAATCCGAGGCCCATGTACATTATGGAGGGTAATCTACTGTCCTCAAAATCCACGGATTCAAATGTTAATCTCATCCAGAAAATACCTCCATGGAAACATCCAGAATAATATTTGACCAAATGTCTAGGCACCGTAGCCCAGCCAAGCTGACACAGGGAGTCAGCCATCACAGCCCACAGGAGCAGAGGCTGAACTGCCCTCCGAAAAGCCCATGGCGCACTCGGCGGCCTCCTCGTCCCATGAAGCGGTGGCGTGACCCCGCCTTCCCCTCGGCACGCTGTCGGCGTGACCGGCAGCCCAGACGCCTGCCCCTCCTCAGCTTCTGTGAGCCCTCTGCTCCCGTGGGAGCCAGCCCAGGGGACACAAGGTCAACTTCACACTTCAGACACATCAGGACGACTGAGTGTTTCAAGAAAATTCCAGCGCTGGTCTCACTGCTGGCTAGTTAATACAAAACTTAAGAGGTGAGGGTCGTGGGCAGCCAAGACTACGAAACACTGGTCTAGATTCTCTTCCTTTAACTCCCAGTTCAGCCAAACAGTAAGATTAACTGTGATTACCTTATTGGAAACATCTGAGACCACAGTTGGGCCCCAGTGGTGGAACTGCCCTCCCTCAGTCTATCGTTACGGTTATGCCACGAGCTTATGGGGAAAAGCATGGAGAACTGACCAGTCCACCCACTGCAGGGACGCAGTCGGACCAGCTGTCCACATGGTAGTACAACACCCGCTTTAAAGACCCGTGGGAGAAGCCTCGCACCTGCCCGTCCTGGAGCTGCTGCACAGCTCCCCTGACTCGGTAACTGGATGTTTGGCTGCCAGAACGTGTGTCTGCACTTGGTGTCCTGACCTGCACCTGAACTTGACCTGTTCTCCTACCCTCACTGTCTTGCCCCAACTTTCTCTATGAGGTCTTCTGTTAAGCGGAACCTTTTGGGTCAGACCTCACTTAAACATTCTCAAATTCTTTTTGGATGGAGTATCAATATAAAATGGAAACACTTTATAAACAAACACAAAACTATAATGTTTTAGAATGGCTATGGACTCAGAAATGGATTACCCAGATGACCTTCCTCATTTTAAAGATGAAAAAACTGAGGCCAAGTAAAGTTAAGAAAACCACCGAAGCCCAAGGTCAAACAGGCTGAATGGCAGAGCCAGGGCTAAAGGAGTTTGGAGCCGTGTGAGCCGGCCCTTCCCCCTGCTCTCTTCTGCTCCTGAGTTTACAGTGGAGTCCGGACCTTGCCATCGCTTCAGAGACTCCCGGAAAAAAGCACACAACAGTGCCATCTGCAGCGCCAATGGCCCAGAGACGGCCACTCTAAGTGAAGCGAGAAAGAGAAAGAAGAATGCCGTATGATAGCACTCATGTGTGGAATCTAAAAAAAAAAAAAGGCCACTAATGAATTTATCTACAAAACAGAAGCAGACTCGCAGACATAGTAAACAATCTTACTGTTATGGGCAGGGGTAACGGGGTGGGAAGGGATAAATTGGGAGTTGGAGATTTGCAAACACTAATGATTATATAGAAAATAGGTAAAAAACAAATTTCCTCTGTAGAGCACAGGGAACTATATTCAATATCCTGTAGTAACTTACAGTGAAAACGAATATATGTCTGTGTATATATATGACTGAAACATTATGCTGTACACTAGAAGCTGACACATTGTAAAACGACTATACCTCAGTAAAAAAACTAAAACAAACAAAAAACAGAGCCTCCCTGAGCTGTCTTTAGAACTCAGTGCCGTCTCCTGCCAAGTGCAATCTTCTCAATTTTAGCCAGATTTTCTGACTTGCTAATTTGCCAGGCAGCTTGGAAACGCCTCCTCTGAGCACAGTTTCTGCTATTACCAAAAATAGAGTGCCTGGAAGAGCTGTGAAGCAGTAGGTGCCCGTGGCCAGATGCTGCTGTGCGTGATGAAAACAGCACAGGAGGTGTGGAACACAAGATGTCTGTAGCATTTAGCGTTACCGCTGGGTGGTGAGATTACAGTTAGGTTTTTCCTTCTGGTTTATCTGTTCTTTAATTTGTTCTCTTACAACAGGGACTTGCATAATTGTTTTAAAGTAAATAGAAATATCAAATAAAAGCAATGTAATGCATTGTTTGGCCGTCAGGCTACCTAAGCCTCAAGTGCAGTGGTGGCACCGCTGAGGCCACCCCAGGCCGGGGTGGGGCTCTGCAGGGTTATTCCTGGGATCCCACCCACCTCCCCTCACTCTCTCATCCTCCTGGAGCTTGTTTCTTCGTTACAAGCAAACATGTAACTTTTACAGGAAAAGGAAATGAGGGGGTTATTTTCAACGTGAGTTAGCCAGATTGAAGCACTTAAATTCCAAGCTTCCATTTTTAAATGGCCTTCCTACCCGGGAGAGGCAGACAACCTTCCTTCCACAGGCTGTGCAGTTTCTTTAAAGAGAAAGGTTTCGCCTCTAGCTGCCACAGCAGAGCCCAGTGAGGAGCAGGCAACCCTGTTTTGTTAGAGGGATGAGTTCCTTCATGAAAGGTCATTTCCGTAACCCTTGAGCCCCCACTGGCCTTTTCAGGATCTAAACATCAGCACTCTGAGGGGGCCCCACAGTGCTGGGTATGTTCTGGTCCAGCTGCAGGGAAATGCCCTTGAAAGTGCCATCAGCGATATGCCACCGTCACCTGCCACACGAATAACAATGATTTAGCAAATCAGCTCTGCCGTCAGCAGGGAATTCTGGGGGAGCCACTGCCTCTTGGCCAGCTTCCCTGGCAGAGTCATCCCAAGCCTCTGCTGAGATAACCCGTTTCAGCCCTTTGGGGCCACTTCTTTCTTCACCGTCTTGCACACTAAATATGAAGAGGCTAGTCTGTGTCCTAACAAACCTGTCCTTTCCACCACCTCTCTTTTAGAAAAAGAGTGCCCCAGAGTAAGTCTGGGAAAGCCCCCAGTCTCAGTCTTAGCAATTATTTAACATTTCTTAACCCCCCACAAAAATATTGTAAAATACTATCACTAAAGCCATGCCCAGTGCCCAGGACACTGCAAGTCAGGGCTTTGCAAACTGGCTTCGGGCCTGCAGGTGCGTCTGTTTTCACTCTATATTAGTGTCACAGAAAGGATAAAGCTCTCCAAGGTCAAGGGGGAAAAACAAAAACTAAAACCAAACAAAATTGGCAGCAGGGGCCTGGCCAAGCCTGTGACACATCCATCACACTGAAAACTACCAGTGATACAGGAGACTCATGTTCAGTGACTCGGAAAGCTGTGTGGAAAGCTACACACGAAGCAGAAGAGCCACAAAACTGTATGCACCACATGCTTCTTAAAAAGTGTGTATATAATTAAGAACAGGAAACGACGTAGAAGAACGGACAGCTGTGTTTGACGCAGTTGATAACGGAGGAGATGAGTGACATTCTCCGGCGTACTTCGTATTTTTCTACCAGAAGCCTACACTTGCGGAAAATGTAAAAAGAACTGAAGATTCCTTACGTCGGCCAACCTTAACCCAAGGAAGTTCTCCGAGGAGGGATCGCGCCTGGGGCAGCGCATTCCGGACCTGAGGGCTCCTCCCCGCAGCTGAGGCCGCCCAGCACTGGGGCGTGCTGGGGTGACTGTCCTCTCACCCGGAGGTCTCTCCCCACCCTGCAGGTCTCCCCTCACCTGGGGACCGCTCCCTCCGCCCTGGGGGTCTCCCCTCACCCTGGGGGGTCTCCCCTCACCTGGGGACAGCTCCCTCCGCCCTGGGGGGGTCCCTCCCCACCCGCGCCGCCTCACCTTGGGGTCGCGCTCGTAGTAGCGCTGCTGCGTGCGGATCCAGCGGCCCACCAGGTGGTCGCGCACCGTGTGCGCCAGCGCCAGGTAGTAGTCGCGGCGCGTGGCCACGTTGCGGTCCTTGACGAGCGTGAAGTGCAGGTGCCGGTTGAAGCTCTTCCGCACCTCGGCCACGTCGCCCAGTCCCGCCAGCCCGCGCACGCTAATCTGCTTCCGCCTCTCGCCGTCCGTCAGCGGCTTCGCCATCGCGCCGGCCGCCCGCGGAGGACGAGGACGAGGAGGACGAGAACGGGCACAGCCGCAGGGACACGCCCGTACCGAGGATGCTGCGGCGTCGCCGGCCACCCGGCCGCGCCTGCGCACTGCGCCCTGCACCGCGGCGGCGGGGAGCGGGGCGGAGCGCGCCTGCGCGCGGCGCCGGGCGGGGCCGCGACCTCCGAGAGGGGTCTCTGCGAGGACGGGCTATGTTGGGGGCGTGGTCACGTGGTGGGCGGGGCGCCCTGCAGGGGCCACCCACTTACCCCTGGGTGAATGAATACAGCTGAGTTTCGCAAAACGCACAGCTGAGGGTGGGGTCGTGGACTTGTGGCCCATTCCTGCCAGCACCTCTCTTCCTGTCCACGCCATGAGACTGTGTCTCCTCCTGCTCCTCCCCCTCCCCAAAGCCTCTCACCTGGTTCCTACCTGCAGGCCCTGGGCTGGGGCCCCTCGCTCACTCGCTCACCGGCAACCCTCAAGTCTACACCACTCGCGCCGCTGCTGCTGTTCCCCAGGGCCCTCTTCGGGTCCCTGGCTTCAGTGCTGCTCTCACTGCCCCACCCCAGGCCTATCTTGGCCCCTGTAGTTTCTCCAGCAACAAGAGTCCTTACAGGTTGGTACAATTTTGCAAAACTGGCAGTATTCACTGAAGCTAAACAAACACCCAGCAATTCTACTCCAAAGAAAATACCTAAGTAAGTGCTCATGCCAATCCAAAGGCATGAACAGAAGTGCTCATAACATTCAAATATTCAAAACAGTCCCAAACTAGAAACCAGGCAAATGCCCATCGATGCTGCACTGATAAATGAATTGTGGTGCACTCCCACAGCTGAAGAGTGCAGCGGAGAGTGCCCGACCACATCCAACAGTGCGGAGGAACGATGCTGGGCTGGAGGAGGCAGCGCCACAGAGCTCAGCCTGCAGAATCCCACTCCTGGGAGGTTCTAAGATGGGCCAGCCTCTGGGCCTGCAGACCCGAGGACGGTGCTGAGCCTCAGCCGTGGACACAAAAGCGGGGCCGGGGTGAGCCCATGGTGTCTGGAAAAGCCTTTTATTACACATGATGTTCACCCGTAACACCAGGCCTTCTCTCCCAAGGTCCCAAGGACTCCCTGTAAGGAGCCTGTCCCCCAAGAGGGAGTCTGGGGCCCCCAGCCATCTTGCTCCCTGGGTGTCCAGTCTCCCCACATCCATCCTCAGTTGCTCTCTTGGGTCCTCTTGCCGGGATTCCCACAGTAGTTTCCTCATGGTCTCCCCTGCCTCCCAGATGCTCCCCAGAACCATCCTACCCAGGCTGCAGATTGGACAGTCCCTCAGCCAAGGGCTGAGCCCAGCACCTGCTCCTGCAAACTGACCCCAACCAGGAAAGCTTGCTAAGCCAGTCTCAGCCCCTCCCTGGCAGATCCTCAGGCTGGGCCTGGGGGACTTAAGGCAACAGGTGAAGGCAGGCCCCTGACCACAGCCAGCAGGCATTCTAAAGTGTCCCTTCCCAAAGGGCGCAAGCAGAAGAGCGAGTGGTCAGGGATGGGGTCAGGGAGAGGGCTAGGGGTGGGGAGAGAAGCAGCCCCAGAACCATGGAGCCTGGGGCTGCGTGCAGGGCTGTGAGCGCCTGGGAAGGACACCCAGCCATCACTCACGGGCCTCCCCAGTATGGTTCTCGCCTCTGCAGCCCCCACGCTCAGGGAATCCCTGAATCTAAAACAAACAAACAAACAAACAAGAAAACCAAGCTCACAGATACAGAGAACAGATTGGTAGCTGCCAAAGGCGGGGGGATTAGGGTGGGTGGGATGGGGAAGGGGGTCAAGAGGTACAAACTTCTGGTGATAAAATAAGTAAGTCCTGGGAATGTGATGTATAGATGGTGGCTATAGTTAGTAATACTGTATTGCATATTTGCAAGCTGCTTAGAGAATAGATCTTAATATTGTTGACACAAGAAAAAAAACAAGGAAAAAAGTTTGTAACTATATAAGGTGATGGATGGTAACTGGACTTCTGACTTCACAATGTATACAGATAATGAACCACTATGTTGTACACCTGAAACAAACATAACGTTATATGTCAAATAAAAAATAAAATTTTTAAAAATTAAAAAAAATCAACTTAAAAGAAAAAGCCTAAGAGTTGAACAAAGCAGAAAGGCTCATGTGCTCTCAGACCGGAACACGATGCCTACAGGGAACTCTTTGAAGGGAAATCTGCTGTTTCAGGTGGCAGCCTTCCCAGAGTTCCAGTCTTCGTTTCGCAAACTGCTTCACTGAGAAACAATTTTCATAGTATAAGTTACCCACTTCAAGTGCCCGATTCAATAGTGCTTAGCATTTTTACAGTTGTACAACCATCACCATCCTCTAAATTTAGAACCTCCTCACCCCTCAAAACCCTGTACCCAGACCAATTAGCGGCTGCTCCCATGACTCCCCCAGCCCCTCACCCCAGGCGACCACCAGTCTGCTTGCTATCTCTGTGGGTTTGCCTGTTCTGGGTGTTTTTGTGTTAACAGCGTCTTGCAGTTACGTGACGTTTTATGTCTGGTTCCTCCCCCCGGCCTGATGTTTTCGAGCTTCACCATGTCAGAGCACAGGTCAGTACTTCTATCGTTTTACTGCCAAGTAACATTCCAATGCATAGAAAGTCATTTTAAAAACCCTTAGAAATCTTCTCCCCAGGAAGCTGAAGACCCTGGCTTATATGCCCCGTTTTCCTTGCTGCCTTAGACAAGCCCCTGCAGGTCCCTGAGCTCTGCCACCTTCATGTGCAAACTCATTTGCTCCTGAGCTGCCCTCCAGGAGGGTCTGGAAAACCACCAGCCATGTTTTCTGAGCACCTCACGCCCTGGAAGCTGCATCTGGAGCCAGCCCACTCCCCCAGGTTCTGTGCCACAAACGCCAGCTTTGGCGCTCTTCTGACCTCCAGGGAGGCCTCTCGACACAGGATGCGTCATAGAGGAAGTCTGCTTCTGAGCTGCATAAGCCCCAGGCGGACACCGAGATTCCCCAGGCTGCACTTAGCTTTTAAGCGGAGACCTCTACCCACCAATCAGTGACACGGAAAGTAAGACATCAGAGGCTGTCAGAAAGATGAAGGCCGTTAGGCCTGGGCTGGTTTTTATTTCTCTAGACACTATAACTGTTTTCTAATTATTACAATGCTCATTATTATTGTGATGATTGATTCTTTAGCAGAGAAACCTGCTTCTGATAAACAGCTGCGTGCCAGGCCTGCCGTGATGAGAAATCCATCTGGAGACAGTCTTAACTTGAGGGGCACAGCGCTGAGAGTCTGGGGCCTCCAGACTGGATCCTCGGCCCCTGGCTCCGTCAGGCCCAGCCTCTCGGCTGCATGGCCGACATGACTGGCACCTGCCCACGGCTGCCTGATGTGTAAATCGCTGGCTACACAAGAGAGCAGCTGGCTCCGTGCCCGCCTGACACGCAGAGCTGCTGCAGACACAGCCACTTTTATTACCGTAACTGGAGACAGAGCGGCCTACGTGGGGTGTGCTTATCCGGCTGGAGCTCGATGCACCTCTCAAGGCAAATCCAAGGATCCTGAGTGTGAGGGGCCCTTGGAGAAGCCGGGTCTGGCCTCTCGCCCCAGCAGGGACCCCTCCTCGAGCCCCATCGGATGTTGACCTGGCAGGACGCGGTAAATGAGGCACTGTCTTCCTTCAGGACATCCTGCCTGGTCAGCAGCTACCCCGTGATGACGAGTCCGCACTCAGAGGCAGGGCCAGGCTCTAACAGCCCGACGTCTGTCGGGCCCCCGGCCACCTAAAGCCTCTTTCTAGGACTGTGATGTTGTGATTCACGACACGAAATATGTATTTGGTCTCCGTCGCTATTCCTGGCTCACAGCTCCCCAACCCTTGGGGTTTCCTACACATAAGAGCAACGGGAGCATCTCTTGTTCTGCTTGGTCTTTCGTCCTCAGTCCTATCAGCCCTTCAACGATACCTGAATTTTTGCTAACGAGGTGAGTTTGGGACACACCCCCCCCCCGTAACCACTGGATGGGGGCTGGTTGCCGGGGAACCAACCAAGGGATCAGAGGGCTCAGAATTTCAGCCTCTCCGATGCCCCCTGGGGTGGAGACGGGAAAGCAGTGACTCAGTCCATCACACCTACACAGACCCCATACAAATGCCCCACGTGCAGGGTTCGGAGGGCTTCCAGGCTGGGGAAGATGCAGAGGTGCAGGCAGGCAGCTCACCCTAGAGCTGGAAGCCGCCCTCCCCTGCAGCTCGCACCTTCACGGCTCTTCCATCTGCCGGTTGGCTTGTACTCTTTGTCATAAATTGGCAACAGGACATAAGCTGTTTTCCTGAGTTCTGTGAGCCTCTCTAGCAAATTACAGCACCTGAAGAGGGGGTTTGGGAAACTGATTTATAGCTGGTGGATCAGAAGTACCCGGTGCCAAGTGTTGGAACTGAGCTGCACTGGGGACACCGTGTCTGAGAACTGCCTGGTGCGGGAAACCCCCGAATCCCTGGTGGCGGAGGGAGGCAGCGAGGGCAGAACGCTGAGGCGCGAGTGGAGGAGCGGAGGGAGAAAACCGCTCTCCCCTCCTCACATTTCACAGTCTCCAGACAAGCCACCTGAAGACAGCTCCACCAGAAACTGCACACCCGAGGGGGCTCCTCCAGGGCCCACCTCGGGAGGCTCTGCGTTTACACTGCTGGCCTGCGGGGCCTCTGCACACTTCTGAACGTTCCCCTTTGGAGCTGCCCCATCACTTTACAGCTATCCTTGATTTTAACCGAAAATGGATTATTCCAGTTTGAGCCTTCCAGTGATTCTGAAACTGTTCTCAAAACTAAATCTGTCCTTAAACAGTGATTTGCTATGCCTGAGAGTACTCAGAAGCATCTGCAGGGAGTTCTTAAAGGAATGTAAAAACTAAAATGAGGTCTGAAAAAAGTGTCCCCTTTCAACACTGTCTCAGTGGGGAAGCTTTTCTAATTATATACAAAAGCCAGAATTCATCAACTTAGATAGAATGTATAAAAAAGTCATAACTTAGATACACTTAAATATCTTAAAATAGTAAAACTGTGCATTGAAAAAATGCTGTAAAGTCAAAAAAATAATAAAATGGGGGGAAACTGTAGAGCATTTTATCACAACAGCAGATTTCCTTAAAATACAAAAATTTCCTAAAATCAGTAAGAAAAAGACCACAGTCTTACAGGGAAATTGGCAAGGGACATGACAGGTGTTTCACACAAAAGGAAGTTCTGTCAGACACACGTGCGAGAGGAATCAGATCAGTGCCTCACAAACTGTCAGGCGGCCCTGCTTTCCTGCCAGGCAGCTGGAAACCGGCCAGGGCTGCACCACAGCCGCCGGGGAGTCGCAGGGAGACCTGGCAGCATTGCCACAACTGAAGACACTCCTGCCCTGCCGAGAAAGCAAACTGTCAACTTAACGGAAAAGCAGCCTGCGGAAGGGGAGGAGACGCTGACAAATCACACACCTGGCAAGGGGCCGATACCCCAAATACATGAGGAACTGGTGCACGGCAACGGCAAGAGACAAAGCAAAACAGAGCAATCTGATTAAAAGTGGACAGAGGACCTGAACAGACGTTCTTCCAGAGAAGACACACAGATGGCCAACAGGCACATGGACAGACACCCAACATCACTCATCATCAGGGAAACGTTAATCAAAGCCAGGACGAGCTATCACCTCGCACCTGTCAGGATGGCTGTCATCAAAAGGTGAGAGAGGATGCCACACGATTCAGCAGTTCCACTTCTGGGGATACACCCAAAGGACATGAAATCACCCATCAGAGAAGACGCCTGCACCCCACGTTCACAGCAGCACTACTTACAACAGCCAAGACCTGGAAACAGCCTGAATGTCCCTCAGCAGATGGCTGGATAAAGGTGTGGTATATTTACACAATGGAATACTACTCAGCCATAAAAAGAGTTAAACCTTGCCACAACATGGATGGACCTAGAGGGTGTTATGCTAAGTGAAATGAGTCAGACAAAGAAAGACACGTAGTGTATGATCTTACTTACATGTGGAATCTAGAACACTGAATTCATAGAAACAGAGATCAGATTGAGGGGTAGGTGGGATCAAAAGGTAGACCTCCAGTCATAAAGCAGAGGTCCTGGGGCCATAGGTACAGCAGGGGGACCACAGTCAACAGCACTGTGCTGTATGTGTGACAGGTGCTAAGACAAAGTCCTCGTCCCAAGAAGAGAAGAAACACTCTGTACAGTGAGAGACCTTATCTGGAGTCACCGTGGCCGCTTCACAGCACACACAAATGTGGAGCCATCATGCTGTGCACCTGAACTGCACAATGATGTACATCAGTTGACACCTCGACTGGAGAGAGGAGTTCAACTGTAAGTGCCAGCCCCGATATATAAAAACAGATTGAAAAACAAGTCTCCTCTGTAGCGCACAGGGAACTACACTCACTACCTTTAATGAACAAGACTGAACGCCACTATGTGTATGTGTGTGACGGGGACATTGCACTGTGCACCACAAATTGACACACTGTAACTGACTGCACTTCAATTAAAAACAAATAAATAAAAAGGAGTTAAAGATTTCTTGTCTTGCCTGGAGCATCTGTCCCCGCTCTGTGCGGGTGGGGGGCGGGGTTCCAGAGACATCCTTCCCTAACTGTTCCCGCAGGCTCAAAACTTTGTTTTCTGGAAAAAGTGCAGCTTCTCAAAGGCCTCCATTCCCACCAGGGACCCATCTTCTCAGGAGTTTGTACCCCCGGCAGCTCCGGGGCCCGGCCTGGGTGCCATTTCAACCTGTCCGTTTATGTCACTCGCGAGTTCGGTCCTTCTCAGGGGGAAAGAGACCCAAGTCCACACCACACCCTCTTGGGATCCGACCCCAGAGTCAAGGCAAGCCTCCTGGGGGACGCCCCGTGACACCTAAGACACTGGACGACGCGGCCCCACGAAGGTGAAGAGGAGTCGGCAGAACCACGGTGAGCACGGAGAGGGCGGGCTTCCCTCGGGGGGAGCAGTGCGCTTTGACTCCATCACTTTCTAACTTACGTCCTTCAACCCTCTCCAGCGCTGTTCGGCGTAAGCTGCAATTTAAACTCTTAAACTTTAGACTCTTTATTCAAATACGCCTCTGAGAACTATGAAAACCAACACACGTTCCAGCCGCCAGGCCCAGCGGTGTCCGGGCGGCTCACGCACACGCCATGGGGTCCTGCTGCCCAAGGGGGGGCCAGGGCAGCGTCGGGGCGGCTCCGAGTGAGGCCGGGAGGCCGGGCACAGCCGCGTGCATCCCAAGGCAGGGTGTGCGGTGGGCCCTTGCCCAGTGTGTGTCACTCGAGTGGCTGTTTTTAAAAAACAAGAGCCTCCTTCAGCATCAGAAAGACACCCAGGGAGTGACCTGCATGTCTTGCTCGGCTCAGACACATTCCACGACTTATTTAGGAGTCTCTTGGGAAAAGCCCAGTTGTTCACACTTTTTCAGGTGTGAGATCGCTAGCCTGTAAATGGCCCAAATCGACTTTCACTTTTGCCGTGGCGCACTTCCATTCTTTGCCTCTGGAGTCCTTTAACTCCCTAAACTGTTAGGGATGCTGGGGGTGGCGGTGGGGGGAGGCGGGGGGAGAGGCCGGTTCCAGCCCCCGCAGAGCAGAGCCCCGGCTTCAGTTTGGTCGGCGGCGGCAGCACCTCCCCGCTGTGGTGCACACACACCTCTGCCCCTGCCCTAAGGTTGATGCTTTGGGGGAGCCCCGGGCAGAGGCGAGCTGGCTCATTTTCAGTGCTTGGGTCCTGGTGGTCTCCCTGCAGCCTCTGCAGCTGGAGCCCCGTGACGCCCCCACCCAGACCAGACTAGGACACCAGGTGAGGGTGGTGGCCCCAGCGCTTCTCATTCTCACACTTCTCAGGTATCACACCTGCATCCCCCTCCTGCCCCCGCCTGCCCGCCCGCGTCAGGGCTGTCCCCCAGGCTCACAAGGTGGGCTGCGTCAGCAGTCACATCCCTTGGGACCCGCTGCCGCCCTGGGAGGGAGGGGGGTCTGTCCAGTCTGTGGCATGCAACCCTCTGACTGCCCCTGATTAAAGCTGGCTCCTCACTGAAACCTGCAACCTGGGGCTCGGCGCTCGCCCCGACCATGCGCTGGAGGCGCCGGGCCCCAAAGTGCTGCAGGGCACAGCCCAGAACCGCCTGGGCCTCCGTGTGTCCTGGTGCCAGTGTCTCCCAAGATGCACCCACAGGACTCGACCCCGAATCACCTGGCACCCACCCGGGCAGGTTTCTGAACTCTGCTGAGGAGGACCTCAGGTGCTGGGGTGGAGGAATACGGTGGACACTCGCCGAGAGCAATCAGAGCAGGACCCTGGAAAACACTTTATTGTGGACGGAACACGAGGCTCAGTTTACTCCACGTATGGTGCGTCCGAGGCAGGAGCGGCTGCGGACCGAGACCACCTGAGGGCGGTTCCGGGGCTGCACACGCACAGGGCAGTGGCACACGCTGGGCTCAGAACACGGCTCTCCGCCGGCACACACCACACAACAACGTCATCCACGCAGCACAGCCTTGGACACCTGCCGGCAGTTCACAGGTCTCGACAGCCTCAAGAGGCCAGGGCACACGGGCCACCAACAGGCACCTTCTCCGGCCCCTCTTCCCAGTCTCAGCGCCACTCTGTCCGCCCACCCCGAGCCACCAAGGACTTGAGGAAGTGACCGCTGGGTGACGCCACATGTCCGCACCCTCGGAGGAGACACGCTGGCCCAGGGCCCACTGGGAGCAGCAGGATGAAACCAGACATCTGTCCAGGACACACCACAGTCACCCCAGCCCTGCTCTGGGGACAACAGGGATGGTGGGCTACACCATCCTGGCCCCAGCTGGTCACTGCCCACCTGGAGCCAAGGCCTGGGCCGCACTCCAGCCCCCTGCCATCCAGGAGCCGCCTGTGAGGCCGCGGGGAGGAGGGTGGCAGCTTGCACGTGGCCTCTTCCCCGCTTGTCAGGGATCCGCAGTCGGTTCTCGCGGCATCAGTGCTTCTGAGGGGACGGCCGGCGGCTCGGCCCTATGAAGTTGGGCTCTTCCGTCTGCTCAGGGAGTCGATGTAATGGAAGGTGGCCCCCAGGGCCCAGCTGGTCTCAACGTTATCAATCTTCTGGGTCAACTTGAAAAGACAAGAGGAGGGGCGGAGGAGTGTGTGTGAAAGGCGGGCACAGCTCACGAAGGGGCCAGGGTAGGGGCGCCGGGGGTCCCTACCTTCAGCTCCTTGTCCCCCGGGAAGCCGAACTCCCGCAGCAGGAGGCTGACGTAGGTGAGGTCCAGGCACAGGAAGGGGTTGTGGGGAGGCTGGGCCTCTGCCGTCCGGCACACTGCGGGGCAGACGGCTGCCTGGGCCAGGGGAGGGGGGCAGTGCAGCCCCGACCCCACCCGCCCTGGGCGCCCACCCCGCCAGGCTCTGTGCACCAGGGCCTCACTGCTGACCAGAGCACAGCACAGGCAGGCGTCCACCGCCTGCCGTCAGGACCGAGCCGGCTGGCACGTCTGTGTCACAGGCCGGAGACCCCGTCTCTGCCCTGGACCCTAGACACCTGTCCCAGGAGTGGACCTGGGCTTTCTGGGGCCTGAAAACACCGACACAGCCGGCGCAGAACCATCCACCCCTGTTCTCGAGGGTGACGGGCAACCCCAGCCGTGGTCTCCTGCTTGGAACCTTTTCCTGTGGAAGAGCTGTGCTGTCTGGTGTCCAGGGGACCCACCAGAAGTGATGAGAAGGCTCAAGAAAAGCCTTTTTTGGAGGAGAGGGGGAAGGATTTTTTATGGAGAAATAAACCGAATTTAACTCTTTTTTCCTGTGATTGGGAAAGGCAACCAGAGAGCAGAACGTTTACGTCCTGGCAGGCCGGGGGGATGGACAGCGGCCCTGGGGCTGCAGGTCCACCTCCTGCGACACCCCAGGGGACAGCTCTCCATCCCGCACACGCTGGGCTCTGCTGTGCAGGGCTTCCTGCAACTGTGCATCTGGGGGCACTCTGGGGGAATCCCTCTGAGGTCACCCAAGTCCCAGGGAAGAGTTTGAAAAAATGAAATCAAGGGAGTCCACTCCTCACGACCCAGGACTGAGACCAAGTCCTCGTGCAGCCAGACGCCGGCCCCGCCCCCTGGCCCAGGCCGCCCCGGGCGCGCGGCCCTGCAGCCCGGGCCAGCAGCAGCCCCCATCCACTCTCACGCCCACGAAAGCTAGGCCACACAGGGTGCGCGGCCCTGCAGCCCGGGCCAGCAGCGGCCCCCATCCACTCTCACGCCCACGAAGGCTCGTCTGGTTGACACAATCAGAACCAACCAGGAATTCTGGGGCCAGCGCCTGCCTCGTGCCTGGGACAGCGTCTGGCCTCTAGGCCACTCACCGTACTTGGCTGCAATCTCAAAGTCTGCGACAACCAGGCTGCCCCCCTTCTCTGCATCTGTGGACAAGACCAAGCGCCCAGTCGGCACCAGCACCGAGAGCCACGACAGCACCGAGGCCCTGGGGCGGCTATACATCTGGGCGTCGGAGGTGACACATTTGCGGTGGGCCACACGGGGCGGGCAGCATGGCCGGGGCCTCAGAGGGAGCTCGGCAGGGCCCCGGGCCCCACAGAGCAAGCTCTCAACCTCAAGAAAAATAAACTGGAAACATCTCCTGAAGCTATGGGCCTGCGCGCAGCAGCGCTGACCTGTGTCACACTCCGGGGAGAAAGAAACCCTGGGAGAGAACAAGGCCTCGGGACAGGCGGCAGGGGCTCCGTGAGGCGCGGCGGGCCCGTGCCACTCCCGGGCCGGCGCGTGAGAAGCCCCGTCCACCTCTCCCGACGGCAGCTGGCTTCTTCAAGGAGCCCCTGAGCCTCTGCCCTGGACAGGGGGCCCTGGGCCCTGGGTCTGTGGAAGGTGGCGTGATAAGGAGGCCTACATCCCCCCTCAGGCGTTTGCTAAGTCAGCAAATGTCACCTCAGGGTGGTTCCATTTCTAAAAACAGACCAGGCCGGCCTTGCGGAGCCAGGTGCGGCCACAAAGGGAGTGAGCAGAACTTTCCAGAACAGCCTGGCATCCCTGAGGGTGCCCCGGGAAGATGAGATCGTCCCAGGAAGGCCAGCCCCGCCACAGCTGGGCACCGTCTGTAGAGTGCAGACGAGGGTGCAGGCCGGGCAGCCGCTGGGGCAAGGGGTGAGAGGTCACCTTCCACCCGGACCAGCCTCCCCTGCCAGCGACCGTCCACACGGGGCCCCAGGGGGCCAGACTTGGCCTGTTCTCCTGGGTGGCGTCCTATGGACACTGGCGTTCTGATCCCTGCCAGGCATGCGCTACCCTCTTGTCAATCCGTTTCACCAAAATCCACTCCCAGTCACGACCCATTGAAGTGATGGTCTGCTGACCCCCGGCCCCGGGGCTCCAAATACCTCTTTCTGCCCCGTGGCACTCACAGGCTGGGGAGGGGCTGGAGTGAGACCCACTGGCTTCTGAGAGGCCAGGCCCCTCCCTCCGGCCTGGGTGCCAGAGCCCCAGGCTGAGGTGGCAGCGGCTGACGCGGGGGAGGAGCCGACAGCAAGGAAGCCCTCCCGCAGCAAGTAGCTTGTTCACCAAAGACAGCCCGTCACTCTGCCCCCGTCACTCTCCCTCCGTGACACATGGCCCTCCCTCTGCCCGTCACCTGACCGCTGATGGCTCGCCCCCAGCCCCGCCACAGGCCCAGGGCGCCCACCCGGCCCCACCCTTACCTATGAGGCCGACGTTTGCCGCGAGATCGTAATAGTAGGAAAAGGCATAGAAGTCCACGTCCTTCGCTTCCTCCGTCTTGTGCACTTTGTCTCGAAGGATTTCGGACACTCGGGCGGCACACAGCTGATAGAGGTTCCCCGCTGGTCAGGCGGAGGGAGGGCACATTCAGTGGTCGGGGCTCTGGGCACCTGGCCACACAGCCCGGGGTGACCCTGACCTGGGGGTGAGGTGGGACCAGGAGCCTGTGCGGGGCCCACCTGCAACCTCTTAGGGGTCATGAACCGTGCCAGGTCGAGGGGGGACACCGTGAGCATGGAGGTGGCTGGAGAGAGCGCGGCCCCAGCCCTGCAGCTGCGCCCCATGCTAAGCCCCGGTGTGCAGCATCTCCCTGCGTCTCATCAGCCCCGGGGGGCCTGCACCTCCTCCTGTCACCTCACTGGTGAGGAATCATGCGGGAGTGGTCCCTGCCTCCCTGCTCGGAAGGCGGGCCACAGCACAGGCCTGAGTTCACAGATGAGGACGGCCCACAGCCACGACGGGCCGGCCCCACGTCTGGCTGCTGCCCATCCAGCTCTCCCTGTCTGTCTGGTCACAACACCTGCTCCTCGCTCCCCGAACACAGCAGCTGCCTCAGGACCTCTGCACACACTGATCCCTGAGCCTGGGCTTTCGATCTCTGTGGCTCACTCCCCATCTCCTCGCCCAAGAATCACCGCAGGAGACCCCCCCCGGTCTCATTTAAAATGGCAGTTGCCCCAGATAGCCCCACCCCCTGCAGTCTCATCACATCACAAGGACAGGCATCCATTCTCATCCAGGTCCTGGCACGGACTCGTTCAGCCCATGTGACCCCGAGTGCTGAGGGCGAGGGGTCCTCTCTTGTTCACAGTGAGCCCCTTCATCCCCACCTGGCTTGTGCTACGAGGTGACTCCTGGGGGTCCCTAGAGGGGGCTGGTTGTCAGTGGAACCAGCCGGCGATGAGAAGGCTGGAACTTTCAGCCCCACGCTGACCTCCCGGGAGGAGAGGGGGCTGGGACTGAGCCAGTCCCTCGCGGTCGAGGATTGGATCAGTCTTGCCCCTGTAACGAGCCTCTGTGAAAACCCTTAACAGTGGGGTCCTGAGTGCTTCCCGGATGGAGAAGGCGTGGAGGTGCCAGGAGGGGCACCTGCCCCACACACCTGGCCTGGGCGTCTCCCCTTTGCTGCTCCCGAGTGGTGCCCTGTACCAGAAACCAGTGGTAGTAAAGCGCTTCGCTGAGTCCCGTGAGCCATTCCAGCAACTGTCCGATTCGAGGAGGGGGTTGTGGGAACCCCAGGTGTGCAGCCACGTCGGTCAGAAGACTGGGAGTCTGGGGGGCCCTAACCTGTGGGGTCTGCGCTGGCCCCTGGTGTCAGCGCGGGGACTGGACTGAACTGCAGGACACCCCGTGGGTGTCAGAGAACTGGCTGGCGCGGGGACATGGCACGTGTGGTGTCTGTGGGGCCGTGAGGAGAAGCTGCTTGTCACAGGCGACCGCACGCCCACGGGGCCAGCCTAGACACAGCACTGCAGTAGCTCTTTTGGAAGAAACTCGAAGAGCACAGGGCACAGGGGACGCCGTGGTGAGAGGGCCAGGCTGCCAGGAGCCCCGCAGGGAGCTCCGCGTCCTCGCCAGGAGCGCGGGCGGGGCAGGGAGGGGCCATCTGTCCCTCAGCTGGGACGCGGGCTCGCAGGGCGGCTGGGCCCACAGCCGGACCTGCTGTCTGCCTGGAGCCGATGGCCGCCCAGGCCCTTCCTCTCGGAGGCCGGTTAGGACATCGGGCCTCTGCAGGGGCACTTGGCGGCAGACCAGGGGGCCTTGTGTGGACACCCTGTGGGAGCTGGGGCCTCCAGAGCCTCGTCCACCTCGTGGGCAAGTGCAGGCTGGTGTGCGAGGAGGCTAGACGGCTGCCCTGCTTCTCAGAGGCATCAAGAGGGCACGCGCACCAGCCGCCCGTGGAGGGTCAGCGTACCTGCCTTCTGTCCTGAGACCCTGTAGGTTATCTCGGCGTGTGCCCACTCTCCTCTGAAACCCGGAGACAGACAAGGGCTGACCAACTCCTCTCCATCCTCAGCTGAAACAGAGAAGGAGGAGGATACAGTGCACCTGGCGCTGTGGGGCGAGGGCGCACCGGGCCTCGGGCCAGGGGACCAGCTTCGCTTTCCCATCAGGCCTGGCTCGTGGACACAACCCAGGTCGGCTGTGGGAGGCAGAGCCTCCATCCACCACCACCACAGAGGCCCCAGCGAAGCCACTCCCAGCTCATGGCCATGGAGGGGCATCAGGGTTCCAGGCGACGGTCACCATGACCCTAACAGGAGCAGCTGGCATCCCTCACTTTACGGACGAGCGAGGCAGAACCAGGACACGCTGCCCACCGCCAGCCCTGGACACGTGGTGGCCGGCCTCCTGCCAAGAGGGTCCCTGGCTGGGGTCTGCTTTCACTGACAGAACGTGTGGGACAGGAGGCTGTGCGACCTCAGGCAGCCCTCCCACCTCTGAGCTGCCGGGAGAAGTGTGGGTAGAGGCCAGATGTGCCCCAAACGCCACCCCACAGGGCCCCAGGGGAGCCTGTGGACTCATGACAATCGTGACGATAAAGCACCTGTTGAGTGACAACCGCTCAGCCTGCGGGTGACCTGCTGACTGACAACTGCTCAGCCTGCGGGAGGCTCCCCCACTGCTTGGCTGGCTGGGGGGCTGCAGGGGGCACAGGACCCCGAGGCTGGAGCAGGTGGTGAATGGGTGCCTGCCTTCCTCCCGCTGGCCAGCAGGTGTTTTCTGGCCCAGAGCAAGGGTGCTGGTTTTCTGAGATGAGAATGCATTTTCGGTTTGCAACAAAGGGGCTGCCCATCTGGAAGAAGGCCAAGCCCGTCCAAGACCCCACGGACCCCTCCTCGGGCCCCTCCCGTGCTGTCTTGCCGTAAAGGCTTAAAAACAAGCCAACCCTGGACGTGCCCAGCCCAGTGACGCAGCCCCGACGTCACCGGCACCTCTTTCCTCATCAACGACCTGACGAGGTGCACCCACTCACCAGGCTTCCCCTCCTTGCCGCCCAGGACCGCCAGCCGCGCCGACATCAGGCCGAGGCCCAGGTAGCTGTGGGAAGAGAGCGCGGTGAAGGGACACCTCTCCTCCGCCTGGGGCATGCGAACTGCCCGGGTCCAGGACGGGGGGAGCGGAAGGGAGGAAACCAGTGGCAAACAGCAGTTTTCTGCTTATTCTGGAAGCTTCTTTGGTGGGGCTCAGGGCACTCAGCGCAGACGCGAAGGCTACTACGTGGTGGGAGCTGGTCCAGGAGCCACGGACACTGGACAGGGAGACAGGCCCCGACCTTCACGGTGTGGATGCGCCGCACGGAAGACCCTACGGGAGGCGTCCCACGGCCCAGAAAACTGCTCGATCCAGGGGCTCCTCCCCACTTTCTCAAAACCTCTTCTAGAGCAGGACAGGCCAAGCACACGTGTTACTGCAGGGGAGGGGAGGGGGAGGGCCCACAGCAGGGTCTCGCCGAGTCTGGGCTGACCGCTCCGTCACTCCACAGGCAGGAGCTGGAGACGAGGCCGCGGTGCTAAGCTGCTCCGTGTGCCTGACCGTCAACCTCTCCACCCTCAACCTGGACACAAACCTGTAGGAATAGAGCTTGTAGGTCCTGTTGAACATTTGCAGGGACGTCAGGTAGCCGGGCGGGGAGGTCTGGAGGGTGCCCTGGGGAGGAACGCGAGGGTCACCGTCTTCCCTGCTGGCCTCTCTAGAAAGCTGTCCCCCACTCCCTCCACTCACTCGAAGGAACAGGGATGTTCACAGACATACTCAGTCACACGAGCTTTTCCTCAGATCACTGCTGTGATGAAAAAAAAACTGTCCAAAATGGAAACACTATGTTTTTCCTCTTTGTAGTGCTTCCCCGTCTTGACAAACACGGCCCAGTCAAGACAGTCAGGAGTAAACTTAACGTGTTTTCCACTAACAACTGAAACAACCGACTAAAACGGCGGGTGAGGGAGGCACTTTCCAGAACAGCGCAGCCTTAACCGGGAGCACGGTCCCCCCAGGATGTCTGTCTGAAGAGGAGGCCGCTCTCGACCGCAGTCAGGCTGGGGGGCAGGGGGCCCCACTCCCGCTCTCTGCCCAGAGGGCTCCAGGCACCACCTAACTTATTGCCCTGCTGAAGACCACATTTCTTCTTCTTTTCCAGGCAGAGTTAAAATCACAGCAAGCAGCACTGTGGGTGGACCTGGTCCTCAGGGGAGGGGCTGAGAGCAGGGGCTGGTTACCTCGACTCTCGGGAGGAAGGTGATCTGAGTGGACCCTCCGCCCAGGTCCAGCGTGCCCACGCTGCCCCTCCCGGGGGCTCTGAGACCGCCTGCAGCACAGGAGTGAAACCCACAGCAATGCCGTTAGTAACACGAAGACAGCAGGAAACGCGGAGAGGCTGGAAGTCAGACCCCGCCGTGGAAAACCAGGCAAGACAGGGAGAAGCTGAGGCCACTTAAAACCTCCAGGGGCGTTTGCGGCACGAAGGACAGCTGCCTCGGCGGTGGCTTTAGTCTGAACGCAAGGACAATGTGACCCCCCCCCGCTCGGGGACGCCCCCGCCTGCTCTCCTGGCCTGTCCCCTAACACGGCCCTCCATCCCCAGGCGGCAAATCCTACAAGAAACTTCCTCTCTCTTCCATGAATCAGACACATTGGTCTGGCCCATAATTGCAATAAAGGGACAAAAGTCCACATCCTGAGAACAACACAAGGAAAAGTGCTCCTGGCACCTGTTTCCAGGACAGGCTGCCCCACCTCCAGCAGAGGCTTCGACGACAAGCTGACCAGTGCTCAGGACAGTCAGCACCTGAGACATGAGCAGCGTCACTCAGGGCTTCCTCGGAACTCAGGAACCCAGGAGGCGGCTGGGGGAGCCGCCCCCACCTGCAGGGAAGGCCCCTCCCTCCCAGCACTTGCATCTGCAGGCTTGGGGCCCCGGGGCCACCAGTGGACACCCCCACCCACCCCCACAGCCTAATTCTTTGGGCTGGCGACACTGTCACCCCGAGGGGTCCCTTTAAAGAGTGGAGATGGGGCCCCTGCTCTCGGCACCGCGTCAGTGGACTGTGGACTCAAGATGAAGAGGACTCACCTGTGAGGAAGTTGACTGTGATCCAGGCCGAAACGCCTGCAAGAGAGGGTCACAAGCGCACCTGAGCCACCTGAGACGCTGGAACCAGCTCTCTGACATCAGGAGCCCGAGGCCACACCTGCTCACTCCTCGCAGCCTTCACATCAGCTGCGGAAGGAGCGCTAGCCACGAGGCCACCCGCGGCCCTGGCGGGGTCCGAGGAGGCCCCGCACTGAGACCCAGAGCGCTCTGCCCGCTGCACCCGGCGCCGGTCCTCACCGACAGCTTCTCTTCTGAAGAGAAGCAGATGTCCCCACGCCCTCCCCCACACTCGCCAACTCGGAAGGGCACGCTTAAAGTCAGAGGCTGGTAAGGAACCTTATCAAGCGTCTCCCCCTTAGAATTACTGCAGCTCCAACATTCCGACATGACAGCAACTGAGGGTTCTCTTCAAATGTTCTTAAACCAGAAAAATGATTTGTTCTAGAAACTTCATCTGGGCCAGGTTGGCAGCTGTCTCTAACTCCGGCCCCAGGACGGGCTCTGAGACGTTAAACCAGAGACGGGGACGGGACCGTTGCTTCGTTGTCAGCATGCCTGCCTGGGGAAGGCCCTGGCACCCGCACAGCAGCCCACAGGGCGCCCGCCTATGGCCACTACCTTCGTCCGTGCCGTTCATGATGGAAACACAGTCGGTGCCCACGAGGAACGGCGACGCCTCGAACACTTCTTTAACCTGCAGGGAGAGAGAGGCACTTTATCCCCCAGACCGAAGCCCCCAGCCCGTCCCACTACTCCCCAGGCAGGAGACCCTGCAGGGTGCCCGCCACACTCATGGAGCCTGGGCTGGCGGAGGCAGTGCTGCTGAGACCCTGGATGGGGTCTGGGGTACCAGGGCACACCCCAAAGCTGCCCTGCTCTAGGATGGGAGACAGGGGGCGGGAACCCTGCAAGGCAGATTCCAGCCTGGGCCCGCGCGGCCTGGCGGGCACGCTCCCGGGGGACGGTGGCGGAGGATGGGGAGGCAGTGAGCAGCTGCATTTGGCTGCACACCTGTCTCCGCTTTTTTAGCGACCACTGATACACGGAAACTCCGGTACGTCTGCCCTGTGTCCCAGCACCTGCTCGAGAACGTGGGTGTGGTTTTCAAAAGGGATGTGGACGTGCACAACAACCCATCACTGAGCAGCAAGAAGGTTCAGAACCGGCGCATCCAAGCATCGGACCAAGAGCGAGGCTGGCACGACCCCAGGACCCGCGGGCCGAGAGGACGCACTGGGAATTCAGACACACAGAGAGTCCGTGGACGGCGGGAAGCCCTTCAAAAGCACATTTTTTTTATAGCTTCCTTTTCACAATTGTTTTTTTGGGAGTGGTAACTAGGTTTATTTACTTATATATGTATTTTTAATGGCAGTACCAAGGACTGAACGCAGGGCCTCGTGCGTGCACTGAGCTATACCCTCTCCGCAACGTATTTTTAAAACAAACTTGCTCTCCTTAGAAGACAAACTCATTCTAGAAAACACGAGTACTTTAAACTCCCTGAGGAGGAAAGCAATGTTCAGCGACAGGCCCTCCACCAAAGGCTGGCATTCGTCCCCCTCGCGGGGGGCCTGCGTCTTCAGTCGCACAACCCCCCCCGCCAGGCCCTGGGAACGGACGAGCTCACCTTCTGCAGCAGCTTCTGAGCCTTTTCTCCTGGCAGCAGACGCAGACCAGCTGTGGCCCTGAGGACCAGGGGTGTGGCCTGCCAGAGGCCGGAGGGGATGTCCTGCTTGGCCACGCCCAGCAGCTCCTGGATCCCTGGGGCGCTCTGTGAACACGGGGGTACAGAGTCCGGGTTTATTCATGTATACGTATATTTTTTTCTAATTTTCAAATCAACAGAAAGAGTGATTCAAGTGGTGCTGGCAGGAGTATGGGGCTCAGGGACCACTGAGCCCGGGCAAGACCCGGAGAGGGTGCCCGGGAGGACCCGCTGCTCTGTGCGCACCTTGGACAAGCCCTGGACTCATGGATAGACTTCGGGGGCCCCCAAAACACTAACACCCTTGAGTAACTACCCTCAGGAACCACCTTCACCTGCCAGAGCGTAAGAGCTCCCGGAGCGTCAGTGTGGGGACGGGGGTAGAGGGTGGACCGGGAAGGCGAGGACCTGGGGGGGCGGGGACGGGGCGGGGGGACGGGGACCACGGGGGAGGGGGGACGGGGAGCGGGCGGGGTTGGCAGTTAGGGGGTGGGGACCGGGGGTCGGGGACCGTGGCAGGGGCGGGGACCGGGGGTTGGGGGTGACTTTGCTAAAGGCTCGCTGGGCCCAGTCCAAAGCCGTGGCGGGACTATGCAACATCCGTCGTCTGTCGGGGAACACACGCTCCGCTGACTCTGAAGTCCCCGCCAGGGTTCCTCTGAGAGGCGCCCTCGCACATGAGGGCACGGCCGACCCCAGCCCCTCCCACGCTGCGGAGAGCGAGGGCGGGCATCACCTCCGCGTCGCCCGACTTCCCGGGCACACGCGGCGGTCCATCGCTGGAAGAGCCGTGGAGGCGCTGAAGTGCGCAGCGGTGCGGGTGCAATGAAGGGGGGGGGCACAGACGTGACTCCTCTCGAAGGAGCAGAAACAGGGACGCTGGCCCTCCTGGGGGGGGGGAATGGGGCTCCCACCCGAGGAAGGGGAGCAGGTCGTCCCCCTGAATGTGTGCTGCTGGTCCAAACAAGGAGGTTTAAAAGCCCCACATGTTGATTGTAAAATAAACAGTTTAACCAGATTTAACCTTACGGGCACTCTAGAATCACTAATTTCAATTGTCTTCCATTTGTTTTTTAACCAAGCTGCAGGAAGCAATGCTGTGACTTCAGTGTCTTAGATCAGGACGCAGCTATGGGCAAGAATCCTGCGTCACCTTCTGATTTAAGACATGCTGGAGCCAAAGGAACACACAGCTGCGTGAGTGTTGCCTGCGGGGCCTCCTGGAAACACGGGACCCATGGTCCTGCACTTGAGAAGTGTGACTGCCACAAACTCACGGAAGTCACCATCTGACGGTTCAATTTATTTTACACTTTTTTGACTTTGTGGATTTTGCATAATGCATTAACTTTTCTTTCTTTAGTCAATATTTGTCATCTTCAATCAGAGAAACTGAAACAAAAAAACTAAACTTTCAAATGATGCTTTTTGTAAGTTTGTAAGATTTATACTTTTGAATCACACCATGACTTCTGGGTGGCACGCATGTTGGCTGAAGGAAGGGTCTGAGTGGCCTGGGGGTGCACGTGTGTGTGGTGTGTATGTACGCGTGTGTACACATGGCGTGCATGTGCGTACACGTATGGTATGTGTCGTGTGCACGTGTGCGGATATGTGTACATAAGTGTGGTGTGTGGTGTGTGTGCACGTGTGGTGCGTATGTGTGTACATATGTGACGTGGCGGGGCGGCGATGGGGGCAGCGGTGAGCCTTTGGCCTCACATGTGGTGCCCAGGGAAGTGCCGGGTCGGCACCACCAGAGGTGCTGCTGGGGGGCAGCTCTCTGCGTCCCAGAGAAGGGGGGTCACTTTAACAAACCGACAGACAACAAATCCGATAGACAGACTCAAGAGAAAACCGTTACCTTTTCAACGTCATCAGCGTAAGCAGAAAGCCCTGGCGTCAGTGCTCTGAAGGTTTCACGGGTCAAGGTGGGAGTTTCTAAGGGAAAATCACATTTAAAAAAGGTCCAGGTGTGAGTGTAAGCACACACGGCTCTACGCGACCACGAGCAGCCCCACTTTTACGGCAGAACCTGAAAACAGACCTTCACTTCCTCGCCTGCACTCCGCCTCTCCAGTCTGGCTGAGCACGAGGAGCAGACACTTAATGTTTTGGCCAGAACTTTCCTTTTTTGAAAGACGTCAACTTTACTGAGGTATAATTTACACACCAGAAACTACCCGTTTAAAGTGTCACATTTCACCACAGTTAATCCATGCTGACTCAGTGCAGGAGCAGAGTCCAAACTGCAAATATGAAAATCACGTGCTTGGTGCGAGAGGGACCCATCACACGTTCTGAAGGGATACTTCATTCTTCTGTTTAAAAAACTGAGTGTTTTGAGTTATTAGAGGCCTGGGCTCATGCGTCACAGCAAGCGAGAGCATCCCGAGGCCAAGGGGAGCTGTCTGAATTCAGACACGGAGGCCCAGCAGGAAGAACGGGGGGCAAGGTTATTTGCGAGAACGTCTCTCCCCAGGAAACACACCGGAACGTGGCCGTTCGAGGGTCACACGCTGATGCACCTTGCCTTAAACTCAGCTTCAAGACCAACTGTGGAGGCAGGCTAAGTCCAGCATGTAGACATGTAACTATTGTGACAAGTTTAAAAATAAAGCAGATAAAAAGGAGATAAACGTGCCACTTTGGAGAGCTCTACGCAAGGGTCTGGCACCCCAGCTCAGTTAACGCCCAGAAGGTCGGAGGGTCCGCACGGAACCGGCGGGGAACCCCACTGTGGGTGTCGGGGAGACGCCCAGGGGTGAGAGGCCGGAGCGGGACCCTCCGAGCCAGAGGGCACAAGGGAGGCGCTGGGGGTCTCCCCACGGGGGAAGCCGGCAGGTAGAGATGCCCAATTCCCACCCTCAGTCTGGCCCAGACCCCCGCTTACTGGGGCCACTGCTGTTGCCACTCCCCTGCGGCCAGGGCCCAGCGGGCAGCTCTGGGTCAGCCTGGCTTCTGGGTCTCTGCTCCCTTATCTGACTTGCTAGACTCTCAGCTCCCTCCCATCTGCGCCTGGGGTCACCCCACGTGCCCTCTGGCCTAAGTCATGATCTCGGCCACCCCAGCCACTGGTGAAGGCCACCCAACACCCCTGGGATCCCCGCTGCCCTCAGGACCCTTGGGGCTCCCAGGGGAGTCCACGGCAGGGGCCCAGCCCACACCCCAGGGCCCAGGCCCCGCTCCCTGCCCGCTACCTCCGTGCGGCCGTGTGAACTGGAAGATGTGCACACGGGTGCCGGTGCTGCCCGCGTCGAACATGATGCCGTAGAAGACCTCGTGGGCGTGCGCGGCCGCCCCCGAGGGGCTGTGGGCCTGCTGGCCCCGCCGTGCCCCCGCCGCTGCCTCGGTGATGCTGAGGAAGGCCTGGGTGGCCGAGGCCCAGTGCCACTTGATGTAGGCGATGTAGATGAACAGGCACGCGAGCAGCCCCAGCGGGTACGCCACCCTCGGCACCCTCAGGTTCCCATTATTCGGTATTTTTCTCATCTCCGTCTGCTGAGGACGGGGCCGCGCCGCTGGTGGAAGGGGACAGGAAGGAAGAACGCATGAGGCTGCAAAGCTCCCAGTGGCTCACAAGTCCCTGTGCTCGGGGACAGGGCTTCTCCAGACAGAAATTGCGTTTTCTCCTGTGGGATCAGACGCTTCATGTGGGGAAGCCCCACCTGACAGACCGGGAACCGAGGCTCGCAGAGTCCAAGGCCACTGGTCCTGCAGGTGCTGGCCTGGGCCAGCCCCGCAGCCCCTCTGAGCGCCCTTCCAGGCAAACATGTGTGAAGGCAAACTTGGGTGTCCCCAAGCCCTTCAGGGTCACAGAAATGCGTACCCACCACCTTCCTTCAGTCCTCACTTCCCTCCTATGCCAGCAGCTTAGCCTTCAAAGGTTTAACATCTTGTTCCCTGGGAACCACAGAGCCACAGGCAGATCAGAGATGGCTGGTTCTCAAAGTTTCACAACAGACACTGCCTTTCATTCGTCCCCCTGTTCCCGCCGAGAAGGGAATGGTGCCCGTATGCTTCCGGAGCCCATAAAAACTTGACCCGAGTAGCGAAATAAATAATCAGCACCGGGGTCTGGGTCAGCGCCCCTTGGAAGAGAGGCACTCGCTCAGCTTCCATCCGAGGACAAGAAGGGGCGCTGGGCTCTTGGTGGGCGGGGTGGGGGAGCGGGCTCGCCATCTGTCCATCCACCCGACCCTGTCAGTCGGGTAAGTGGAGTGATGCCCCAGGGGGAGGACACAGGGAGGTGATGGGTGGAAAGCGTGTGACCGTGGCGGGTGACCGACTGGCAGGGGCTGGCTGTCTGGGGCACACAGGATGTGCGCTGGCCCAGGACACGGGGCGGCAGGAGTCATGGCCCTGGAGGACAGCGAGACTGCATGCTCCGGGGGCAGGGCGGGGAGTCGGGGCCAGGCCTAGAAGTGCAGGGGGCACCTGCAACCTTGAGGCAATCTGCGTGGAGGGGACATGGAACAGTGCCCTCAGGGGCCCAGCCTGACAGCCACACCAGGACACCCCAGGCCCCTGCAGCACTGCCCACACCCAGGCAAGCCTCCCAGAGCCTGCTCCTGCCTCACCTGCCCTCGGGAGCCCCCAGTGCTCCCAGGATCAGGGCGCACATGCTGCCCCAGCGTGGCCCCTACCAGCCTCTGCACTGTACCCCTCCCTCTCTGGCCCTGGCTTCCTCTGCCGAGAACCTCCCTGTCTCCGCCCTTCACGTGCACTGTTAACCATTCCCAGAACGCCTGGCCACCACCCTGGCCAACCTTGTCCTCATCCCTCGGCTGGAAGGCTGTTGTCCCCACCTTTCCTGACGCCCCCAGCTTAACCGACCCCACCCTGTGCTCTCCCCGAGCTCGCTGCCCTCATCTGACCTGTCAGGGTGCCTGTTTCTGGGATCCGTTCCTGAAGGTCGTGTCCCCTCTGACCATGAGCCCCACGCGCAGGGCCTTAGCCTGTCCTGCGCTGCCACCGCCCGGCAGGCCTACGGGCCCAGCGGGAGCCCCACGGGGAAAACGTTGCAGTACGGACAGCGGGTGGGTCTGTGGTGCTCGCCCACCCTCGTCCCACTGCCCCCGGCAGCAGCCCCCCAGGCCCTCCCTCACACGGAAGGGCTGGAGGAGAGCTTCCAGCAACATTCCAACCCGCCTCGGGGCTGCCTGGGCCAAGAGGCTGAGGGTGGGGGTGCGAGGGACACCCAAGGCCCGAGGGGGAGCTCAGGTGGAGCTCTGCGACAGAAGACCCGTGAGAGCGGCCACCCGTGCGGGGGGCCAGGGAACAGCACACACACAGGCTCCGAACAAATCCCAGCGAGGCCCATGCCTTCCCGAGCTGACCCCCCGGCTCAGACACCCCCTGGCAACTTGGGAGGGTCGTTCAGGGCACAGCCCCAGTCTGCAAACACCGAGAGAGGCAGGTGTTTTTTTTGAATGTTTAATTAAAAAAAAAATCACAAGGCATACAAAGAAATGGGGAAACATGGCCCCCTTGCATGAAGAAAAAGCAGTAGAAACTGTCCCTGAAGAAACACGGGCTTAGGATGTTGCAGACAGAAGACTTTAAACGACCGTCTTAGACGTGCTGAGAAAGTGAAAGGAAAACGTAGAACTAAAACGAATTACAAAAACAACGTATGACAACAGAAAGACAGGAACGGTAACGAAGAGCCAAGCAGCGACCGCGGCGCTGAGCAACAAACACAGCGACCAAATGGGAAGGTTCACCAGAGGGGCCCGACGGCACACGGGGCAGGGGGAGGGTGCACCTGAGCACAGGGCACCGAGGTCACCGAGCCAGAGCCGCGGAGACAAGGCGGAAGCAAAGCGAAGAAATGAACACAGCCCCAGAACACAAAAGCTGAGGGAGCTCCTCACCAGCCGACCGCCTGTGGGAGCCGCCGAGGGGAGTCCCTCGGGCCGAAACAAACGGATGCCACTGAGTCACTGGAAGCCGTGAGAACACGTGAAGATCTCCAGTTAAGGTAAATTCACGGACACACAGAAAACCCAGTTGTAACTGGAGTTGCAACTCCCTTTTATTTTCCAGAGGATTGAAAAGACAAATGCACAAAAATAATCGTAAGCCTGTGTCGCTAGAACACAAACGCGTGCTCTGTGACACTGACAACAAAGTGGGGAGGGGACACCGAGTACGCGTGATTCACGTTACGCTGGTGTCAAACCTGAACTGCCACCACACCAGGGTGTCACCTGTGGTCCCCGTGGTAACCACAAGGAAGGGGTCTCACGCACCCAAAGGGAATGAGGCAGGACTCAGGGTTGCTCCCACAAAGCACCAGTCAACAAAGAGGAAACACCTGCAGGAACTGAGGGCCAAAGAAGCTACAAGACGTACAGAAAATTACAAAATGGCAGAAGTCAGTCCTCTCCCTTCAGCAATTAGCTGAGCTGATAAAAAACAGGATTCAACTTCATGCTTCTACAAGAGCCTCACTTTAGATATAAGGACACACACAGACTGTGGAAAGACTCCCCGAAAACAGTAACCGACAGAGCGGGGATCTGTATACTACATCAGACATACCGGACTTTAAGTAAAAAACGGTCACAAGAGACAAAAAAAAGATGCTGCATAATGACAAGAGGGCCAGATCACCAAGAAGATGTACAACTGTAAACGTGAATACAGTAGCTCCTTGACATATGAAGCGAACAGAACTGAAAGGAGAACGGCCAGCCGCGCAGTGACACAGGGGGCCTGGATATCCCACTTCCAGTAAAGCACAGAGAAGTCAGGCAGGAGGTCAGCACACACACAGGACACTCTACCAGCAGCAGCAGCAAACTCGTTTTTCTCAGGTGCACATAAAACATTCTCCAGGACACATGACACATTGGGCTACAAAGCATGTCCTACTAAATGGGAAGAGATCAAAATCAAACACAGTATCTTTTCCAATCACAACAGAATGAAACTAGAAATCGAGGGCAGAAAACACCTGGAAAATTCCCCAATATATGGAAATCAAGCAACACACTCTTGAATAGCCAATGGATCAAAAAAGAAGTCAAAACGGAAATGAGAAAATACTTGTGACAAATGGAAATGAAAACACAACATACCAAAACGGATGGGACGCCGAGGGGCAAGTTTACAGCTGCAAATGCTTACATTAAGAGAAGATAAAGACCTCAGACTAACAACCTACCTTAACGTTAAGGAACTAGAAACAGAGCAAACTAAACAAAGCTAGAAGGAAGGAAACAATAAAAATTAGAGCAGGGTAAATAAAACAGAGAAAATCCCTGAGCCCAAGAGTTGGTTCTTTGAAAAGAGCAACCTAAGTGACAAGACTTCAGCTAGACTGACGAAGGTATAAAGAAGGAATATTCAAGTAACTAAAATCAGAAGCGGAAGAGGGAACATTACTATCGATTTTATAGAGTAAGAATGACTGAGAGTACCATGAAAAACTGTGTGCCAATGACTGGAGAACCTGGATCAAACAGACAAATTCCTAGAAACACGCAAACGACCAAAATGAATCATGAGGAAACAGAGTCTGAACAGCGCCACAGCTCGTAAGACTCAATCAGCAATCAAACCTCGCAGCAAAGCAGAGCCCTGGACCAGACGGTTTCACTACTGAGTCTACCAAACACCTAAAGAATTAAAAATCCTTTTCATAATCTTCCCAAAAACTGAAGACAAGGGACAACTTCTTAACTCATCTTTGAGGCCAGCATCACCCCATATCAAAGCCAGACAAAGACACTACAAGAAAAGCAAATACACACCAATATTTCTTATGAATGACGATATACAGATCCTCAACAAATAGCATCAAACTGAACTCAACAGCACAGTAAAAGGGTTACACACCATGTCCAAGTGGAGTTAATTCCCGGAATGCCAGGGTGATTCACTCCATGAAAACCTATCCAGGTAACATACCACGTGAACAGAACGGGGAGGGGAAAAAACCACACTATCTCAACTGGTGCAGAAAAAGTTTAATATAATCTAATGCTTTTTCATAATTAAGCTCCCCAACAAACCAGGACCAGAAGGAGACTACCTCACCATAATAAAAGCCGCGTGTAACCTGCGGCCCAGCGCTGAAGGCTCAAACCTTTACTGTGAGGGCGGGATCAAGAAAGGATGTCCATTTCCACCACTTCTATTCAACGAAGTGTTGGAAATTCTAGCCAGGCCAATCAGAAAAGAAGAATAAAGAAAAAGGACCTAAGTTAGGAAGGAGGAAGGAGGATGAGCTGTTTGCAGACAATGTGGGCTCACAAAGCCCACCGCATTTCACTGTGCTTGCTTTATTGCACTTTGCAAATATCGCATTTTTTTTAAACAAACTGAAGATGTGTGGCAACCCTACGTTGCACAAGTCTGTTGGCACCATTTTTCCAACAGCATTTGCTCACTTTGTGTCTCTGGTTACATTTTGATAATTTTTTGCAATACGTCAAACTTTTCCATTATTCTATTTGTTATGGTGATCTGTGGTCAGTTATCTTTGGTGTTACTACTGCAAAAAGATTATGACTTGCTGAAGGCTCAGATGATGGTTGGCTTTTTTCTTTTTACCAATTAAGTACTTTTAAAATAAGGATATACATTGTTTTTTTAGACATAATGCTATTATTGCACACTTCACAGTACAGTGAAAACATAACTTTCATATGCACTGAGACAAAAACCACTGTGTGAATTATTTTATTGTGATATTCCCTCTATTGATGTGGCTCGGAAATGAACCCACAGTATCTCTGAGGTACATTTGTATGTGGAAAACCCTAAAGATTCCACACTGGGCAGAAAGAGGGGAAACAACTGTTGGAACTAATAACAAATTCAGCAAGATTATAACATACAAATCAATACACAAAAATCAGTTGTTTCTATACACTACAAGGAATAATCTGAAAAGGAAATTGAGAAAACAATTCCATTTACAATACCATCAAATAATCCCATTTATAATCCCATCAAACAATTCTACTTACAAAAGCATCAAAAAGAATAAAACATTTAAGAATAAAGTTAACCAAGAACATGAAAGACTCATACCCTGAACACTACAAAACATTGTTGAAAGAAATTAAGAGTCAAATAAACAGAAAGATAGCCCTTGTTCATGGATTGGAAATATTGTTTAATATTGTTAAGATCTCAACAGCATCCAAAGCAATTCACAGATTCAATGCAATCCTTATCAAAAACCCAACATTTTGTTTTGCAGAAAAAAAAAATCCTAAAATTCACATGAAATTTCAAGTGGCCCCAAATCACCAAAACAATTCTGAAAAAGAAGAAGAAAGTTGGACGCTTCACACATTCAGATTTTTAAAACATATTACAAAGCCACAGTAATCAACACAGTGTAGCAGTGGTGTAAAACAGACACAAAGACCAACGTAACAGAACAGAGTCCAGAACAGACTGCCACATATTTGGCCACGTGATCTTCGACAAGGGTACCAAGACCATTCAGTGGGGAAAGGACTGGTTTTTTAATAAGTCGTATTGGGAAATCGGGATATCCACATACAAAACAATGAAGTTGGATCCTGACCTCACACCACATACAGAAATAAACTCAAAATACAGAGTTAAATGTAAAATCTAAAAACTATAAAACTCCTAGGAGAAAACATTGGGGAGATGCAACATGACATCAGATTTGTCACTAATTTCTTTAAGACACCAACAGCACAGGCAACAAAAGCAAAAATAGACAAATAGGACGACATCAAAATTAAAAACCACAGTGCAGCAAAGGACACTGACAACAGAGGAAAATGGCATCCCTAAGAAAGGGAGAAAACATTTGCAGGTCACAGGCCTGACACAGGGTGACTATCCAGGACATAAAGAAGACTTCTAAACTCAACAACGGCAACAACCACCACCAATCCAATTCAAAAACGGGCAAAGGACCTGAACAGACATCTCTCCACAGAAGATACTCAAATGGCCAACAAGCACGTGAAAAGAGGCTCAGCATCACTAATGACCAGAGACACACAAAAGCCACAGTTACACGTCACCTCGCCCCCACCAGGACAGCCACCACAAAGACACAAACAGTAACAAGAGCCGGGAAGGACGTGGAGAAACTGGAACTCTTCTGCAGCGGTGCAACCACTGCGGCAAACAGTATGGAGGTTCCTCAGAAAACTGAAAATAGAATTATTATATGATCCAGCAAACCTATTTCTGGGTATTTGGCCAAAAGAACTGAAAGCAGGGTCTTGACACGTCTGCACACCCCAGTTCACTACAGCACTATTTACAACATCCAGGAGGTGGAAACAGCCCAAATGTCCATCCACAGATGACTGGAGAAAGAAGATGTGGTGTATAAACACAATGGAATCTTATTCAGCCCTAAAAATGAAGGCGCCTCGGACACGGGCTACAACATGGTTGAATCACTGTGCTAAGTGAAGTAAGCCAGTCATAAAAGCACAAATTCTCCACTTACACAAGGTACCTAGAGTAGCCAAATGCACGGAGACAAAAGGAAGCACAGTGGCTCCAGGGGCCGGTGGAGGCGGGGGGGGGGGGGGAGGGGGCACGGTCTGAGGGGACAGGTCCAGTCTGGGAGACAAAAGAGCTCTGCAGGCGGCCGGCAGCAGGGGCGCAGCAACGCATGTAACGCCGCTCAACTCCACACTTAAAACCGGCTGAAATGGTAGCGTTTACTTGACGTGTGCGTCACCCCACCACACACACAGTCCTTTAATTGCTCTAAGGCCAGGCAGGTCACATAAATGAGATCTGTGGGCGCAGGACTAAAGGCACTGATGAGACGGGGAGAATTCTCATTTTTACATCAAAATCAAGCTGTTTTAAAGTTGCCAATCACATCTCACCTCCTGAGCAAAGAGACAAGTTGATCCTTACTGAGATTTCTCCTGCCTTAAATTTTTCCCCCTTGGCTCCTTTCTCTGCACCCCTGCAAAGCCCACCCAAGGTGCTAACTGCAGCTCTGGGCCCCGGCAGCTGGGGGCCCCTCCTCTGGGCTCCTTGGTGCTTTACGCCACGCCCCTGAGTAAGCTGTCAGTGGAGCGATTCACTTGTGCCTCCCTTCCCTCTGGTTAGATGCCTCCCTGGAAGCAGGGACCACCCACCCATCCTGGGTCTCCCACTGCGACACAAGGCCAGAGCCCAGTGGCTGCTCAGCCAGCAGTGAAGGAGGCCAGCCAACAATTTAGCAATTCACCAGGAGTCGGGGAAAGACGGAGGCATGGACGATGCTTCAGGACCCAAATGGTGGTCACCAGCAGAGACAAGCCATCTGGGATGGGGCTGTTTGGGTAGAAGACAGCAGTGACCAGGTTTCCCACATGCTGAGTTTGAAATGACAGCAGGACATCAGTCAGAAGTGGAACTGACCCTGTGAGTGACGACAGGTTTGCAGCTGGAGCCTGAGGAAGCCACTCCCAGGCAGCCAGCCCTCACCCTACAGCAGAGACTTTCATAGACCTCCTTTTGTCAGATCATAGTAACCCAGAGTTTCCCGTTGCTAAGTGATCATTAAACAAAAGTATTTATACAGAAAGTTCTAAAGCAGCTACTTTCAAAGATGATTGGTGAGGACGTAAAAGCAATACTAACATCTTACAACTTTGAAAGTGTTTTATAAACTCCTTTCTCACAGTCACATTTTATCATGTCCTATGTTAGTCGAAGAACTACGATATTCAAGATCAGAGTAACAGATAGTATATCAAATCTTGCTGGCTGCTGTTAAATTTTCCTACCCACTTACAAAGCACCCCTTTACATACGCGACATCCTGTTGCTAGAGGCCCACAAGGCTGGCAGCACACGACACTAGACGACTTATTTCCACATGACAGCACCAAGGCCCGGGAAGGTCTGTAACTGGACTTGCCTGGGGTCCGGCACTCGGCAAGGTACAGAGGAGTTTCCGGCTTCCGTCTCCAAATCAAAGGTGCTTCATCACTTCACTTCCCTGTTAATATAAGACTACTTCAGGCAACCAAAAAAAAAAAAAAAAAAAAAACTCACAGGAAATTACATACATACAGTCATTAAAGATACACACCAAGTTTAGAATGGCATAAAGAGAAGCCAAACAGAACATAACATCAAGAGGGCACAGAGGCCCCTCCATGTCCCTGAGGCCAGAACCTAAAAAGCCAATTTCCTTCCGTAGGGTAAGGTAAGGTTTGTTCAAAGCTAAGACACCTGCAGGACGGGCAAAACAAATTTCTGTGACACCACTAACACCACGTGTAAAATGTGTCAATCAGGCCCTCCCCAGAGGTTCACCAAGGAAAACAATTCACTTTCAGTTTAGTTTTGTTCTTTAGGGAGAGAGAGTCTAGAACAAGCCTGTAAGGAAAGTCAGGTGGGGAATGAGATAGCAGGCAGGTGTGGCGGGTGGGGCAGGGTGCAGGTGCACAAAGGGAAACAGGTTTGGCTAAGCTAACTCTGCCTGGGGTGGGGGTGGGGGTGCATCCCTCTATCGGGGGAGGCAGGGGTCAGAGAGGAGGTCTGGGTGTGGGGCAGTGGCAGTGGCAGCGAGGGTGGAGACGCGCGGCTTCCTAGGAGCTGGGGACGGCAGGTCAGCGCTAGAAATACAAGCGCCATCTGATCTGGATGGGTGGCCGCCTTATCTGTAGGCCAGTTTCTTCAAGGTTAAAGTACATAAAAGGGCCGAGCAGGCAAATGACAGCCACACATGCTGAAAGCTCGTACAAAATTAAGCGCATTAAAAACACCTCTTATTCTCCCGGTAGGTTTAAACGGGCTTTTCTCCCCGGCCTGTCCCGCTCCTACTGGATCTGCACCCGGCTGAGCTGGGAGCGGGTCAGCAGCAGCTGGCTGCATGAATGAACGCAGAGGCCCGGCTACCGGCTCCCTGGGGGTGGAGACCGGCCGTCTTGCCCACCCGCTGCCCAACACCGATCATGCGGCTCACCGGGCAGCGGAGCCCGGGGCTCGCGGAGAACTGACGGAGCCGGACAGGCAGGAGGTGGGAGGGAAGGCCCGGGTGCGAGTCACCGCTTCAGCCGGGGGCGTTGCCAGGCGCTGGGTCTGCACACCCGGGGCCGCCGGCCCTGCTCCGTCGCAGCCCTTCTCCAGGGCGCAGCGCACCGTGCCCGGGGGCCCACGTGCAGAGGTACCCCGAGCCCGGCAGAACCCGCACGCGCCCCGGCCCGCCGCTTACCCTGCAGGGCCCTGTGCCCTGCCCACGGAGCGCGGTGCCCGTCCCCGGGGAGCGCGCGGGCCACCAAGGCCACTTCCCTGCGCTCCCGCCCGCCGGCGTCAGCGCCGCCTCCGCCCCCAGGGTGCGGGCCGGCCGACCCGGAGCCCCGGCCCCGCCCACGTGCAGCGCACGTCAGCCTAGTGCGCAGGCGCGGCGTGGAGGCGGGCGGTGCAGCCCAGCGCGCAGGCGCCGTGGCCCTTCCCGCAGGGGTCGGCCGGCGTGCCCTCCAGCCTCCAGCCCGGCGGGTCTCGGTCTGGAAGCGGGGTCCCGGCGTGGCCGCAGCTCCTGTCCCAGCTCGCAGGGCCCCGCACGGCGCGGCCGAGGAGTCGCCCGCACAGCCTCACAATCTTGGTCTTGACCGGCTGTGGAGGTTCTGAATTTTCCTTGGGTCCCCTCCGCACCTAAAGTCCCTTATTTTGATAGAAAAATGCCACAAGAGGACAGGCGGCGCAGTCACGCCTCTCCTATTCCTGACCCCTGTTTTCTCGTCCCTCTAGACGCTGCCAAGGTTGGGCCGCTCCTGACAGGGCCAGTCGTCCACGCAGCCCCGCTTACTCAGGGCCCTGCTGATAAGGCGTGCCGCCTCTCCTCCCGAAGTGGAGCCCGCCTTCCCAGCTTCCCCGCTTCCCTTGCTGCGCGTGCGCCCACGTGCCGGCGCCTGGCCGGTGTGTAGTGGGCGCGCCCCTTCTGGGCCTGGTCCTGGATACCACCCCCTGTCTGGGCCCTGGGAGCGCCTTGGTGGTGCCCGAATCCCACGGTGGTCCTGAGTTTATTGTTGAGACGTGGTCACTTGAGAGGGAGAGGGTGCTGACAGGTGGGACGTAGGGACAATGTCCTAGACCAGACTGGGCCGGCGGACTATGGGACACTGGCCTCCTGTGCCAGCTTGGCGGCTGAACCACTCGACTTCGGACCCAAAGTCCTGCCCCTTCCCCACTGCAGCTGACTGAGCTGTAGCCCACCCACAAGGAGTGCGCCCAAGCCAGACAAGGTCTCCATCACCGTCACCTCTGCTTCCATGTCGTGTGAACACGGGAAGAACGCCTTTGCTGACCCAGATGGTTAATGTCATGAGACCCCTTCCCCCAACACGCACAAACACACACACACACACACACACACACACACCCCTGGGGGAGGAAAAACCTCTTTTCCCTAGCAGTCAGGTCTTACTTTTCACCTTTGGCTGCTTTAAGTTCCCCTGTACCCTTTGGCAGCAAAGCGTGCAGCTGCGCTCGACTCTGGACCGTCCGTCCCCCATCCTGCCTGCGTAAGTTACCACGGTAAACTTCGTAATTGCGTATAAAGTTGCCCGCATCGGTTTTCAGGCTCAAGGTTCCTTCTCAGTTCGGAGGATAATACTCAGTATCTGCAATGCCCGACACGAGTCAAACCCGGGGTTCTGGTTTTGAGGCAGCATTAGCCCGCAGAGTACCTCGTGCCACGTTTGCTACCGAACCCCGAGGACACAGGTACTTGGGCACACAGTGTAGGTACGTCCGTGGGGAAGACGCTGGGAAGAGAAACTGCTATGGGAAAGGACATGTCCTTTCCCTTTCTCTCTTTTAAATATCGGATGCATATGGCCAAACCGCTCCTTACACATCGTACTAACGTGTACGGCCTGCAGTAACGTACAGGAGCGCGGGTTTCCACTCCTTTTCACCGGCCGTCTTTGCAAACCTTTGGATATTTGCAATCCAGTTGGACAAAATTCTTTCTCACATACAGTCGTAACAGTTTCAGTTTACATTTGTTCTAATATTTTGAAATCTGTACATGGAAAGTGATGGCCCTGCCTCTGCCTCGCTCACGACATGGCTTTCACCTTATTTCACTTAGAATTCCTAGAATTCGTCAGTTTTACTGACACGGGCTTTGCATGCTGTTTGCTGCTTGCAAGGCTCTTCCCCCAGGCCTTTCCTTAGTAAAAGGCTGTGATCTGAGTACTTGCGTCTCCCCAAGTTCTATGTTCAAATACAAACCCTCAAGGTGATGATGTTAGGAGATGGGGCCTCTGGGAGATGAATGGCATTAGTGTCCTCATAAAAGAGGCCCCAGAGAGGTCCCTCAGTCCTTCTGCCGCGTGACGGTGCAGTGAAAAGTCAGAGCTCTGAGGAAGCCAGCCCTCACCAGACAGTGAATTTGCTGGCGTCTTGATCTTGGACTTCCTAGTCTCCAGAACTATGAGAAATAAATGTTTGTTATTTAAAAGCCACTCTATTTATGGTATTTTTGTTATAGCAGCCTGATGGGCCTGAGGCATAGATTCTTTTCATCCTTTAAGACTCCGCTCAAATGCCACCTTTTCACAGAATTTTAACTATCGTACTTCTGCCCCCCTGCCTTTCTGCTATTTGCTGGATAGCATTTATCACACCCATTGTTATTTATTGGTTGGTTTGCATATTAGTATATTCTTTATTCCACCACAGAGAGGTAGGGTTGATGAAAGCAAGGAAGCAGTTTGTCCTGACGGTGCTGGCACACCCCGCACAGTCTGGCACATGGTGCTTGGGGCAAACACTGTTGTGTCCACATCCTCTCAGCCCATGCTGACTCCAGCTCTCCAGTGGTGATGGAGAGTTCCCATGAAGTCTCGGGAAGCCCTGAGCATACTGCCTAGAAGTTCAGGGAGGTTAATCCGTAACCAGTTGGGGACGAATGTGTCAGCCCTCCTTGGTAGCATAGGAGTGGGACTGGACCTCACCTGCCCACAGAGGTAACCAGCTCAGTCATGCCTGGCTCCTTGGGTTGGCTTTCTCTTCCTCATTGGCCTCCTTCCCAAATAAACTAAAGCTGACCTTTGAACAACACTGGTTTGAACTGCGTGGGTTCACTTATATGCCGATTTTTTTTCCCAATAAATACATACCAGAGTACTACACACTCCTTAGATGGCTGAATCGGCAGATATGAGGGTCAACTGTAAAACTGTGGATTTTCGCCTACCCTTCAAGTTGTTCAAGCGTCAGCTGTACTTGCAGCAAAGCTCTGGTGTCAGACTGCCTTTGCTGACACCCCAACTAGACAACACCAGTGTCTGTTTGCAGAACTAACGGATGGATGATTTCTGGCTTCCGCAGTTCTCACGAGTCAGCCAGAAGCAGCAGCCTAGGCCTGCAGGTGGAGGTTGACGGAAGCCAGTTGGCACCCACCGTGCAAATACAGGAGCCAGGAGGGACAGCTGAGATGTGGGCGGTGCAGGAAATGCATGCAGAGCAGGGAGGCCTGACGGCCCTGCTTTGAGGGTGAGAGTTTTAGACAAGGAAGATGAGTTACTAGGTTGCCTCAGTTGCCCCCATGTGACTAAGGACAGAGTGGAGAAAGCCTGCTATTTTGTGCAGGTCCTCCAGTCCAGAAGGACAGTGGCGCCTGCCCATTACATGAAGCCATGGAAGTGGATTTCCTGGTTCCCTGGGGCAGGGGCACGGCACCTGCTTTATCCACGTCTGCCCCGTTGCACACGGGCTTCTCCCCAGGACGGCGCTCCTTTGGCCAGCAGCTGGCGGGGCTGGGAGGTGATGCCGCTTTGGGGAGAGTGACAGGTATGAACACCCTGACTCCTTGCCACTCTCTCCCTTGTCCTCCAAGTGGGACAAGTCTCGGGCATGTTCTACAGTTGCCCAAGGTGGTCGCCGTCATGACTTTCCCTGCTCTGTCCCACTCCCCCCTGCTGACGTTTCCTGGGGTCACCTCCAGACACTGCCGGCCTCCATGCTTTCTCAGGATTGGTTTTTGGGGGAACTTGACCTAAGACACGCCTGGCTCACAGGTCATTGAGCTAATAATACTAAATAAAGTATCTTAATCACCTCCTTTATTTCCTCCTCCGGTCCTTCAGTCTATCACCACAAACCATTGCCTTCTCATCCAAATTTATCTCTTAACTTCCCGGAAAAGTCAGAGCTGCTGCACTTATGACAGGCCTTCCATTTTCCAAAACCTGGGGCCTGCATGGAAGATGTGAGGGAAAGCTCGACCTTGCCAAGCAAGGTTGGCTTTCATTGCTCTGCCTGCCACATTGGCTTCCTGCCGGATGCCCAGCTAAGGCCACTGCACCTTAGTGACAATCCAGCCGGGATGACAAGAAGTGCAGGAGAGCACTGTCTGGGAGAGCATTAGCGGCCAGGGGAGGGGGGTTTGTGTTTGGTTTTTTGAGTAGCTGTTACTTGCTGTCCTCCCCTCCGTGGACACCCTCAGCCTTTTCCCATTAAATGTATTTTATCCTTTATCAGATTAAGAAAACTTTCTTCTCAAGGGAGCCCTCCTACACTGCTGGTGGGAATGCAGTTTGGTGCAGCCACTGTGGAAAACAGTATGGAGATTCCTCAAAAGACTAGGAATAGACTTACCGTATGACCCAGCAATCCCACTCCTGGGCATGTATCCAGAAGGAATCCTACTTCAAAAGGACACCTGCACCCCAATGTTCATAGCAGCACTATTTACAATAGCCAAGACATGGAAACAGTTGCCATCAACAGCTGACTGGATAAAGAAGTTGTTGTATATTTATACGATGGAATACTATTCAGCCATAAAAACTGACAACGTAACACCATTTGCGGCAACATGGATGTTCCTGGAGAATGTCATTCTAAGTGAAGTAAGCCAGAAAGAGAAAGAAAAATACCATATGAAATCACTCATATGCAGAATCTAAAAAAAAAAAAATGAACATAAATACAAAACAGAAACAGATTCATAGACATAGAGTACAGACTTGTGGTTGCCAAGGGGGCAGGGGTGGGAAGGGACAGAATGGGACTTCAAAATTTGTAGGTACTGACAGGCATATGCAGAATAGATAAACAAGATTACATGGTGTAGCACAGGGAAATATATACAAGATCTTGCAGTGGCTCACAGAGAAAAAAATGTGACAATGAACATATGTATGTTCATGTATAACTGGAAAATTGTGCTCTGCACTGGAATTTGACACAACATTGTAAAATGACTATAACTCAATAAAAAAAATGTTAAAAAAATAAATAAAAGAAAACTTTCTTCTCTTTGTAGTTTAAGAGATTTTAAAAAACCATTAATGGACGTTGAATTTTATTTCATGTGTTTTATTCATCGATTGAGATGATTAGATGACTTCTCTCCATTAACTTGTAAATGTGGTAAAATTAATTCTTTTTTTCTTGTTGGTAAATTAAATTCTTAGGTTGAACCACTTCTGATTTACAATAGAAAGTTTTTGTATGTTGCTGGATTTGATTTTCTAAATTGTGTTTAGGCTCTTTGTTTCTATGTTCACAAAATAGATTAACTTCTAATTTTCTTTCTTACATATGCTTGTTTGGATTTGCTATAAGCTTACGTCAGCCTTGCAAAAGGAGTTGCAGACAGTGTTTGAAATCTTTAGAATGTTTGTGTAGTACTCAAGTGTTCTGTTTCTTGCATTTCCAGGGGATTATGCCTGTTTTCTATGCGAAACATTTTAGATGATTCCATCTCCCGGGGCTGGGGAGCCGGGGGGCGGGTGGGTGGCGATCAGAGCTCATGCTTAGCATGTATGAGTTTCCTGGGTTCAATCCCCAGCGTCTCCATCGGAAAAAAAAAACCCCAAAAACCAAAAAAAAACCCCAAAACCAGCAACAACAAAAAAGATGACTCTGTTTGCAATTATTCAAGTTTTCTGTTTCTTTTTTCAGGCAATTTTGGTATATTTCTAGTGAAATTTCTCCCTTTCACTTAAGTTTTCAACTTTATTGGTATGACATCACTCAGATCTTCTCAGCACTTGTAGTTACAGCCTCCTTTCATAGTGCAATTTCTTTGTGCCCTCCCTTTTTTCTCTTGATCAGCATTTCTAGAAATTTAAAAGTTTAGTTACTTCCCCCGTAAGAACTAACTTTTGTCTTTGTTGAACATCTGTTGTATCTTTGATATTTCTAAATGTCTCTCGTCTTTACTCTTTCTTTCTACTTTCTTTGAGTGTATTCTGTTTTTCCTCTAATTAATTTTCTCATTAATTTTCAGCCATCTTATACATGCATTTAAAGCTGTCACTTTCCCCTTAACACCGTTTTAGCCTTCTCCCACGAGTGTGCTGTGTTGTCTTTTTACAGTTGTCAGTCTGAAGCATTTTCTGACTTCCATTAGGATGTTTCTCTGTCCCATGAGTTAGGAATGTTTTACACTTTTAAATTAATTTCTTAAATTAACCATTTGTTGCACTGTGGTCAGGGATATAATCCCTGTAACACCCATTCTTTGAATTTGTTCAGGCTTGCTTTGTAGCCCCACTTGTGACTACTTTTTGTAAATTCACAGTTTTTATTTGAGAAGAATGTGTGCATTCCGGCTCCTGGGTGAATACAATGCAATACCCATTAGGTCACACTCGTGACATGTCAGAAAAAGCACTGAAACAACAGGACCCCTCACAGGTCTGAAGCGAGGGGAGGGTGACTGCTCCCACCTCGCTGGCCCAAGGCTGGGGCTCTGCTTTCCCAGCCAGGCATCCGAGCACCCAGCTTCCCGGAGCTCTGCGGCCCTCAACATGTGCTCCAAGGCCCTCCTCTCAGGAGAGTCTGAGCTTCAGGAGGGCAGGGATGTGTCTGTTTTCTTCCCCGATGTTCCCGCAGACAAGAGTAAACACTAAGTATTTAAGTACCGTGAATCAATGGCTGAGGAAAAGGTGGCCCCTTGTCAACATGCCAATCAAATTTAATAAGCAGATGTTTTTCTTTTTAAGCTCTACTTCATTTTTCAATTGGCAATACATTGCTATGGCTCAAAACTGAAAAGGTGCAAAATAACACACGGTGACCGTGTTCCCAGCCACCCGGTCCCCCTTTCTGGAAGCCACCGCTGCTAACAGCTTGCTTCTGCTCTGCCGGGGAGTTTCGTTCACGCGGAGCCTGTGTGCGTCTGTGTGTCTAACGTACTTTTCAGTCATAATACAGTGGTTCATCCTCGACCTTCCGCCCTCAGTTCTGAGCTCACATTTGAGGGTTTGGGGTCGTTTGCCGGGCGGACACCAGGTGGCAGCATAGACCGGGCTGGGGCTCGTCCCTCCAAAAACCTGGTGATCTCACGTGGTTTCCCGGCTCCCGCGGCCGTGAGTGCGGGGCGCGTGCGCAGCCAGACGCCCACCCGGTTTTAACGAATGAAAGAGGACTTGGCTGAGTTTAAAATCTGTGCCAAAACTGAGCCGTAGGACCTGACACGGGGCTCGGTGGGTTGTCGGATTTAGTTCACGGAGAAACACACGCCTGGAAGGCCGCTCCTGATCCGGGCTGTCTGCACCCGCCCCGCTGGCTTCAGCCCGCACGACAAGGGCACCTGCGGGGTGGCGGTCACCGCAGACGCCCCCGCACACGCTCCGTGCCCCCCACCGCGCCTCTCCCTAAGCTCTGGAAGACGGATGGCCCCTTGGTCCCCACGCGCCGCGCGGTTCTCTCCGCCCCTGGAGACGCCCCGCTCCCGCTCCTCCCCTCCAGCCTCCTTCAGGTGAAGCTCCGGGCCTGGGTAGATATCAGATTGCCTTCTGTATACCTTGTTATAGATGCGTTTTCCATTTAACGATATATCCTGGAGGTAATTACTTATTAATATACACAATTTTTAAAATTGGAACTCTTTACGAATGTGTGTGTCATCCCTGCGCAGGGGCCACGCTAATCTTCTCTGTATTGTTCCAGTTCCAGCACATGCGCTGCCGAAGCCAGCACTGGAAAAACTTTTTTTTCAGCTTAAAAAAAAGTGAGCTGCAGCTTACTGCACCTGGCAAACTACACAAATCTTAAGTGGGAGGCTCGATGATTTGCAGACCTTCCCACCAGCAGCACCAGCAGCTCCTGGTGTTGGGGAGCACGCCCCGCAGACCCCTCTTGCCCCTCCGAGACGCACGCCCTCCCGTAACCACAGCTGTGACTCCCAGAGAGAAGGGCAGCTCTCCCTGGTGGCGGCCTGGCCAGCCGATGCACAGATGTGGCATATTTAGCCCCATTCCTCCAGCCTTTCGCTGTTAGAAATGATGACTCACTGGCTGCCCTGCACACGCACCACCTCTTGTCTTCGCACCTTTACTGGCAAGCCCAAACTCGTCTCATAAAAAAACACATGAAAAGTAATTTGGCTAAGGTCCTCTGGGTCTTGCTACTTCTGCCTACGATTCTCTCTTCATTCCACACTGACTCCTTCCCCTCCTCTGAATTCCTGTTGTTCTTCAGCCCCCACCCTCTTGCTTGTCCCTTGAAGGTGTCCTCCAGCTTTTCCCACCAGAACAGACACACCCGAGGGCCTGGACACGGACTTGTCTTTGTGTTCCTATGCTTGACACAGAGGCTGGAAAATCCAGATCAAGCTCAGTGTCGGCTGATAAATTTGTGTGCCTGTGTATTAGACTTCATGAGAGTTACAGATACCAGTGCCCTCAAGGATAGACATTTGTCTGCTAAACAGTTAAGCAACTGTTCATAATAGACTGTGGAGCAGACTCTAATTGCTTAGTTTAACAGCTATTAGTCTCTTACCGAGGCTCTTACTAAGATACTTTCCCATGTAGCCACAGTGCACACATCAAAATAGAAACTTGACGCTGATGGGCCTGTCATGGAATCCACGTGTACCACGTTTCACAGATTGCACCAAGAGCGTCTTTTATGGCAAAACAAAACAGAACAGGACAGAACACAAACTCTCTCCTTTACCTTCCTTCCTTTTATGCAATTTATGCTACAGGATAGTGTCAAACAATCAGCTAGCCATTAGTAGGGGTTAACTCTGGGTATGATGGCAGTAGAGGCAGATGAGCTAGAAATGTAAGAGGAGGCAGTCATTTCCTCAGGGAAAGAGACAGCCAAAGAGAGCTCAGCTAAGGCGACTGTCATCCCTGGAAGGGGGAAGGGTCAGGTGACTGCAAATGCCCTGTGCAGTCTGAGGAGTGACAGAGAAGTTGCCCGTGTTAGGAGAAGTAGACATCAACAGAAAGGTCTGGACAAGCCACTAAGCAAAGAAACAGGCACCAGCAAGCCCTGGTAATAAATGTCCAGAGCTGCTACAATATATTGCCCAAAATGTCCAGTTTTCAACAACAAAAATGTGATACATGCAAAGAAACAGTAAAATGTGACTCATTCACAGGAAAAAAGCAGTCAGTAGAAATTATCCCTGAGGAAATCAAGATGTTGGACTTACTAGACAAATACTTTAACACAGCTTTTGTAAATATGTTCAAAGAACTAAATAAAAATGTCTGAAGAGCTGAAGTAGGATGTGAGAACAATTATCTCACCAAATAGAAAATGTCAATAAAGAGAAATTATTTAAAAAGAACCAAATAGAAATTCTAGAATGGGTAAAGGACAATGACTGAAATGAAATATTAGTAGCAGATTTGAACTGTGGAATCAAGAATCAGCAATTTTGAAAATAGGTCAATTGAGATTACCTGGTTTGAGGAACAGAAAGAAAAAATAATAAAAACAGAGTATAAAAGACATGTGGGACACTATCAGGCATACAAAAATACACATAATGGAAGTCCCAGTAAGAAAGGAGAGAAAGGGGCACAAAGAATATTTGAAGTAGTTTAAAACTTGTCAAATTTGATGCAGAACACAAATCTGCACGTTTCAGAAGCTCAACAAACTCCACGTAGGACCAGCTCAAAGAGATCCACATAAAAAACACACCATAAACAAACTGTTGAAATCCCAAAACAAAGAGAGAATCTTGAAAGAAGAGAGAAGTGACCTACAATTTATTACCTATAATGGATTCTTGTAAGATTGACAGCTGATTTCTCATCAGAAACCACAAGGACCAGAAGGCAGTTGGATGATACAAAGTATGAGGAGAAAAAACCTCCATAATTCTGTATTCAACAAAAATGCCCTTCAAAAATGGAGGAGGAATGAAGACATTCCTAGAGGAATGAAACCTGAGGGAGTTAGTCATTAGTAGGCTTGCCCTACAGGAAATGCAAAAAGGAGTCCTTTGGGCCGAAATGCAAGGACAAAAGACAGTAACTTGAATTCACGTGAAAAAGCAAAGGACACCAAAAAGGTAACTATATAGTTAAATACAAAAGAGCGTATCCTGTGTTTTTGTTTTTAAGTCTTTTCCTTTCACATGTGATTTAAAAGACAACCATATAAAGCAATAATTATATGTATATTTTTATTGAAGTATAGTCAGTTTACAATATTGTGTCAATTTCTGGTGCACAGCATCATGTTTCAGTCATACATGAACATACACATATTCCTTTCATATTCTTTTTCATTGTAGGTTACTACAAGATATTGAATATAGTTCCCTGTGCTCCACGGAAGAAGCCTTTTGTTTACCTATTTTATATATAGTAGTTAGTATCTGCAAATCTTGAATTCCCAATTCATTCCTTCCCACCCCCTTCCCCCCGGGTAACCACAAGTCTGTTTTCTGTCTGTGAGTCTGTTTCTGTTTTGTAAATAAGTTCATTTGTGTCTTTTCTTCTTCTTTTTTTAGATTCCACATATGAGTGATATCATATGGCATTCTTTCTGGCTTACTTCACTTAGAATGACGTTCTCCAGAGCCATCCATGTTGCTGCAAATGGCATTTTATTGTTTTTTATGGCTGAGTAGTATTCCATTGTATACATATACCACAACTTCTTTATCCAGTCATCTGTTGATGGACATTTAGGTTGCTTCCATGTCTTGGGTATGGTAAATAGTGCTGCTGTGAACATTGGGGTGCAAGTGTCTTTTTGAATTAGAATCCCCTCCAGATACATAAAGCAATAAGTATAAGACAGTGTTGAACTTACAGTGTGTAAGGAGGTGATTTGTATGACGGTAGAAGGACACAAGGGGGAGAAGGGGCGGAGCTGGACTGGAGCAGAGGTTCTGAACACTATTGAAATGAACTAGCATTAGTCAGAACTGGATTACTATCAAGTAATACGTATTGTAATCCCCAGGACAACACCAAAATATCTTCCCAAAACATAGTAAAATAAACAGCAAAGGAATGAATTAAAATGATGTACTAGAAAATATTTAACACAGCAAAGATAGTTATGGGGTAATAGAAGAACAAAAAAGCCATAAAACATGTAGAAAACACATAACAACGTGGAAGGCATGAACCCTACCTTATCAGTAATTACTTATCATGTAAATGGACTAAATATTCCAATAAAAAGGCAAAGATTGAGAGACTAGATTAAAAAAAAAAACCCCAACAGATTACTGTCTACAAGAGACACATGTTAACTTCAAAAACGCAAATAGCTGGAAGTGGAAGAGTGCGAATATTATATCAAGCAAACAGTAACCAAAAGACAGCTGAAGTGGCTACACTAAGATCACACAAAATGGACTTTCAGACATTTTTACTAAAAACAAAGATGTATATTTCAGAATGATGATAGGGTCAATCTGTCAGGAAGACCTGACAATTATAAGCATATATATATACACCTAAAACAAGGTAAAAACAAGTGAAGCAAAACTGGAGCGACTGAACTCAAAATACATGAAGAAAAAGCTGAAGTAACTGAACGAAGAAACAACTGAACAGTAACAGCTGGAGACCTCAGTGTCCAAGTGTCAGCAGCGAACAGAAACTCAAGGAGACAGTCAAGAAAGCACATTTATGGTTTGGCAATTTTTTTTAAGAATAGAAAGGTTGTCCTCTGTACCTCTCAGAAGTCGAGAGAGTCCTGGACCACTTTTATTTATCAAGGTTCCAGGAATATTAAAATGCAAATAGCAAAAGTAGGTTGTAGGGGAAGGGCACAGCTCAGTGGAGGAGCATGTGCCTAGCATGCACGAGGTCCTGGGTTCAGTCCTCAGCACCGCCATTAACAAATAAATAAATAAAAGTATTAAACCTAATTATCACCACCTCAACAAAACAAAACAAAAACAGTAGGTTGTGACTATGGTGGAAAAAAATCAATAGTTGTTGCCTGTGAGGTGGGACTGAGTTGACTAGAAGGGTCCAGAGAGCTTTTAAGGAGCTGGAATGTTGAGCATCATGGGAAGGGTGGCCCCGGGGGCTGCACACTTTTGTCCAGGCTCTGGAACTGGGCACTCTGGAGTCGAGTGTGACCTTGTATGTGGTTTACCTGAAAATGCCCCCCGCCCCTGCTCACCTCTGGTTAATGACACACGTGCTGGTGTGTTTGGTGGAAGGACACGGATGTCAGCAACTTGGGTGTCAAGCTCGAGGGCCTGACGAGGACAGAGGGAGCGATCTGTGGTGAGGCAGACACAGCACGGGTGTAAGACCTGGAGAATGTGTGAGGGCTCAACGGGGTTCACAGTGAACTTCCTGTGTCTTTGGAATTTTGCATAATAAGATGTGGGGCGAAGATGGGTGACTGAAAAGTTGCAGTAGATTTCAGGTATTTGCACTTAACCAGTGATGCCTTCAATACACTGAAATACAGTGCAGTGAAGTCAAGCCTGAATTTGTGGAAAATAGTGATTTATGGCGTAAACATGTGGTCTCATAATGGGACACAAGTTAAAAGTACTAGGAAGCACCTTTTACCTTTTAGAACCTGACAGTGTACATCAGAGTTACACTCCTGCTTTGTAAAAACCCAGACTCCTATACGAGCTTGGTCAACCTGTCCGAAGCCTGAATTTGCTGGGGCCTGAGATGACATGGCTTTCGGCCCCCAGCACCACCCAGTCTGTACCCACGGGATCCCTGACTAGCTCCTCATCCCTGGCCCTCCCGCCCCCACAGGCCCTGGTCCTTTACTGTGCCTGCGAAGAACAAAGCTTTAACATTTACTAAGCGGGAGGTGACAGGTCCTTTCCATCTCTTTCTATTCATGGCTTCAGCTAATAATTAGTCGCCTGAAGAATGAGGCAATCTGTTTGGTGGGGGAAGGGCCATTAGCCAAACCAATTAGCATCTTGGTTCTGGCCACCTTGGGAATTAATTTAGTCTCACGGCCCATTTGAGTTCTGCAAACATTGTTGTCTCCTCAAGACTGAAGTCGTGATAGTTAAACAGAGGCAGCCCTGGGGACCCAGATGCCGAGGATGCCCTGCAAGGCAGGCTGGCCAGGTCAGCCGGTGGCTTTTGTCCCGCCCACACGCCGACTCCATTCTTCTCCCAGGACGTGGCAGCTGGCCGCGGACAGCGCAGGCCCCAGCCGCCTGCGGAGGGAGTGGCGGCTGCCCCGAATGGTTGCACACTCCAGCAGGTCTTTTGTCTTCTCGGAGGACACTCCAACTGCCCGTTACCAGTCTCCCTTCGCACAAAGGGGGTGGCCGTCTGTCTGGACATGTACCATTGAGGGTGGCAGTCTGGGGTGTCCCCTGCTTGGAGTGGGTGCGGAGACTGGCGTAGAGACCCCAAGGCGGGATTCGTCAGGCAATTCAATTAAGGAGATTCCAGGAATCGTGGGATCTAGATACTGGGGCTCCTGGGGGAACTTGGGGAATGTTCTAAGATCTTTTCTCTCTGGAACCACCCAAGCCTGACAGTCTGGAATCCTCTCTTAATAGAAGCAAGGCCTCCTGCCTCTAACAACTGTTGCTGGAAGAAAATTCTCTGGATCATGCAGATTCCTCTTCCAAGGGGCATCAGTAGCGGCAGACTTTCCACCTCAGCGGCCCCAGCAATGGGAAAGCGGTCCTCGTGAGACCACAGCAGTGACCAGGCTGGCCTCTCATCCCACTGCAGCCTTGGCCTTGACGTTATCATCCCCATTCAGGGAGCGGGGAACTGAGGCTTTAAAGGGACTAGGACCCAGCCAGATACAGGGGCTCACTCGCAGAGTGGCCGGTTCCCAGGCCTGTGCTGCCCGCCCCCAACCCGCTCCCTCCTCCCGGCTGCATCTCCTTCCTCCGCCCGCAGGTCTCAGGGCCGCAGTCCCAGGCCGGCTTTCGGGCTCCCTCCAGGGGACAGCGCCCAGGCCACAGGTGAGCGAGACAGCACTACTGTTGACTGCAGACAACTCCGTCTGCGCTGAGTGCCCTGCGGGGGCGGGAAGAGCCTCCAACTGTCCGCATCCGTTGCTGGGATGAGCTGTCCCAAGAGGATTTCGAGAGCCAAGCCGGGAAGTGGTGGGGGTGGGGTGGAGGCGCTGCCCTAGAGGTCTGGCCTCAGCAGTGTCTCCTCAGAAAGAGTGGGGTGGGGTGGGAGGGGCTGGGAGTGGAGCTGGGAGGTGTGGCCAGAGCTCGGGGTCAAGGCAGGGAGGGGACAGAGGCCGGAGAGCAGGTCCTGGGGGCTCTGCGTGGGGGACGATGCGCGACAGTGCTGGTGGGAGGAGCTTAGCCTTCCTGAGGAGGGGGTGTGGAATGCGAAGCAAACTGGGGGTGGGGTCCCACCACGTGGCCCACGGGACAGTCCCAGGGCCCCTCGCCTCCCTGCACTGAGACGCTGTTGGTCCCTGGGTGGGTGGAAAGACGGCCCCGAGCGTCGGGGCAGCCCCAGATGTCCTGTGGCCTCATGGGATCCGGGGGCAAGGGGGCGCAGCAGTAACCGAGGTCTCCAAGCCGAGGGCTGCACGTTCCCCAGGCTTGGGCGCTGAGTTCGAAGGCGCTGGATTCAGACTTGGGCTCGGCACCGCAGACCTGAATGAGGATTTGGTGCAGGGGGTGTCGTTGGGATCCTGTGATCCTGGGAGCCCTGAGCGGGACTGGGGGAGGGGACGGGGAGGGGACAGGGCCAGTCCAGCCTATAGACTCCGCTTTCTTTATAGGCACTCTGCTCAGGCCTGATGGGGGCCTCGGGAGCCTGGCTGGGGGAAAGCTGAGGTCTCCACCCGCTAACCATAGTCTGTGGTTGGCTGGGGCGGCCCCTGGGGATGTTGGCTCTTGGCCCCTCTGCCTGCCCTGGTGTGGGCTCAGTAAGAGCCGCCTGCGAGCTCTGGTTGGAAGATGCCGGGCTGAGAGGAGGAGGCGGGGTGTCTGCTCCTCCGAATGTGCTGACCACCGCCCCCTCCGCTGCCCCTCCTCTCGGCCCCTCCTCCCATCCTCCCCGACTGCTTCTCCCTGGAGTAATCTGATGCGTCTGCCTTCAGGGCTGGGGCTCCTTGGACGCGGGTGTGGGTACCCGTGGGAGTAGACCCGCAAGGCCGTTCCTCCCCGGGGGGCCTCAGGCACACTCTCGAAGGCCCCACAGAGAGAAGGGCCCAGCGACGCACCCCGACATCGCCGCCTCCCCCGTCTGCACACCTGCTCCCGGAGCTCGTCCGCGCACGCGCACCTGGAGCACTCTTGCCCCTGCTGTTGGAGGGGCTTCTCGAGAAAACCCGCAGCGCGAGCCAGCACGCGTGGGGACGTGGTCCTGAGCCTGTGTTTCCGCGGGAGGCGAGCCTGGTCCCGCAGGGCGCGTCTGCAGCCCGAGACGCGGCCCCTCCCGCACCGGCCGGCTGCGGCCCTCGGCCCCTCGCGGGGCCGGGGCAGGTGTCAGACTCTCCCGGCCGCGGCCCGGTCGGCCTGCGCGGAGGGGTGAAGGCACGCCCTTTCTGCTCAGCTGCCCGAGGATTGCTTACTTGTCTCTGGAGTTCAGCAGCTTCATACTAGGCGGGGTCTCCGTGGTGGGCATCCTGGTTGATTTTCTCACGTGTGCTCTGCACTCTTTCAGGCTGTAGTTCTAAATACCGCCCCCCCCCCTTTTAATGTTTCAGGGAAGTTTTCTGCAATTACGGCTTCAGCCTTTGTTCTGTTCCTTTACTTCTGTTACTTGCTTCAGGAGTTCCTGTTAGCACACGGGGAATCTTTTTGGCCTGCTTGTAACTTTTACAAAAATCCTTTTATTCTTTTTTGATTTCCTTATGATATTTAAAAAGTCCTCCTGCTTCTCTTAAGGCATAAACTGTTGCACTGTTTGCTCTAATGTTCCTTGCAGTTTAGCCTTCATTTCTTTGGCAATTTTCCTCATTTTGAATTCTCTCCGGATTTGGGGGCCTGGGGAGGGGACGCTCCACCATCTAGTTTTTTTTAATTAAAAAACTGTTTTCCGGTGAGGAGGCAAGTGGGGGTTGAATGGAGACTTTGTGCTAAGCACATACTCTACCACTGAGCTATTCCCTCCCAGCGCCACCATCTAGTTTTGTTGTAAGTTTGTCCACTTTTTTTCTGAAGTTGAATTGACTTACTATATTGTATTAGTTTCAGGTGCACAACACAGTGATTTCATATCTTTGTAGATTTCCCACCATACAAAGTTATCACAAAATGTTGTCTCTGTCCCCTGTGCTGCACACACGCCCCGTGACGGATTGGTTTCATAACTGGGAGTCTGCGCCTTTCTTCACCCCCCACTCCTCTCCCCTCTCGGGGCTGCTGGTTTGTTCTCTGAACCTGTGCAGCTATTTCTGTTTTGTTCAATTGGCTCATTTGTTTTGCTTGATTTCAGGTTCCACATACAAGTTAGATCAGACAGTATCTGTCTTTCTCGGACTTACTACACTAGCACAACACGCTCCAGGTCCAGCCATGTCCATGGAGTTTGGTTTTGCTCTCTAAGTGCCATACTAATTTTGTGAAGGATTCAGAAAGATTCAAAGACTCTGAGATCCTGGTGGATTGATGACATAGGAGCATCTCTGAGACTGTCCCCACACTGCACGGCTGCAGAAACTGAGCTGCAGCCAGAGGCGACCTCATCCTAAACCCAACCCCCAGGTACCTCCAACCTCCCAGGGCAGCTCCACAGGCAGGGAAGCGAGGTGGGCACATGGCAGCATCCCAGGTGCCTGTGGTTATGACAGTTTGGAGATTTTATAAAATGTAACCACATGATCTCATTGCTAGGGCCCCTCCCAGGGCCTTGGAAAGAGCATTTGTCCACAGTTTTGGTGACGATGAAGTAAAGCAGAGTGTATCCATGAACAGATATTACACAGCCAAGGAAAAAATATTTTTGAGCTTAAATTGTCTCTTCATAATAATAAATGTGCATTGTAAAAACTTAGAAAAGTTGGATTAAAAATACATAAAATAAGAAGATAAAAACATATTCCTACCACCCAGAGGTTGTCACTGTTACCATAGTGATGTGTTCTTCCAGATTTTGAAGTTATTTCGATGACAGTTAAAACTGCACATAAAAGATGTGAACTGAAAAAATAAATCAGCGCAATGAGCTGTATCAGGAGTGATGCTAAGCTGTAAAGTTATGTACACACAAAAGACACCAACACATTAACAGGGCTTAGTTGTGGGTTGCGGGTTTAGGACAATCGTTACTACCTTGTTTCCCCTGTTTCCTGCAACGGACTTTTTATAATCAGAAAAGTGAATCATTTCAGAAAGTAATTTGTAGTCATTTCAAAAGTGAAATGCAGTTGAGAGTGTATGTGAAATCGGATGAACAGCTTATTTTGTGTCTGATGATTATGCAGCTGCATTCTGTGGTTTCGGGTTCTCCTCCCTCAAAAAGAAATCAAATCAGATTGTGGTTTTGTTCCCTGACATTAACCCGCAGGTGTCACATGCTCCATGCATTGGCAGAGGATTATGTCGCCAGGGGAGTGAATGTGAAATTCTCAAGGTGCTCTGCTCCGGTCATCAGGACCTCATTTGTCTCTAAGCTAAAAGAGGATTGAATTCTGTAACAATGATCAGAAAATGCTTTTAGGAAGATTCCTTTCCTATTACAAATCTTCTTAAAGTTGCAGTGCGCAGTGTGACCGGCCATGCAGGGGACCCTGCAGCAGGCTTGACGGGACAGCTCCCTTTGCCTTAAAGGCACAGGAAAGGGTGCCGCAGGATTTTATTTTCCACAGGGAATATAATACCGAAGAGGAAAAGCTTGAGAGCGAGGCAGTCAACGTTACTGACACCATATTGGCAAGGCTTCCTGGCCCAGTCACTCTTGGGGACTTTGATTTCCCCAGCAAGTGTCACTTCGTGAAAGGCTCTCACCATTGGCCACCAGAGTGTCCCCTAAACGATTTGAGAAATTGAGGCGAATGTTATACTTTACTTTGAAAATATGGTTGTGACTCTTCAGCTTTTTGAGAGCACGGCTGTGTGTTGTTTGCTGGCTGACCTTCCCGCTGTACTGTCTTTGAGGCAGAGATGCTTTCTCTGTTTGAAGGCAGGGAATCAGGCTGGGGCAGTGCACGCGAAGGGTTTCCAAGCTGGGGGCTGGTAAGTACTCGAAGTATTTACCCCTGAACGCTGCTGTGGCGTCTTCATCACTTGCGGTCACTGAGGGTGAACACCCCTTCTGCTCTGGGGAGGGTCTGGGCGTGTATTTGCAGCGTGGCTCTCAAATGACTTGGAAGAGAAGGCCCAAGTCCCGGCGGTTTGGGAAGCACTGAACACACAGGCCTCTGCCTGCTCTTCCATCAAGTCGTGGCCGGCTCTGTGAGCCCAGCCCGGCCGCCCTGCCCCAGCTCCGCGAGGCCGTCTCTCCGTGTGGCGCCGCGACAACCCCAGGCACCCGGGCACCTCCCGCACCAGGTGGGTCTCCTGCCGCTGCTCTGGCCTCCTTTCACTGGCCGCTGGGAGGGTGGGACACGGGGAGACAAATGCAGTTTCTGCCCTGACTGGCTGCAGGTGAGTCTTCCGCAGAGAGGCTCCCAGTCCGGGGACAGTCTTGCGTTGTCCCCTCCTTCCCAGGTGTGGACGCTGCAACGCGGGCCGCGGCTGGTGAGCTGTGAGAGCTTCGCCCTCCCGCCAGGACGGCGGCTCGACGTCTGCAGCGAATCTGTCCCTTGACCCACACCGAAGAGTGACAGCAAAACTGTGCGTGTCCCCGCGTGCCCAGACACTCGGCCACCCCTGTCCTGGGTCTGAGGCAATAAATGGCACTTTCCTCGGCTGACCTCTCCTTCCACGAACATCCCTCCAGTCCCATTCACTGTGCAGGCGCCGATGGAGTGTGCGGTTCGCCGAGACGTCCGGAGAAAAGCAGGAGGGCATGGAACCCCCGGGGGGTGCTCCCTGAGGGCCCTGCACGCCCCGTCCCGGCTCCTGGGCCAGGTCCAGGTACAGACTGCAGGTTCAGGCTGAACACCAAAACTGAGACAAAACTTTGGTGCATTTTTCAAACACAGTGTCTCCTTAGAGTTTAAGGTGGAAAGCAGTGAAAGGCGTGTTTCATGTTGCCATATGAGGAAGCCACCCAGAGGCTGCATCACAGAACTTCATGTACGTAACTACCTACCTAGTCTTCAGACACACGCCTGAGACACACGCTTCCTCACCTGTAACAGCTACAAAATTAGGACGTGCCAAAGTCAGTGTCTTCCTCTGTGCACAGGTGAACTGGCACATCACTCCTGACCGTCAGACAGACGCCTGCAACCCCTGGCATTCTCAGCAACCCAGGTAAGGGCCTTCTGGGGAGGGCTGTGGTCTGAAGGCCTTCTGTTGGCACTTTGTGGTAACATCAAAGCAGCAGCATTGGTGGTATATACACACACACAGACACACACGCACCGACCCACAGACATATACACAGACACACACACACACAGACACACACACATGGGAATACTACTCAGCCATAAAAAAGAATGGAATAATGCCGTTTGCAGCAACATGAATGGCCCTAGAGATTATCATACTAAGTGAATTAAGTCAGACAAAGGCAAATATCATATGATATCACATATATGTGGAATCTAAAAAAATGATACAAATTTTATGTACAAACCAAAAATAGACTCATAGACATTGAAAACAAACTATGGTTACCAAAGGGGAAAGGGTGGGGAGGGATAAATTAGAGGTTGGGGATTAACAGATACACATTACTTTATATAAAATAGATAAACAACAAGGACCTACTGTACAGCATAGGGAACTAGATTCAATTTCCTATGATAACATATAATGGAAAAGAATCTGAAAAGAAAATATATACATTTATGTATGTATATGTCTAACTGAATCACTTTGCTGTACATCTGAAACTAATGTAAATCAACTACACTTCAATAAAAAATTTTTTTAAATAGAATCGTATTTTTTTAACAAAGCAGCAGCATGGATGTTACTGGACAGGAGCGCCCAGGAGGAAACCCCGGAGATGGCGGCAAAGCACTTTTAAAGAATTCTGTGTCAAACAGACCCACAGACATAGAGGACAAAGTCACGGTGACCAGGGCAGGAAGCGGGTGGGAGTGATGAACTGGGAGCTCAGGGTTAGCAGATGCTAACTGCTACATATAAAACAGATAAACAGCAAGGTCCTACTGTAGAGCACAGGGAGCTATGTTCAATGCCTTGTAGTGACCAATAATGAGAAAGAACATGGAAAGGAACATATGTCTGTTCATGTATGACTGGACCATGATGCTGTGCACCAGAAACTGACACAGCATTGTAAACTGACTCTACTTCAGTTTATAAAAAAAACCTTAAAAAAAGCACTCTTGTGTTGTCAGCGCTCCTGAGGGAGCGGGGGCGAGGTGTGTGGAAACACGGGCAGTGATGGCTATGACTCGAAACGCAAACCAGAAGCACCAGGTTCTGGAGGGAAAGTCTTAGGGGGACCTTAATGGTTTCACTTATGTTTTCCTTTTTAAAATATTTAGGAAAAATACATGATAAAAGTGATTTATATGTAAGTCTAAAAGAACTCTTTCAATAAGTCTAAAAACTCCCCTGGATAAGGGGGCAGCAGGCCACAGAAACTGGCGGCTTCCCCGAGCGTACGTAGGACAGGGCGGCGCGCAGTGGAAGCAGAGGCGACGGGCCACGCACCCCTCTGGGCCCTGGCGTCTCAGCTGCAGAGCCAGGGAGCAGTGCCTCCCCCGGCTGCCGCGAGGGTGAGATGAGGTGGTGACACGTGGAAAGTCCTCACCGCTGGGTCTGACGCACAGCTGGCAGTGAGTTAAGCTTGTGACTTTCACAGAGAAAACAAACCCTAACAGAAACACAAAGGGAAATTCAAAAATCCCCCATCACTTCTGAGATTTTGAACGGACATCTCTAAAAATGGACAGAGATCAAGAAGGTAAAGATTGAAAAACGTAAGATGAAGAAGCAGAGCCCTCGATTAACACAGGCGACCAGTCTCCTGTAACGGACGGTCGGCCTTTGCACCCGTCAGAGAACATACGTTATTTTCAACCACACGTAGCATGATCACAGGGGCTGGGACGGTGCTAAGCCATAAAGAAACTGTCAATAAAATTGAAAAATGTAAACCATGGTGTGGATCGTGCTTGCTGATCGCAGCACAGTGAAGTCAGAGACTGACAGCTGATGACAAGCTCTGGCTGACCCCCTAACCTTCAGGCCATCGTAGCCCATGTTTTCGGTGCCCTGCCCAGACCCCCCCTGGTCTCCTCTTCCGGCCAGAGGGCGTGTCCTCCCTGGCTGCTGTGGGGGCTGGAGCCTCGCTGGCTGGGGTGAGGACTTCAAGGTGAAAAAGGACCTCTGCCTCCTGTCTCAGCAGGTCCCTGCAGTGCTCTCAGGCTCCAGAACCCCAGCAGGTCTGGCTGGAGCCAAGCGTCCCGTGAAACCAGTCTAGGAACTTCCTCCTTGCCTCCGTGAAAGGGAACACCGGCCACAAAGGGTTAAACACTTTATTTGGATGGCTGGGCTTGTTCTGGAGAATTAATGGAAGATAAGCTAAAAGTTCATTTATCAGAGTATTAAAGGATAATTATGACGGAGTAAGGGCAGAGAGTCCAAAGGCATTATGATGAACAGACTTAAAACACAGAGCTGGGAAAAAGAGGCTAAAATATATTCAGTAATGCGGGACCAACATTTCCCCCAAATTCCACCATATGCCAGAACCCCTCCCTCTCTCCCCACCTCTCCCTTTGCTTAGGTCACTTATGAACTTATGATTTTAAATTCATCTCAGGAACTTGGAGTTTGAGGCAGATCTAAATAGTGATCTTTTAACAGCAACAAAATTAAGGAAAAAAGACTTCGTGCAAAATCTGCTTCAATCAGATTAGATGGAAAGTGGGTAAAGCTGATTACAACCCCACTAAAGACAGTATTTGGGCAGCATTTGCCCTAAAACAATAGTATTAATTCTTCTTTAACAAGTATTATCTGGAAGAAATCAGTAATTAATGGGCATTCAACATTAAGGGACAATGAATTAAGGGAACCTCAGTATTCCTCCCCTGTGGCACAGGCACAGAAGCCGGAAGGGTGGAGCCGCAGGCGCTTCCTGACCCAGGTCGGCGGGAGGCACCCGAGCACCTCAGGCTTTGGGTTAGATTTGAGCATATTTGCCCTTTTAAAACATAGCAGCTTACCGAGGTGTAATGCATGCACATTAAATTCATCCGAGTACACAGCACAGGGTTCTCTGTTCTGAGCTCAGCAGACACGACCGGAGAAACCGCAGGGCTTTGCTTGGCTTCCATGGAGAAGTGCGTGTGTCCGGGGGCGTGGGGCACAGTGACTCAACCAGGACGCTCTGTCCTAGTACCAGAGGTGGTCCTTTACCTCGTGCGGTTTCCAGGAATGTTTTGTTTGGCTCAGAGATGCTTAAAACAAACCTTTGCACTACATTGAAAAATGAATAGATTTTACATGAAAATCTGGATTTATGCATTTTACTGAGAGATCAGAAGATCCACAGATTCCAGGCCCTTGTTCCCACATGGCTGATGGGCTGGCTAGCTGAGAGGTGCAGCCGCAGCCACCCTGGAAGAGGCACACATATTCCCGTTCACCCAGTCCCCACCACTCCCTACTGCTCCCCAGCACTGAGGCTGTGGGTGCAGCTATCTGTGCACGAGGGAGGAACATTCATTGCACTCCTGTCACTCACAAAAGGGGGTTTGAAAAGGTGGTAGATTGGGAAGGCCCCAGGGTCATTCTCATACTCTCCACATTCCCATTTATACCACCCGCCCAGTCCCTATGCAACTGATCCATCTGTCTGTCTATCTATCAGTTTAATTAAAAAAATCAGTTAAAGTTTATTTGTTTTGCATCAAACTTGTTTTTGTGACAATCTCAGAAACAAGCAAACCACCACCATGTACGGTGAGATTGGAAAGAGTTTCTTCAGCTTTGTCTTCCTTTTCTCTAGTTCCCTTTTCTGCTCAGCAATGAGATGATTCCTTTTGTGATTAGTAATTAAACATTTGTTCTAGAAGTTCTACTTTTAAATTATGTTCACTTAAAAAACTTGATCAGTTTTGATAGTACTTTCAACCTCACTCATTTAAAAAAATCATTGTTTATATCTTGAAAGTTTCCATGCATAACAATCCCATAGCCTGTAATCGATAATTTCAGTGCTTGAGGTCTTGCTGGGGGTGCCTGCATCTGATGCCTACTTTCCCTGCTGACCGATGACTTTTTGTGTTGCATCATTAGCTGAATTTGATCTGTGATCATTCTCAGGAAACTAGATTAAGAATATTTTTCTCAGGAGATGATTGTCATTTTTCAGTAGTATTTACAACTGTGTTTACCATGTGGTACCCAGATGATTAGGTACCAGAGAGTGCAGCCAACCTAGATATGCTTTAATTTAATTTAACTGTAATTATTTTATTTTAATCTCTTGGGCTTGGCCAGGATACCCTCATGGCTGGGGCAGTGTATTAATTAATACCGGATCTGAATGTTGAATTATCAGGAGAGACTTCCTTTTCCTTTTCTATCCAGATTAGGCAGAAAATCGACAGTTTTGCAGAATACTATCATACTGCCAGAAGCAGAAATCGAGATAGCTCTTCCAAACGTTTACAGTTTCCCCCTAATCTTTCACAGGTGTCTTGCCTGTGTCTAATTGCAGTGCAACTCTCTTTTTGCATTGGTGTCTCATTGACTTACATATTATTCCTATTTCACGGGTTTACAAATTACTGAACTGAGATGGGGGACCGCTGGTAAGCAGACTTCCTGACGAACGGGAATGGGAGTGGAAGTCATTTCTGAGAGTAGCCTTGAGCACTGAGAGCGTGTTGAGTGTCACACTTGCAGAGGGAGCAGTGGGTATCTGTTGGTTGATTAGAGGTCACTTTAGAGAACCTTCAATGTAGTTTCAAACCCAAAGACTATAGTAACTTATAAAGTGTGATAGTTCCTGGGGCCGTGTGCAAACATGTTTGGTGCTTTGCCCACTCAGATGTCATTTGAAGTCCTGGTGGGTGGTTCCCACACACACTGATGACTCTGTACCTTGACCTGCGTCTTTCTGCCCGAGAGTGTTACCTGGCCGTGGGAGTGCTTGCTGCTCATGTGAGCAGCACAAAGTCCAGGGAGTTAGTACCTCCGGGGGCCAGTGAGGGATGAGCAGTAACAGCTCTGTGGTGTGTTCGGCATGGTCTCTCGGATTCCCAGCAAGACTGAGCACCAGGCACCCAGAGCAGCAGCGTGATGACTAGCTCATCCTGTTCCAGCTCCCCTCTGCTCCCCGTCCCACTCCCCGCTTTGCCTACCAGTGTTTCCTGGGACTGCCTACCCAATAAACTACTTGTCTCTGGGTCTGCTTTGGAGAACTAAGACACCTCACAACTTCCCGCTGTTCAGAGGCAACCACTTTCAATCCTTTCAGCTCTTTCTAGGAAAATTTATCTCCTAAATACCATGCTTTTATGCAAACACTTCTTTCTCTTAATTTTAAAAATTTTGATTTTGGGGGGGAACTAAGTTTATTTAGTTTTTAAATGGAGGTGCTGGGGATTGAACCCAGGACCTCGTGCATGCTAAGCATGTGTTCTAGCACTAAGCTATATCCTCCCCCCATACAGCCATTTCTTTCTGAGGGGGAGGTAACTAGGTTTCTCCATTGATTTCCGCTTGGAGGAGGTACTGGGGATTGAACCCTGGACCTCACGTGTTCTGAGCATGCGCTCTACCACTTGAGCTATACCCTTCCCCTCAATACAGCCATTTCTTGATTGGATCATTTTAGAAATTGTGCTGTGTGAGGACTTTATTATCTTCTCTTCTTTTTCTCACATCCTCCTTATAATTTTTGTTAAACTGATAATGTTTGCATTATTAGGACTATATAGCGTACCATAATTACATTTCATGTCTTGTAGAACTTTTTGTTTTCCTGGAGTAGGTTATTGCCTCTTTTATCATTTGCTTTGTTTTATGAGACTCTCACTAATTGTTTCCTACCCTCCCACAGTCTACTATTACAATTGTTTTTATGCTGCCAAGCACATCAGATAATCTTTCTGATCTGGTCATCTATTTTCACTACACACATAGCTCCTGAAACCCTCCAGTCTCTCCCCAGCCCGGGCTCTGCTCAGATATCATCTTGGGGCTTCTCTTTCAAATCCCAGGAGTTCCTTTAGTTTCCCTCTCATGGGACCCCTGTCCCCTGGGCCCCATATTTCGTGGAACACCCCTTCTAGTGGTTTCCTCTGAGAAGATGATTCAAGATCATTTTTGAGGTCTTGTAGGTCTGAAAACACGCTTATTTTCACATTACACATCACTTCACAATTGACTGAAAGTTTAGTTGGAGATAAAATTCTAGACTGAAAATAACTTTACCTCAGAATTGTGAAAGCAAGGCCCCACGCCTTCCAATGTGGTGTCAGGAAGTCCTTTCCAATTCCTCACCCTTGGCATCTGACTTGGTTTTTTTCTCTCTAGAAGTTTTTTGGGATCTTTTCTTTGCCTCTGGTACCCTGTAATTTCTCCATGGCCTTTGGTCATTTCTATTTCTGGGTGTCTGGTGGGGCTTTAGATGGGAGAAGTTCGTCTCTTCTGGGACACGTTCCTGTGTGCCTTGATGGATAGCTGGGACAGCTCGCTCCGTGCTCCTGACACCCCTTCATAGGGCGCTCATCGGCCGGGGGCCGGGTCCCTGCAGTGACTCGCTCACGTTCTTACCTTTCTTTCTCTCATCGCTCATCTCCATGAACTTGCTTTCTGAACGATGTCTTTAATCTTATCTTAAACTCCTGCTACTGAATTGCTCTTGTTTTGGTTGTCACATTTTCCATCTCCTGGTGGTCATGCTTACTTTCTGTTTCGTTTTTAAAAAGCCTGCCTGTTCCATTTTGAAAGACACACGTCTCTCCTCTCTCCTGGTGCCCCGTGCCTGGGCGGTCTCAGGACCTTTTCTCGCCATCGCCACTTCCTGTCTGGTGCCTCAGCGCTGCCCTGCACCGGGCTCCGCGTCTTCGCCTCGGCAGCCTTTCTGGGTCAGTTTCTCCCGAAAAAAGCCCTGGCTTCTGGAGGGCGGGGGAGGAGGGTCTTGTGGTGAAAGGGGCTGCTCCTTGGAAGGCTACTTGTTCCCCCTACAGACTTGCCCCCTTGTAGCCTGGGCTTCCTCCTGTGCACCCTGGGCTGTGCGGTCTCCAGTCCCCGCCGCGTTTGTATCTCTGTCTTTTTGATAAACGCCATCCCAGCAGGTGTTAGGCGATGTCTCACTGTGGTTCTGACTTGCCTTCTCCCCGTGGTTAATGATGCTGAGCGTCTTCAGTCACTTCCCCAGGACAGCTTCCCAGGAGGACTGGTCACTGTCTTCGAGAGCTTTCCCTCGTGGCTCTTCTCGCCCGTCGCCACTCTCCCCTGATGTGTCCATGGTGGCTTGTCACCAAGTGTCCTCTGTGCTCTGCATCGTGTTCCAGGGCCAGGCTGAGGGCGGGACAGGGAAGGGCATGTGGGTTCCTTGGACAACAGCTTGTGGGAATGCGGGTTTCTTGACAAGCAGTGACATGGCCTCAGGGAGCAGGGTACAGGTTGCGGGTGGGGGTGGGGCCTCTGCATGGCGTTTAATCACCTACGGGGACATCTGTCAGCACTGCTCGTCGGGGAGGGCAGGCGCGCGGCCCGCTCGACAATATGTTCCGGGCCTCATAATCACTTGAAAAACACCGCGTTTGCAGAGGGTGCTTCTAGCGTTTGTGGCAAATCCCTCTACTTTATTACAGAAATCCAGGCAAATCCTTCAGCAAGGCAGACTTTCTATTAACACGCGGCTGCAAAGTGAAAATTAAAACAAACAGGAGTAAAACCAAGCCAGACCCCAAATAATCACACGCTGGCCTTTCAAGCTTTGAGCAGCGCTCTTTTGAAAGGGAGGCAGGACAGAACCCTCAGCCCTGATTCGACAGGGATTCCCAGAGCCTACCCCACCCCTCGCCCCCGCCCCACCGAGGTGCTGCTCATCAGGAAGACCAGGGGAGTCTTTTCGGTGCAGAAGTGGGTCCTTTGCCAAGCTTCCCTCAGCCGTTCTGAAGCATTTCCTTGGTCCACGTGTTGCAAACAGACATCTTTTCTCCTTGCTGTGGCGGTTTCCCATGGCGGCTCACCTTTTCCCTAAAGGCAGGTTTGCTGAGGTGCAGTTGAAGAGCAGAGGGGGCTGCCCCTGTGTCGCGCAGTCCTCGCTGCAGCCACAAACCCGCAGGAGCCCTGAGGCCTGCGGCGGCAGCCGCTCGGCCTGGGTGCGTTTCCCGGGAATTGTGGGCTTCTGGATTTGAACCCGCGGTTTGCTGAGGGCAGGCTCTCAGGAGAAAGGAGTGAGGGCGTGGGGTGGGGCGGGGAGGGGCCGAGATGTGCAGAAATGGAGCAGGACCCTCTGGGGCCTTCCCGGGACGGACCCCCACCTGTGTCCCCCGTCTGCCTCCCGTCCGTTGGAAAACTTTACTCAAAGAAAAAGTTTAATCAGGTAAATAAGAAAATACAGAAACAAAGGGAAATAGTCAAGCAAAACAGAATAACAATAGCTTTGTCATTAACAAAGTCAAGGGCCTTTAGCTCCTCCTCAGGGGCCGTAGATAATATTCTGAGCCATGACCTTTGAGCTGTTTTGTAGATACTGAAACCCCACCAGGAGGAAGACATGAACTACGCAATGACCAGTCTGTAGCAAGCTGCCACAATTCCGAGAACTGGCCTCAAGGAATTGGGAGGAAACCGATCCTGGAACTGAAGATTAACTGCACTTAAAACAATCAAGATGACACTGATCAGACCCTGCATGACCGACTCCAGGCTGACAGTCAGAGCTGACTGTGCTGCCCTGCACACAGCCCCTCCCTCTGCCTGTGCCCCCCTGAGACTTCCCTTTAAAAGCTCTTGCTCGCTAATGAAATTATTCTGTATGATACCGTAGTGGTGGCTGCATGTCATAATGCATTTTTCAAAGCCCATAGAATGTACAACATCAAGAGTGAACCCTAAAGCAAACTGCAGACTTTGGTTGGTAATAATGTGCCCATATTGGTTCATCGATTTAACCAAATATGCCACACTGATGAGGGACCTTGAGGGTAGGGGAGTATGTATGTATGGGTGCGGAGGGCTGTGTGCGAACTCTCTGTATTTTCTGCTCAATTCTGTTGTGAACCTGAAACTGCTCTAAAAGAATAAAGTCTATTAAAAAAAAAATTTCTTGCCTGCTAATCGGCTGTGGGGAGTTGGCCTCTGGACATGAGTCCACCCTCTCTAGCAGTTGCCAGCCTCCAGAATAAAGAAAACCTTCCTTTCTACCAACACGCACCTCTTGAGTAGTGGCTTTCAAGCAGCAAACAGCTGGACCTGAGTTCGGTAATGGTTCCTCCCTGAGCTCATCTTGAGGGAGAGGCCACACCTGAGGACCTTCAGTTGGGCAGTGGCAGCTCCTGGGGGAAGTTGGGCCCTGGGCATTTTGGGGCAGGAGGCTCAGGCAGCCTGGGGCATTCTCCAGGGAAGGGTGCCCCAGGGAGCCCACAGCCACCACCTCTCACAGCACTCGGGGCTTGGCAGCACCAGCCCAGAAGTCACTTGGGCCTGTACCCAAAATCCAACTATACTTCCTTTGAATCAACATTTGACATACCAGAAACCATCTTGGGAATAGCAGTGTGCTAGGAAGGGTGTCAGCTCTGCACCCCCCGCCTTCTCAGTTACAGGAAACTTGGAGTGGGTGGGGGTGTCTCTGCTGCACATCTGGTATCCAGGCAAAGGAGGGGAAAGCTTTCACCTTTACTTCTGACCTACCAACATTCTAGCTGCAAGTAAAAAGACATACATTAGATGTGTGTCTACTTGCACTTGAACCTGAGTGCCAACCCCAACACCTCATGGCCTTTCTCTCATCTTCCGAAGCAGCCTGCACTCTACATAGTATGTATCTCTCTAAATAAATCTATCTTTACCTAAAAAAAAAAGGCATATGTTAGAAATACATTCCTACTTTGTGTATTTTTAAAACATCCAACTAGGCTTGTAGGAGAAATATGTTCTTTGACGTTTACCCAAAGGTTGTTGGGTACTAGAAATCCACAAAATACAAAATGTAAATAAAAATACATTCTAACTTGGGTACAAGTCTCAGGAGCTGCCCCTCCTGTGGTGGGCGCACCGTGGGCCGTGCTGGGAGGGACCTGCTCGGTGGCCTCGCGGACGCTGGTGCCTGGGCCAGATTACCACGCTCACGCCCCAGCAAACGTACACGGTGTGCGTGTGCAGGACGAGCATCTTCCTACACGTGGTCTGGGAATCAGTTCACTGAATTTGAGAAAACCAGCTTCATTTGAGGAGGATTAATTCCTCCCTCTCAGATGGGAGAGGCTGCTCTAAACTTGTCATAAAAGTAACTATGGAGTCAATTTCTGCGTGTGTGTTTATATACCTGAATATCCACCTCTCTGTCCATCTGTCACGCGTTTTATTTTTAAGCACTTTAACATGCAAAATGGAAGTAGATGGACTGTGTTGGTTTTTATTCAGAGCTGCCAGGAATATTTCTAAAACGTACATTTTCCAATTTTACCTTGGTTTCACAGTTTTGTTCCTGTAACGGCTCTTACTGGATGGTCATTATCAAGGTGCCCACCAGAGAAAGAGTAAAAGATACAATTAATAGTCATTTGACAACTCTCAGTGGTCTTTTTGCTTATACTTTCTTGAAAATGAAAAAGTTGAAGATCCTAATGACAGGATAAGAAGAATTCTGCATGCCAAGCAGTTTTTTATTCTTTGGTTTAACAAACTGATTGGGCTGTCAGCTAATAGATGACACTCGAAAATGCTTTTGGGGTGTGTAATCGGGAAGGGGTTCAGATAACCAAACGGCATGGCCACGAAGAAGCTGCCTCTAGCCCTGACCACCTTCTTATGTGACCAGGCTCTCTCGATGCCCCGTAAGTAGAAAATGAGAAATAAAATGAAACGAATGCTGTAAACTGTCTCTGCCTAGCCACGAGTAGAACTCATCCATGTACATAATCAAAAAAAAGTTTTGTTTCCCCAATTCCAATAAAACTGAAGTTTTTAAATTTAAATTTAAAATTTAAGTATGTTTATGATGTATTGCTCAATTGTGCATTAATAATAATCATTACAATTCAACTCAGAAGACATTTTCAAAAATGCAGAGTCGATTGGTGGTGGGAAAATTATTTTAGTTGAGATTAAAATGATGTATTTTTGGTACCAAGACATAAGACAAAATGCTCAATGAAAGATTTCCAAGCACAAAATGTATTCAATACTAGGATCAAATTTTAAGGGAGAAGCAGAATGAAAATACAAATTCAAGGAGTGAAAAAAAATGCTAAATTTCCGACTGGTAAAGAAACTCTTGTTACTGCTTTTTTTTTCTTTTTAAAACTTTATTTCAACATAACTATATTTGCAGAAACACACTCATTGATGAAAAGAATGCAACCGAAGTTTACCTTATCCTACAATTTGGACAAAAATTTGGTACATGGTGCTGTACATGGTGGTGTATGTGGTGCTGTACATGGTGATGTACGTGGTGATGTACATGGTGCTGTACGTGGTGCTGTACATGGTGGTGTACGTGGTGATGTACATGGTGATGTATGTGGTGGTGTACATGATGATGTACATGGTGGTGCATGTGGTGATGTACATGGTGGTGTACGTGGTCGTGTACATGGTGCTGTACATGGTGATGTACGTGGTGGTGTACATGGTGACGTAAATGGGTGGTATTAGGCATCAAACTGCCTTTTATTTACCTGACACTGGAGACAGTACTAGAATAATTTTATTTTAAAATATTGATATTTACAGTATCTGGAAATAACATTCTTTGTTACTATTTACACTTTTGATGAAAAAAAGAGAGGTCAACATTTCTTCTGTGTTCCCCACTGTCAGGGCTCGTGGAGGCCTAGTGCAGCCCCGGGCTGCCTGACTCTCAGATCAGGAGTGGGGGACAGCGCAGGGGTGGGGAGAGCTTGGGGATGAGGCAGTGGGCTAGGCCCAGCTCCCCATGCTGGGTGACTTCTGGAGGCACAGAGCCTCTCTGAGCCTCAGCCTTACGCATTAGGGTGAGACACCTGTGATGGGGCTGTAGTCAGTAGGGTACAGCCCAGCGGTGGGGGCCTGCGTCCATGTCCCCCAGACTTCTCTCTCCCTGAACTGTCCCTCGCACGTCCTCTCACGGGTACTGAGGAACCCAGGCAATTGTATCCAGGAAGCCCCAGGGCTCCTTCTGTTCCAGCTTAACTTACAGGGAGAGGCTTTTTGTCCCCAGCCTGGTGGGGTCCTCATGCAGGTGGGTCTCTCACTGGCCCCCAAAGCTCTCTGTGGTGGCCTGGCACGGGGTGTGGTCTGGGCATGGGTTCCAGAAGCTCACGGCCCAGTGGCGCCCTTCCCGGGCATGGAACCCATGTCCTGGGCGAGGAAGAACCACTGGGGCGCAGGCCAGAGGAGAGGAGCCCCACAGCTCTTCCTGCGGGGCTAGCTGCACCCCGTCCCTCAGTCAGCAGACTCGGTATCACGCTCACCTTCTGCTAAATGGATTCAAGTTGATTTTGACACTTGCGACCAGAAGAGCCTTGAAAATTTTATCTGAAGGCGAGTATTTGAGTTCCAGTTCCAGCAATAATTGTGATCTGATGAAACTGAAAAGCTTCCCTAGAAATGCTGAATAAAATAGGACAAATGTCCTTTTAATCTGACCAAGGAGGTGAAAGAATTACACATGGAGAACTACAAAACATTGATTAAGGGCATTAAAGATGACATAAAGAAATGGAAAGATATCCTATGCTCTTGGATTAGAAGAATTAATATTGTTAAAATGGTAAACAACAGCTTTATACTGTACAGCACAGGGAACTATATTCAATGTCTTATGGTAACTTATAATGAAAAGGAATATGAAAATGAATATATGTATGCTCATGTATGTCAGCTGTGCACCAGAAACTGACACAACATTGTAAACTGACTATACTAATATATATATATATATATATATATATATATATATATATATATATATATATATATATATAGTATATTCCCAAAGTAACCTACAGATTTAATGTGATCTCTATCAGATTACCCAGGACATTTTTCAAAGAACCAGAACAAATAATCCTATAATTTATATGGAGTCACAAAAGACTCAGAATTGCCAAAGCAGTACTGAAGAAAAAGAACGAAGCTGGAGGAATAATCCTCTCAGACTTCAGACAATACTACAGAGATACAGTGATCAAAACAGGGTGGTACTGGTACAAAAACAGACATGTGGATCAATGGAACAGAATAGAAAGCCTGGAAATAAACCCACAGACATATGGCCAATTAATCTTTGACAAAGGAGGCAAGAATATACAATGGAAAAAAGTCGGTCTCTTCAGCAAGTCGTGTTGGGAAAACTGGACAGATGCCTGTAAGTCAGTGAAGTTAGAACACTCCCTCACACCACACACAAAAATAAACTCAAAATAGCTTAAATGCTTAAACATAAGACAAGACATTAACCTCTTAGAAGAAAACATAGGCAAAACATTTTCTGACATAAACTTTAGCAATGTTCTCCTAAGGCAGTCTATCCAGGCAATAAAAATAAAAGCAAAAATAAACAAATAGGACCTAATTAAACTTATAAGCTTTTGCCCAGAAAAGGAAACAGTAAGCAAAACAAAACAACAACCTATGGAATGGGAGAAAATGTTTGCAAATGATGAGACTGACAAGGGCTTAACTTTCAGAATATATAAACAGCTCATACAGCTTAATAAAAAAAAAAAAAAAACCAATCCAAAAATGGGCAGAAGACCCAAACAAGCGATTCTCCAATGAAGACATAGAATGTCCAATAGGCTCATAAAAAAATGCTCACTATCACTAATTATCAGAGAAATGCAAATCAAAACTACAATAAGGTATCACCTCTCGTCAGTCAGAATGGCCATCATTAGAAACTCCATAAACGATAAATGCTGCAGAGGGTGTAGAGAAAAGGGAGCCCTCCTACACTGTTGGTGGGAATGTAGTTTGCTGCAGCCATTACGGAAAACAGTATGGAGATTCCTCAAAAGACTAAAACTAGACTTACCATCTGATCCAGCAATCCCACTCCTGGGCATATATCCAGAGGGAACTTTAATTTGAAAAGACACACGCACCCCAGTGTTCTTAGCAGCACTATTTACAACAGCCAAGACATGGAAATGACCTAAATGTCCACCAACAGCTGACTGGATAAAGAAGATGTGGTATATTTATACAACAGAATACTACTCAGCCATAAAAAAAGAATGAAATAATGCCACTTGCAGCAACATGGATGGACCTGGGGATTGTCATACTAAGTGAAGTAAGCCAGAAAGAGAAAGAAAAATGCCATATGATATCACTCAAATGTGGAATCTGAAAAAAAGACACAAATGAATTTATTTATAAAACAGAAATAGACTCACAGACATAGAGAACAGACTGATGGTTACCAGAGGGGAAAGAGGGTAGGAAGGAATAAACTGGGAATTTGAAATCTGTGCCTGTTGGGGAGAGATGGAAATGTTCGCCGTCTTGATTGTGGTGGTGGCTTCACTGGTGTATGCATCTGCCAACATTCATCCAGTTGTTCATCTGAAATACGCGTAGCTAACCGTATAGAAATTATACCTCAATGAAGTTGTTTTTTCAAAAAACAAAGTACGGAGAATTCCCGTATGTATATGTACATACCCCTCTCCACACCCCCACTATTTTCCCTGTTCCTAGCATCTTGCATTAGTGAGGGACACTCGTTGCAGCGGATGAGCCAATACTGGTACATTACCGTTGAGTAGAGTCCACAGTTTACAACAGGGGTCACCCTTGGTGCTGCGCATTTCACAGACTTTGACACATGCACGCTGCCACCTGGGTACCGTTACAGTGCGCTCAGAGTAGTTCCACTGCCCGGAAAGCCCTCGTGCTCCTCCCAGTCACCCCCCATCCCTGCCCGCAGCCCCTGCCGCCCCCAGACCCTGCTGTCTCGGCAGCTTTGCCTTCTCCTGGAGGTCACAGAGTGTAGTCATGGAGATCACGTACCACGTGCAGCATTTCAGACTGGCTGCCTTCACTTACAGACACGCGTTTAAATTTCCTCCGTGCCTTCTCGTGGCTTGACAGCACTGAAAAGCATGCCATTTCAGGGTGAGTGGCACTTTGTTTACATGTTCATCAACTGAAGGGCCATCTTGGTTGCTTCCAGGTTGGGGCTATTATGAAAAAGTGGCTATAAGATTCATATATAGGTTTTGGTGAGGGCATAAATTGTCGACTCAGCTGGGTAAATACCAGGCAGCGTGACTGCTGGATGGTATGTTAAGACTGTGTGAGCTGTGTCAGAAACTGCCAAACCGTCTTCAAGGTGATGGAGCCATCTTGCGTCCCTAACAGCAGTGAGCACGGGGCTCTGTGGTTCCACATTCGGGCAGCCGCTGGTGGTCAGCGTCCGGAGTTTAGGTGTTCCGTAGGTGCGTCGCGGCATCTCACCGCCGTGTTAAATTGCGTTTCCCTAGCAACATATGATGTTGATCATCATTTCACATAATTATCTGCCACCCGCCTGGCCTCCTGGGAGAGGCACCTGTGCAGGCCTCTTGCCCGTTTTTAGATCGGGCTGCTTGTTTTCTTCATGTTCTTTGTAAAGTGCTCTTTCTAGATTCCGGATCCAGGTTCTTTAAAGAGGTGTCTTTTGCAAATATTTTCTCCTAGTCTGTGTCTTGTCTTCTCATTCTCTTTACAGTGCCTTTCACAGAGCAGACATTCTTAATTTTCACAAAGTTCGACCTCCTTTGTTCTCTCATGGGTAGTGCTTTTGGGGTTGTTTCTAAAAGTTCATTTCCAAACGCAAAGTCACCTAGGTTTTCTCTGCGTCATCGTCTGGACGCTCTATGGTTTGCACTTTATGTCTAAGTCTACGACCTCTCTTGAGTTAATCGTGAGATAAGGTGTAAGGTCTGTGTCTAAGCTCTTTTTTTTTTTTTTTTTTGCCTGAAGATGTCATATTATTACAGCGTCATTTGTTGAAAAGTGTGTGTTCTCCAGGAGGGAGTGGGAAGACCCTGAGCTCACCTCCTCCCACAGGCAAAGCTCACAGCCGTCCATGACAGCAAGCTGAAGACCGGAGGATCTTGTGCAACTAAAGACATAAAGAAGGAACCACAAGGAGGTGGTGGGAGACATGGGGAATTGTCAGGACCCCCACTTGTCCCTGGGGAGCTGACCCACCCACGGGAGGACAACATTACAGAGCTTCCCCTGCCAAGGAACGAGGGGTCTGAGCCCCACGTCAGGCCCCAGCCCTGGGGTCCTTTACCCGGAGGACCAGCCCCCAGAACATCTGGTTTTGGAGGCCAGTGGGGCTTGTGTGCAGGAGAGCCGGTGGGGGGAGAGCAGGAGAGGGCCTTCCCTCCTAAGGCCGCACACACGCCGCACACCCTCCAGGACCCAGGGCAGGAGCGCTGATGTGAGAGGAGCCTGGCTCAGACCCGCCTGCTGACCTTGCAGAGCCTCCGGCAGGGCTCCCCAGTGGACACAGACGCCGGTGGCAGCCACTTCGGGGAGCTTGTCCTTCCAGGAGGACAGGGGTGCTGGAGTCCCACCTCTAGCTCCTTACCTCAGGACCTGGCGCCATCTACCAGCCGGCTGGCACCAGTCCGGGGTCACCTCAGGCCCAGCAGCCAGTGAGCAGCTACCAGTCCGGGACCTCTGCCGCCTCCCAGCCAGCCCTCAGGACCAGGCCCACCTTCCGCAGGCCAGCACCAGCCCTGGACCCCGCGGGCCCCAGCCCCGCCCACCAAGGGCTGCCATCAGCTCCTTGACACCTTAGCCCCTCAGCCAGCCGCCCTGGGACACAGCCGTGCCCACCAGTGGGCCCTCACTAGGGCTGGGACACCCTGCATCCTATAACCAGCCATGTTCGTAACTGGCCCCACCCACCAGGAGGCCCACACAAGCCCAGAAGCCCCTGAGCCAGGACCCCACCGACCAGAGGGCTGACCTGAGCTCTGGTACCCCCAGTTCAGCATCCAGCCACCCCAGGACCCAGCTCTGCCCACCAGTGGGCCAGCACTTGTCCCTGGCTCCCAAGGAGACCCTCAGCCACAGCCTTGTGACCCAGCCCCAGAACCCAGTGACCGGCAGTCTCCACACAGGCAGGGTCTGGCAACCAACCAGACCAGGGGCCAGCCGTGCCTACCAGACCACCCACAGCATCAGCCCACCGCAACGGAAGGGCACGTGCAGCCACACGGAGGGCGCCTCTAGAGCACCTGTCTCTGGGGACCCGAGGGGTGTGCTGCTGGAGCCCACGAACCCACAGATGTCTCCTCGATAAAGCCACTTCTCCAAGATCGGGAGATGCAACCAACCTCACAAGTGCGGACAAATGAAAACAGAGAATTAGGCAAAATGAGGCAACACAGGAATACGTTCTCAACAAAAGAAAAAGATAAGCACCCTACCCAACAGAGACTGCAAGGGAACGACCATGAAGACGCTCAGATCTCGCGGAAGGAAGAACACAGTGAGAAGTTGGAAGGTTCTAACAAAGACCTAGGAAACGTAAAGAAGAACCAAACAGAGCTGAAGAGTAAAATAACTGCAATAAAAAACACCCTGGAAAAAATGAGAAAGAGAAGACACTACGAACTCATGCACAGAAGAACCAGGCTCACAGACACAGCAGACGGTCTTATGCCTACAGGCGGGGGAGTTTGACATTTGCAGATGTTAGCCACTAAATGTGAAAGTAGACAAGAGCCTGCTGCACAGCACAGGGAACTGTATTCAGTATCTTGTAATCACCTTTAACGAAGACGAATATGAAAACGAGTATGTGTACGTACGTGCAGGACTGAGACGTGGTGCCATTCCCCAGAAACTGAAACACTGTAACTGACTATACGTCAATAAAAAAATAGAATTAAAATTAAAAATATAAAAGAAACGAGCTATCAAACCATGAAGACATGGAGGAAGTTTAAACGCATATTACTAATGAGAGAAGCCAGTCTGAGAAGGCTACATACATGATTCCAGCTCCATCACGTTCTGGGAAATGCGAAAGTATGGAGACAGGAAACGTCAGTGGTTGCTGGTGGGGGTGGGGGGTGGAAGAGGGGACATGAAGAGCGGGCGGTGTCACCACCCCGGATGACACCACAGTGGTGGACACGTCATCACACACTTGTCCAAACCCATAGCATATACACCAAGAGGGAGCTGTGATGCAGACCGTGGACGTGGGTGACGATGACACTGTGTCCACGTGGGTTCCTCAGCTGTGAAAAATGCACCATCTGGTGGGGACGCAGATAGCGGGGGAGGCTGTGCGTGTGAGGGCACGTGGGAATGTGTGCACCTTCCACTCAGCTCTGCTGTGAACCCAAACCTGCTCTAAAATGAAGTCAACACAAACAAAAACAAAACGGCTGTGAGCAGGAGTCAGGGGAAAGGACAGGCGGCAGGGTGTGCCCTCCCCAAACCCGTCCGCAGGGCTCTGAAATGCCTGCGCGTCTATCAGACAGAGATGAAGACACAGCCCTGCACTCAAGGCACGGTGGGCTGTTTCCCAAGCAGAGGAGACACAGCTCAAGAGAGACTCAGGGGGTGTCAAGTCAGAGCCCAGGCAAAAATAAGAAGACGGAAAACGAACGAGCCTTAAGAAACAAGATTACACCGTGTAGCACAGGCAAGTGTGTGCAAGATCTTGCAGCAGCTCACAGAGAAAAAAGAATGTGACAATGAATGTATGTATGTTCATGTGCAGCTGAAAAACTGCTCTACACTGGAATTTGACACAACATTGTAAAATGACTGTGGCTCAATAAAAGATGTAAAAAAAGAAAGAAAGAAAGAAAGGGCTTCAAGAGCGTGGAGGAGAGAGGAGGAACATCCAAGCCAAGAGTGACGGGAGTTCGAGGAGGAAAGGCTGAGGAGGAGCGGAGGGGTGGCCACACCCAAAAGGAAGAAGTCTGATAAACTCTCAGAACAAATGAAAAGCAGGGTCCTGAGGCGGGGACTCAGTGTGCTCCCAGCGCGGGAGGAGGCCCTCCACGTGCAGGGGCCCAGCGACAGAAACCGCCGCCGGGAACGCTGGAGCCCTGGGCACAGGAGAGACCTGCCAGTAATTGAGCTTTAAGAATGAAACGGCCCAGTGTTTGCCATTCCCTCTCCCTCTGGGGAGCTGCCCTGGAACAGAGGCATCTTTGTTGTGGTCAGGAAGCCTGCGCCAGCTCCAGTGGATTCCCAGTCATACCTTCTTTCCTGCTTCCCCCTCTGCTTTTTAATGAGGACCCCCCTGTGGATGTGCAGGTGCCGCTAATGAGCGTGACTGGGGGAATGAGCTGGAACGGGGGAGATTCCGCAATCGGACCACCTCAGCCGAGCGCTCGGCCCTGAGCCTCCACGAGGGGAAGACAGCGCAGTTGCAGGCGGCCGCTCCGCGGCAGGCGTCTCGGGGCCTGTGCTGGAAGCAGTGGCCCGACCAGCTTTGCAGAAAGAGGCGCCAGGCAGGCAGACAGCCCGCAGCTCATCCTCGCGCTGGGAGGCCCAGTCCCAGGGCTGGGCTGTGGCTCCAACGTGGGGCTGCTTCCTGCCCCTCCAGCACTGGGTCTCAGCGGAGCCCGGTGCTCTCAGCCCACCTTCCTTGGCCCAGGACTCGAGGGCCCCCCAGGATGGGGGAGGGGACTCCTGAGGACGAGGGAGTGAAGTCAGGCTGCCGCACGCGGTCTCTCTCCACCCACCGTGGGTGCCTCCACTCGCTCATCCTGGCTGGGCACTCAATCCGTGCGGGCCGTGGGCTGGGCCCCAGGCAGACGGTGAAGCTGGACGGCCCAGCCCTGCTCTTGTGGGACTTACCGTCTTGGAGGGTAGACAGGGACTGGGGTGAGCTAGTTCGTCTGGAAGGTGAGACCAGGCAGCCCTGGTGAGGGAGCAGGACACAGGGAAGGCTGTGATACCGAGTGGGGTTTGTGGGGGCTCCATCCTGATGGGCTCTTGGAGCGACTTGCAGATCCCACCTCAGCCTGATGGGCAAGGATGCTGGGGTCCTAACCCACCAACTCCCAACCATCCTTGGAGGGCTGCTGCTGGGGGCCTTGCCTTCCCCCGGGGCCCCAGGCCTGGCGGGGACATTCCTGGGACCTGTGAATGGGGTCAGGCAGAGTGGCAGGTGCTGAGATGTGCTGGGAACTGTCTACAGATGCTGCAGGTGACCTGGGGCTGGGCTGGTGAGTTGCCAGCAGACGGTGCCAGCGTCTGAGAAGGGCGCAGGTGAAACGCAGTAAACCAGCAGCAAATGTGTAATTAGTGCCGTGGGAGGTGCCTTAGCGGGGCTGGCAGGGCTAAGCACAGTGGGAGGGGCACGGGCCTCCTTCAGAGGGGAGAGGCTGTGTTCTGGGCCGGGAGGTCGTGGCCCGGGAGTCTGCCTGCGGGACCCTGCAGGCCTGCCTCCCTGGAAGAGCCCTTCGCCCCCTGACCCGGGCCCCGGGGCTGCTTGTGAGGTGAGATGGTGATCGTGCTGTCACTGCAGCTGTGAACTGGCTAAAAGCAGGTATCATTTGCTGTTAGATGGTTTGCTCAGTTGCCAGTGGAGGACGTAACGCTTACCGCTGGCAATGGAAGTCGCCAGCAGCTCCCGCCTGCACGGAGAGACCCTTCCCACGACCTTTGGCCAACATGGTCTGTCATCACCCAGTCACCTTACTGGCGCCCAAGCAACACACCTGCTTCCACCTGCCGGCTTCTCCCGTCCACGTGGGGAGGCCACACACGCTGTCCTGAGGCCTCTCGTGGCCCCGGGGCTCCGCGCTCAGTCGGTGCTGGGTGCTCTGCTCGCTCCCGAGTTTGTTTTGTTCTTGGGGTTCTTCGGACTTAGAGGTGGGGCCTGAGGAGTGTGGCCAGGAGCTCTTTTGATGGGCTGAAGTGAGTGAAGGGCTGAGGAGGAAGGGGGAGGTCAGAGAAGGAAGAAGGGAAACACAGTCCTGGGCCAAACTGTTCCTGGGGCCTACCTGGGGCTTCCCGTCAGACAAGAACAGGGAACGCCTGGACGTCTTGTTTTCTGCATCATGAGTTTGCTGCCTCCAGCCTGATGTTGGGATTCGGGTCCTGACCTCCACTTCCTGTCGGACTAGGTGCAGCTCTGACCTCAGTTTTCTCCACCACAAAGTGGTGGTAACGACAGGCCTCCCCTGCTGGGCTTGTCACAGGTCTTAAATTAGTTGATTCGTGCGAGGCACGTTGCATGTGGCACAGAAAAGGTCTTTCCGGCTGGGAAGGGGGACCTGGGAAGGCCTCACCCTTTGGACTGGGCCTCCGTGGCTGGTCACTGTGGCTGTGGAATGAAGATGGGTGAGGGTGTGGGGAGGGCCCCAAAAAGGTGGGGGAGACCCCAGAGGTGGAGGCCAGTGTCCAGACAGTTATTGGAAGCAAACCACAGAAACTGTCAGCCAGTTCTTGCTTCAAAGGCATTTGCCCGAGGGCGTCGCTGTTTTCTTCCCCCAGCCGGGTGGAAGGCTGGAGGGAAAGGGCAGGCCGTGGCGGCCCAGGCATCTGTGAACGAGGCCCAGTCATGCCAGGTAACAGCGGGGAGAGAGGCACCAGGGAGTGGGGCAGACACGGACACTCACCACTGCTTCTGCACAAAAGCCGCCTCTTCTCCCTCAGTCCTTGGGGGGCGGGCCCAGGTGGAAACAGAGTTGCCAGAGAGTGGAATTATTTTAGGGGCCACTGCTTTAGGACACCCCCAAACTCATCTGGATGCTGAATAGCCCCAGAATGAAAAATACATTTTACTCCAGCAAGTGGGAGCTTGGTCTGACCCCAGTGTGGTGATGGGTGTGGAGAGAGGATGGAGGCTTGGGGAGGGGCTTGGGGCAGGTGGTGGCCTAGGGTCCGGCTGTGGCCCCACAGTATTTGGGTTCAACTCCTGGCTCTCCCGCTTGGCAGAGGGTTGGCCTGGGGCAGTTTACGTGATTGTTGGACCTCCCCACATCTTTGCTTCCTTACCTGAAAGATGTGCACAATCAGAGCACCCAGCACAGAGCCGTGATGGGGAGGAGGGCAGGGGTCATTCTGCCATGGTGTCCGCAGTAGTAGCTGTCCACACTGGAATCCAGGAGGTGTCTGCTGTTCTGCTCAGCTTAGTTTAGTAATTGGAGGTCAACCTGGCGGGGAGAGTGAAGTGTCAAGGATGATACTTGGGGTCCTGCTGGGGCCCCTGTGTGGAGGCAAAGATTTGGGGAGACTTGGGGGAAAGAGGCTGAATCCAGTGCTCCCGGGTGCTTGGGGACAGATGTCTAGGTGGCCATAGGCAATAGGGGCCTGGGCTTCTGGGGCACAGCCAGGGCTGGGAGCTCTTGGTGAGCAAATGCTGACAGCACCTGGGACCCCCGTGAGGGAGGGAGAACGGTGGCCATGGGAAGCCTGAGATGTGATGTGTGTGTTTCCACAGAGTGGACGCCAGCTGGGCTTGCCCAGTGAGTAGTTCACCTGGGAGGTGACCTCAGGCAACACGGGAGGGGAGTATGACAGAGAGACATGAGAGGGTCTCTGGAAGCAGGGTCTGGATGCTTGAGCTTTAGGTGGGGGGAGGGCTGTAGAGGGGAGAAAGTGTGGACCAGGATGAACACTTAGGCCCCGCTGATGCATGACCTGGGAGGGGTTTGGAGCAGAAACTGCTCTGCAGAGTTGTCCCTTTGAGGGGGAGGGGACAGCCCTGCACCATGTCATGTCAGCCCATCAGATGTTGTGTGTGTGCGGGTGGGTGTGGGTAC